>NW_011494812.1:782372-800398 GCF_000754665.1 Bison bison bison
TCAATCCTGGGTGTTCATTGGAAGGACTGATGCTGAAGCTGAAACTCCAATACTTTGGCTACCTCACGCAAAGAGTTGACTCATTGGAAAAGACCCTAATGCTAGGAGGGATTGGGGGCAGGAGGAGAAGGGGACGACAGAGGATGAGATTGCTGGATGGCATCACCGACTCGATGGACATGGGTTTGGGTAGACTCTGGGAGTTAGTGATAGACAAGGAGGCCTAGCGTGCTGTGATTCATGGGGTTGCAAAGAGTCGGACATGACTGAGTTACTGAACTGAACTGTGCCCCCCCCAAAAAAAAATGAGTTGAGGGTATTTATTCTTATCTATTCCATGTAATCTCTTTGTGCAGTTTGGAGCAATTTCCACTTTGAGAGTTTGGCAGAATCTATCAGTGACATTAAAGGACCCAGATACTTAATGTGATAAGTATTGGGGCAGTTTGAAAATGGGTTGGAAAACAATTTCCAGACACATAGTATTTCAGTAAGGAATCAGTTTATTAAGAACAAAGAATAGAGATAATATGGGCACTGTGAGTCCAGTGGGTCAACACTTCCTGATAGACCAAGGAAAGCTGACACTTTTTGTGGGTCAGTATCCAACTTGGGGGCTTCCCTGATAGCTCAGTTGGTAAAGAATCCACCTGCAATGTAGGAGACCTTGGTTTGATTCCGGATTGGGAAGATTCACTTGAGAACGGGTAGGCTACCCACTCCAGTATTCTTGGGCTTCCCTGGGGGCTCACCTGGTAAAGAATCCAACTGCAATGCCAATTTGTATAGCCTCAAGGCAAAGAAAGTTCCTGGTGGGAGACTGGCATTAGATGACTGGTTAGGGGACTATTGGGTGACTACTGGGGTGGGCATATTTCCTAATTTGGAGTCAGGAAGCTTGCTGTTGATGATGAGGGGGTCTTTCGGCAACATTTACAGAGGCTGTGAGTCAGTTCCAGACATAATCCTTGGTTCTGGGCTCTACTTCTGTGACCTTGATGGAAGGCCTTGCACCTGTGGCCTTAGGGCAGAACTCACAAGAAATGTTAATTAAAATTCATTTTCTTGAGAATTAAATAACTTTTTCTTCTTATGTCAGTTTTAGTATGTATTTTATAGGATTTTTCCCACTTTGTTTAAATTCTCAAATTATGTTATGAACATAACATAATTTACAGAATTCTCTTATCTTTAATGTCTATCTGAGAAACATCCAGATTTCAATTCTTAAGATTGTTTGTGTCTTCTGTTTTTATTTATTCATAAATTTCATCAAGGAATATTATTTTTCACAGTCTTTTTGTGCTTAGCTATTACTAAATTTTAAAGATGAATGCTTATCTTATAAATATTCAACCTATGAACATTTTAAATGCTATATATTTTGAATGCTATATATTTCATCCAAGCACTGAAAAGCTACATCCACAAGCTTTGACTTGAAGTATTTTTATTTCCTCCAGTTAAAATATTTTTTTCTAATATTCACGGGATTTCTTGATTGATTTACTTTTTATTTAGAAATGTGTTTCTTGACTTCTAAACATTTAGATATTTTCTAGGTTTTAATTTTTAGGAATGGAGAGAAATACTACTAAAGCAATAAGCACAAATGTAAAGGGCAAATATTCTGCCTGCATGTGTATTACAAAAATAGTCCCAGGGAAGAAAACAGTCACAGCAATAGATAACCTGAGTTGGGGTAAGGGCATAATAATTTTCACCCATTATGTTACTTATCTTTAGAACATTCACATAAATAATGTAGGTCAGAAACTATTCCAAAGGCTTTATAT
Organism: Bison bison bison; assembly: GCF_000754665.1. Taxonomy (NCBI): domain Eukaryota; kingdom Metazoa; phylum Chordata; class Mammalia; order Artiodactyla; family Bovidae; genus Bison; species Bison bison. Next base: position 784,169 of record NW_011494812.1, read on the forward strand.
ATTTTATATACACCAATCCTTTGTATAGTAATTGTATCCTTCATGAAAGGACATGTTAGCAGCAGAACTGAGAAAGGATTCAGAAAATTCTTAAGCTTGTATGTTGGGAATTTCACTAAGATTACTAAAAACTTCTCTGTGATATATAACCTATACAATATTTATTTTCCTCTAGGTAAAATAAGTGTTTGGTTCTGTGTATGCCTTTTTACCTTCATTACCTATAGTCTGCCAAAATTATTCAAAAGCACTTTTTTGTTGTTAAACCACTCAATATTGAGGCATTTTTTTAAGGTTAGCTGTTTAACGCCCTCTTCATAAAGAAAGTAGAGTTTATATTCAGCCTTTGACAGGTTCCCATAGACTTAGAACATATAGACTTTACTGTCCAATTTACTTATTTGAATCATTGTTCCAAAACATCCTGTGTAGTTAGAATCTAGTATCTAATTCTGATGGACACAATCGTGAACAAAGTTATTAAAAATCATTAATAGTTTGGCATGGAACTTAACAAATATATATATTTACACATAGTTGAATATTTATATGTACTATAGCTCATATCAGAAATGGTTTATATCCTGAAGGAACAAATCAGTTCCTTACAATATTACCTAGAAAAATTCTTCAACTTTTACATCTCTAGCTCTCTAAAAGCATTTCATTTAGTGAAATGGTCAAAGGTTTTGCTTTTTTTCTTTCCAGAATCTTGCTTTCCTCATTGCATCAAAAATGAAGTGCACCCAGAGATTCATTGATAGAAGCCTAAAATCTGCAGGGACGGAGAATAGAAGTCATTGGACACCTTTCTTTCAGGCCAAGTAAGTGCTTGTCAAGGCGTAGGTCCCAGACTCAGTCACTTGATCCCCATACGTCAACCTCTGGAAAAAGGTAAATGGTACAGATTTCACATGTCACAGGGTAAATGCCTCCTGACTTATGAGAACATTCAGTTATGTATGTTCTTATAATCTTCCATAATCCAAGATTGCTTATTCAAGAAATGTGTCTTTCCAAGGGCCTTTCTGAAAGCATTCTTCATGTCCTTATTCCTGAGGCTAAAAATGAGAGGGCTGAGGAAAGGAGTGAGGACAGTGTAAGGAACTGCGATCACTGTGTCATCTCCCCCTGATGCTTCTGGCTTCAGATACACAATAGATGCAAAACCAAAGTGGATGATGACCACTGTGAGGTGGGAGGCACAGGTAGAAAATGCCTTCTGCTTGCCCTCAGCTGACGGGATCTTGAGGACAGTGGAAAGAATGAAAATGTAAGTGAGGATAATGAGCAGAAAGGTGCCCATCAAGCCTGACACTGAGATTGCTGTTACAATGAATTCTGTGAGTTCGCTGTCTAGACAGGACAGCCTCACAATAGCCCTCATATGACAGAAGAAGTGTTCTACAAGATTGGGACTGCAGAAAGAGCCCCTGAATATCAACGCAATCTCTGTCACAGAAATAAAGAAGCCAGCAGCCCAAGCAGAGACCACAAGTTTTCCACATGCCATATTGGTCATAAGCAAAGGATATCTGAGAGGGTTGCAGATGGCCAGGAAGCGATCATATCCCATCAAAGTGAGAAGTATACAGTGAGTGCCACCAAGTCCCAAGAAGAAATACATCTGCAAGGCACAACCTATGACTGAAATGCTTCTTTTCTTGGCCAGGAGATCTGCCAGCATTCTGGGGATAATGGTCAGAGTGTAGCAGGTCTCAGAGAAAGAGAGTGCACCAAGGAAGAGGTACATGGGTGTGTGGAGATGTCTGTCCACCCAAGTAAGACTCATGATGGTCAGGTTACCTGTGAGGGTGAGAAGGTAGAGGCAAAAGAAAACCACAAAGAGGAATGTCTGTGCATGTGGGTAAACAGAAAAGCCAACAAGAATGAACTCTTTCAGGACTGTCTGATTGATCTTCATTGTTGAATTTTCTGAAATATGAAAGAAAGACAAATAAATATTAAACTTTCCTTTTTTTAAACTTTCCATTATTTTTTGAAATGGTTTAAATAGATAAATAGTGAAATTTTCAATTTTTTAAAAAATCTTTTTTTTTGTTTATTTATGTTTGTTCATGCTGGGTCTTCATTGTCGCACATGGGATTTTTTTAGTTGCAGCAAGCAGCGACTACTCTCTAGTTGCACGCACAGACTTCTCATTGTGGTGCCTTGTCTTGTTGTGGCATGCAGGATCTAGGGCATATGTTCAGTAGTTGTGGCACATGGGTTTATTTGCCCTGTGGTATGTGGAATCTTCCTGGACGAAGGATCAAACCATGTCTCCTGCGTTGGCAGGTGGACTCCCAACCACTGGACCACCAGAGAAGTCAAAGTTTACAATTTCTGATAGATCATTTAGTTTGGCAATTCACCATGTGTATGTAGGTGATGTTTTTTCCAATATACTATTTGTTTCTGTAAACAAATACTCATTACTTTTTATGGCTCTTTCTTGCCCTTATTAATGATTTTAATGGCCCATAATACTAACAGTACATAAAATATTCTAATTCATGTCCAGATGAAGGAAATTCAGATGAATTTGGTGACTCAGTCTTGGATTTGACTCTAAACCCTGAAAAAAACTATCAAGTAGTTAATAGACAGAGTCATTGTCTGACTCAGAAACTTCCTCTGTATAATGTTGTCTAACTATCTAAGGGGTGAAGGTTGATTGTTAACTTCCTAGCTATTTTGGGACTATATTTGGACAATGACTTACAACTATAAGAAAATCCCATTGTCATAATCCCTTCTTGGAGAAATTGGTTAGGACCTAAATATTAAAGAAAAGTGAAGACCATGTCCTTCTATTTATCTCTAAGTCATTGTTAAGAATTCCTTCTACCTATAGAGCCATTTATAAGCTGAGATTCTTAAATTCTCATGACTGTTTACAATAACTCTACAACAAAGGCAGTTTTATGGTTTGTAAACTAAGATTACATAGGTTCCCCAAAGGGAAAATGTATTGGCATAATAAGAAGTTGTGTTAATAGCTCCATGGTGTAAACCCAAGCTATTTCTAACTCACTACTTGCAGAACAGCCTGGCTTCACACAGTAGGCCATATTCCTTCCAAGACAGCCCCCCCATCAAATTTGTTTTCACAGAAACAGTTAAATTTAGAAGAATTTTGATAATGCAAAGAATCAGTGATTCAAATTCAAAGTAGCCCCTTCCTTATCCAGTCTTTACTCAACTGTGTTGTAAATGACTACTTGGAGAATCATCCTCAGTAGAATAGGAATATTAGAATCTCCTTCTACTTTTGGCATATTCTGGCTGTTTGTGTTTGTGAAGGGGATGAGGGTACTCTACCTCACCCTCAGTTCTCTCTGAAGTTATTGCTAAATCAAACTGTCTCAAATTTAGTTTGGAATATGGATCCACTGACAAAATAATACACTACTAATTTAAAGTCAAAGAGAAATAGTAAATTTGAAGAAAATGTAGTGAATTGATCATGAATAAAACAGTCAAACCATATCAAGAATAGTTTCCTACCTCATGTATTTTATCAGGGCTCCAAAGCCAACTCAGTATCAGTTATATTCTTCTATGATAGTCTTGAAATTGTTGGAAAAATGCTTTGTTCATAACTCAAAAAAGGTAAAGATCAACTTACTATGAACATCATTGGTCAAAGACTCCAGATTTTTTACTTTATCATTGCTAGTTTAGTGACACTGGGAAAGTTCCTGTACATTCCAGTTTCAAATTTTCCTACCTGGCAAGTAAGGAAAGAGGTCCTGACTATGCCCCTTAGCTTTCTATGGTTCCAGAGTTTCTGACACGAGGTGTGAAGTTAGGCCACATGTGCTGTGATCAGTTCCCAACACTCACTGAATTACAATGGCTTAGAGCCTTTCCTTCTAACACTTTAAAGATGATATCTGCTAATCACCTGTTTGAAGTTCCTCAGCTCTAGAGGTTTGTTTCTGGTTAAGAGACCCTCAGGGATTTCTCTATTCTTCATCAGAGAGAGGAAAAGAACTTTTTCACTCAACTTTGTAATTTTCTCTCATTAGTTACAGGGGTTTGTATATGTGACTTGGCTTCTGGGAGTCTCTGGGGATTTAAAACTTGCAGCGTCTATATTCTGCTCATAACCAAGGCTTCCTGCTACTCCGTTAGTTTTGTTTTGCTGAAGAGTGGAATAAACTGTATCCCTAATACTCATTCAATTTGCTCTTCACCTCACCATAAACACACTTTGTCCCTCTAGTCACAGAGCCCATTCCTGGTATGAACAAAAAATATTGTCTGCCTTTTTTAGTAAATAAGGAATGTTTCTTGCCTTCAAATCATCAAGTAATGAACCACTGAATCTCACCCCACAAATGGTGCACCCGGAGGGGAATTCAAAATGAAGAAATTTAGGATACTGGCCCTTGATAGTTAAGATGAAGACCAAAGGAATAATTTCATTGATCTCAGGCTCTTACATCTTCCCATTTACAGAAAAACATTAAAATTGATTTCAGATGTCTGGGATTTCTTTGTGATTAGCAGTAATCTTTTGATTTTTCACCTACATTTTTTTTTCAGCAAAATTCCTATATATACTGGTTCCTCTCTTACCTCTTCAGAACAATATTTAAAAACTATCTGAAAAGCTGTAAACCTGGCTATTTTCCTCAGAAAGTTCACCAAATAAAGCATATTCTCAGCTTTTGGCTTGTGTATTTTTTTAGTCGACCCTGAGCATTTAAGAAAAGCTCACTGTATTTAAAGTGGGCAAAATCAGAAAAGTATGAGCAATAGTTTCTTCTTACAAGGATTAATATTTTGATGGAGGAGAGAAGATAGTACAGATGAAAAGGGGATTGCACTGTAGTGAGCTGAAGACCCAAACGTTGAATAGACAAGATAGAGGAACTGGATCAAAGGTCAGAGAAGATGCCATGGAGAAGTATCCTCTCTACAAAAAAATAATAGGATTACAAGCAACTGTACCTTAAAAAATTAGACGATATTATAAGGAGTAGGAGAACTGCAGTTCTGTTTTGATTTTTATCCTAAAGTTGTGAGGAGATGCTAAGTCTTAGAAAACATAGAAGGTTGTTTATTGATTTTGTTTATTGATTGTTCATTGATTTTCATGAGAAAATCAATAACAAGATCAGTCTTGACATATTAAGCTCAAAGAAGAGGCAGATATATGCAACAGAAATTTAGAAGTGTTGGCCTGAGTCTTATGTCTGTCTTCAGATGATGAACCTTGTAGTCATAAAAACTGATAAATATAAAGAGTGCAGATTTGATAGATTTTACCTGAGAAACATAATCTACCAAAATAGTGGAATATGAACAGGAAAAGCTTGAGAAATAGCCATTGGTGGGCCAAAGAAAGAAAAGACCAAATGTTGGCCAAGAAAAGAATCACAAGACTACAGTGTTCTTGAGGGAGAACGACTAGATGGTTTCAGAAAGGGGAGGGAGATGAGAAATTAAACAGAAAGAGATACTTCTGTACTTCTCCCTGGGGATGGAAAAAATATATCTAATTATCTTTTACTGAGCATTTATAATATACTGGACACATTATGAAAAATTTTATACATATATCATTTAATTATCTTAACAATACAATGTAGCTACAACCTTACTACCAAGACCCCAAAATTAAAGTGTCTGAAATGAAACAGTATACTGCTCTCTCATAAAAGTGCAATGACAAGCAGTTCATGATTAGCGGGGCTAGCAAGACAGTTAAACTTCACAAGGTTATACAAGTCACAGGTGGGAGAATTGGTTCTGCCATCTTCAAGTTAAGGTTATCGTTGCTGAGTCCAAAGCTGATTTTTTAAAAATTTCAGTTATTGTAATTTTCAAGTCCAGCATTTCATTTAGTTCTTTTTAAAAATTTATTTTCTTTATTCATATTCTGTATTTATCATTTCATGATAGCTTCCTTTATTTCTTTAATCATTAATTTTAGGTATCTGAAAATATTTTTAATGGCTACTTTGAACTTTTGTCTTTTTTATTAAAATATAGTTGATTTACAATGTTGTGTTAGATCCTGGTATAAAGTAATTCATATATATATATTTTTTTCTTTTTCATATAGTTTTCAACCATGGGTTATTGCAAGATATTGAATATTGTTCCCAGTGCTATACAGTAGGAACTTGTTTTTTTATCATTTCATATATAGTAGTTTATATCTACTAATCCCAAACTCCTAATTTATCCCTCCCCCATTCCCCTTGGTAACCATAATTTTGTTAGTTTGTTTTCTTTGTCTCTGTGAACCTGTTTTTGTTTTGTAAATAAGATCATTTGAATTATATTTTAGATTCCACATTTAAGTGATATCATATGATACTTGTCTTATTCAGTCTGATTTACTTCACTTAATATCATAATCTCTAGGTCCATCCATATTGCTGCAAATGACATTGTTTCATTTTTTTTTTTGGTGGCTGAGGATTCTCCTCCGCTTCTTTATGCATTTAACTGTCAGTGAGCATTTAGGTTGTTTCCATGTCCTGGTTTTGTAAATACTGCTGCAAGAACATTGGAGTGTGTATACATATCTTTTCAAATTAGAGTTTTTCTCTTGATATATGCCCAGGAGTGGGATTGCTGGATTATATGGTAACTCTGTTTTTAGTTTTTTAAATAAAGTTTTTGTCTTTTAAGCACAGAATCTAGTCACACTCACAAGGTAGCTTCTGTTGCCTAATATTGTTTTCTGGTAGTTGGTAATATCTCCATGTTTCTGGTAATGGACAGGGAAGCCTGGCCTGCTGCTGTCCATGGGGTCGCAAAGTGTCGGACATGGCTGACCGACTGAACTGAACTGAACCATGTTTTTTTGCGTGTTTTTTCCAATGAGTCAACTCTTTGCATGAGGTGGCCAAAGTATTGGAGTTTCAGCTTTAGCATCAGTCCTTCCAATGAACACCCAGGACTGATCTCCTTTAGGATGGACTGGTTGGATCTCCTTGCAGTCCAAGGGACTCTCAAGAGTCTTCTCCAACACCAGTTCAAAAGGATCAGTTCTTCGGCACTCAGCTTTCTTCACAGTCCAACTCTCACTAATTGTCTTTCTCTTCACAAGAAGAATGTGCATTTCTTGAGAGAACAAGTTATATTTGTTCCTTGAAGTTTTCATTACACATAGAGGGGAAAATGAACATCTTTCCCATTTTGGAAGAAAACAGAAGCCACTGACCTCCTACTTTATTCCTTCATTGGTTCCATACTATATTTCTCATTGACAGGAATAAAAATCTAGCTTCTTCCCATTAAAAATTTTATTAGTAAAATAATTTAGAAAAAATTGAAACTAAAGGACTCAAACTTTTCAATGTGAAATATAATTAAAATTCAATTTCTTGACAATTAAATGTTTCACTTTTGTGTTTGTTTTAGCATGTATCTTATGTTGTATCTTATAGAATTTTCCAACTTTATGTAAATCCTCATATTTATATTCATGAAATCATTCACAGTATTCACTCATCTTTAATGTCTCTGTGACCTGAGAAACAACTCTATTCCATTCCCATAGTTGTTTATTTGTGTCATCTGTCTTTATTCCCTAGTCAATCTCATCAAAGAATAACATAATTTACCAATATTTTCAATACTCCAACCTCTGACTTTTTTGAACCACTGGTGGCTTCCCTGATGGCTCAGCAGTAAAGAATCTGCCTACAGTTCAGGAGACATGGGTTTGATCCCCCTGGGTCAGGAAGATACCCTAGAAAAGGAAATGGCAACCCACTTCAGTAGTCTTGCCTGGGAAATCCCATGGAGAGAGGCATCTAGTGGGCTACAGTTCATGGGGTTACAAAAGTCGGACATGGGTTAATGATTAGAAAGCAACAATCACATACTAATATATATTTAATCTTTGCCCTTGTATTTATTTTTTCTTCACAATCTTTCTGTGTTTAGCTATTCCTTTACTAAATTATTGAGACAAATGTTTATCTTACAAATTTGCTTTCTATATACTTTCTAATATGTATTTTGAGCACCACATATTTCATCCAAACACTGAAAAGATATATCCTAAAGCTTTGTTCTGTAGTATTTTTAATTCTTACAATTCAAACCTTCTTTTCTAATAGCCACAGGACTTCTTATTTTGATTCATCGTTTATTTAGAAGTGTGTTTCTTGACTTCTAACCATATAGGTATTTCTAGATTCTATTTACTCAAATTGGCTTTTTCTAGTTTAACAATCTACGCTAAGTAGCACCTAGCAATCCCTGCCATGGTCACCATGTCAGATGTATGCAGGTTAACTGGCCCAAATTCAAGTCAGGAACTTGAGTCTACACTTAACATTTTATCTTCTATACTCACTATGAGTGAGCAGATTGTTAGTATTTATGTCCAAGATGTATAACTTCTCTGGATTGACTAAGCAGTGCTCAGAAGTGGAACACTTTCATCACTGAAGCAGTGATCACAGATGAAGGAGGGGTAAATATTCTGCCTGCATATGTGTTACAAAAATGGTCTCAGGGAAGAAAGGAGAATCATGGCAAGAATTAACCTAATCAGTGCAAGTACATAATCATTTTTATCCATTATCTTACCTATATTTACATGATCCCCATAAATAATCTGGGTTGGAAATTACTCCAGACTTTGTATACATTTTATATATACAACCCACAAGTACAGTGGTTATAACCTTCATGAGAGGACATGAATTTGGCTAGTAGCAGAACTGAAAAAGGATTCAGCAATGGCCCCAGGCTTGTATGCTGGAATTTTCCACAAGATCCCTTGCTAATTTTCTGTGATATATAACCTCCACAGTATTTCTTACTTTCTTTTAGGTAATATAAAGATTTGATACTGTGTTATCTAGTTTCCTTTATTACATATAAGATGTCTGTAAAAATTATTCCAAAACACTTTTTAATGTCACACTCATCAATACCATGAGAGTTTTTCAAACATTTGATGTTTAGTGCCTTCATCTTAAAGAAAATGGAGGTTATTTCCAGCTGTCAACATAGATTCCCCCAGTTATGAAACAAGTAGGCACTTCTGCCCTGTTGACTTATTTGAATCAACATTCCAACACATCCTGTAAATTCAGAAGCTAGCATCTGAAAATCATTAAGGAACACCATCATAAACAGTGTTATTAAAAATTTTTAATAATCAGTATGATATGGTACTTAACAAATATAGATGTCAATTCAGATATGCACAGATAAAGAGATTATGATTACTATATAGTGAACCTCCTGTTAAAGTGGTTTATCTCCTGGGAGACACAATTCAGTGCCTCACAGCATTGCCTATATACATTATTCAAAATTCACATTTCTAGATATCTTTAAACATTTCTGAATATAGTGGTCACTCGTGGTATTTTTTCCTTCCACAATCGTTTTTATTCCACTTCATCAAAGGTGCAATAAACCCAGAGGTTGATTGGTAGAAGCCTAGTATCTTCAGAGACTGATATCAAAGCAGAATTAAAGAACTGATAGTACTAGTAAAAGTAGAGTTGAGTATAGTAGATGTAGAAGATGCAGAATGAAAAGAGATAGACAACTTCCTTAACAAGATAAGTCAATTCTTGGGTCCTAGACTCAGTCACTTGATCTCGATATGCCAACCCCTGGAAAAAGGCAAATGGCACAGGCTTCTCAGATATCATAGGGTAAATCCCTTACTGACATCTAGGAATATTCAATCATGCAGCAATAAACCAAGATTATTTATTCAAGGAATTTGTTTTTCCGAGTACCTTTCTGAAAGCATTCTTCATGTCCTTATTCCTGAGGGTGAAAATGAGAGGGCTGAGGAAAGGAGTAATGACAGTGTAGGGGATTGCTATCAGTGTGTCATCTCCCCCTGATGCTTCTGGCTTCAGATACACAATAGATGCAAAACCAAAGTGGATGATGACCACTGTGAGGTGGGAGGCACAGGTAGAAAATGCTTTCTGCTTGCCCTCAGCTGAAGGGATCCTAAGAACAGTAGAGAGAATAAACACATAAGTGAGTATGATAAGCAGGAAGGTGCCTATCAAGCCTGACACTGAGATTGCTGTTACAATGAATTCTGTGAATTTGCTGTCTAGACAGGACAGCCTCACAATAGCCCTCATATGACAGAAGAAGTGTTTGACAAGGTTGGGACAACAGAAAGAGCCCCTGAATATCATTCCAGTCTCTGTCACAGAGATAAAGAAGCCTGCAACCCAAGAAGAGACCACAAGTTTTCCACACGCCATATTGGTCATAAGCAAAGGATATCTGAGAGGGTTGCAGATGGCCAGGAAGCGATCAAATCCCATTAAAGTGAGAATGAAACAATTAGTGCCACCAAGTCCCAAGAAGGAACTCATTTGCAAGCCACAACCTATGACTGAAATGCTTCTGTACTTGACAAGGAGATCTGCCAACATCTTGGGGATAATGGTCAGAGTGTAGCAGGTCTCAGAGAAAGAGAGTGCACTAAGGAAGAGGTACATGGGTGTGTGGAGACGTCTGTCCACCCAAGTTAGACCCATGATGGCCAGATTACCTGTGAGGGTGGGAAGGTAGAGGCAAAAGAAAACCACGAAGAGGAATGTCTGTGCATGTGGGTAAACAGAAAAGCCAACAAGAATGAACTCTTCCAGGACTGTTTGGTTGATCTTCATTGTTTGGACATCTGAAATCTAAAAGAAACAACAAACAAATGTTATATTTTCCAGTATTAGTTGACATTTTTTTCTGTGAATAAGACAAATGTTTGATGTTAAAATTACAAATCGATTCTTTTTTTAAATGGACATATAATTAATTTACAATGTTAGTTTTAAGTGTACAGCAAAGTGATTCAGTTTTACATAATGTATATTTATATAAATACATCTTATTCAGATTCTTTTCCATCATAGGTTATTATAAGACGTTGAGTATAATTCCCTGTGCTATAGAGTAGGTTGCTGTTCTTTACAATTTTACATATAATCGTGAAAGTGAAAGTCACTCAGTTGTGTCCGACTCTTTGCAACCCCATGGACTATATAGTCCATGGAATTCTCCAGGCCAATGGGTAGCCTTTCCCTTCTCCAGGGGATCTTCCCAAGCCAGGGATCGAACCCAGGTCTCCCGAATTACAGGCAAATTCTTTACCAGCTGAGCCAGAAAGGAAGCCCATGGGTGTATGTTAATCCCAGACTCAATTTATCTCTCTTTCCCACCCCTGCTATCCCTTTTGGTAATCATAAGCTTGTTTTCTAAGTTTGTGAGTTTATTTTTTTGTAAATAAGTTAATTTGTATCACTTTCTAGAGTCCACACATAAGTTGTATTACGTTTGTCATTTCTGTCTGACTTACTTCACTTAATATGATCATCTCTGTCCATCCATGATGATGCACATGGTATTATTTCACTTTTTTTGTGGCTTAGTAATTCCATTGCATATAATGTATGTGCTGTGTTCTGCTAAGCCACCTCACTCATATCTGACTCTTTTATCCTTTACTCTGTTGATGGAAATTTAAGCTCCTTCTATGTCTTGGCTAATGTAATTAGTGCATGAATCTTTTCAAATTAACTTTTTCTCTGGATATATGCCCAGGAGAGGGCTTACACGATCATATAGTAACTCTAATATTAGTTTCTTTAAAGAACCTCTATACTGTTCTCTGTAGTGGCCGCACTAATTTATTGGTTTATTTAGTTTAGCAAAATAACTGTGTGTATGGACATAGTGTATTTTCATAATTTTCATTAACTTTCTTCTTCTTTGTTGAGCAACCAATTTCAATTACTTATTATGGCTTTTTCTGGCTTATTTTTAAAAGGATTTTCTTATTTGATAACTTAAAAAGGACAGAAACTTCTATGATTCATGTCCAGATAAAGGAAATTCATGTGCAAAGGTGACTCAGAGTTGGATCAGATTCTGAACCCTGAAATCACTGCTCAGTAGTTAATGGAATCAGAGTCTAACACAATAAATTACACATATCATATTGTATATAAATATCTAATGAGTGAAGGTTGATATTTGACTTCTTAGGAATTTGTGGACTACATTTGGTTGATGGCTTATGATTGTAAGAGAAGTTCAAAGCTATTAGCAATTAGTAGAGAAGAGAGTTAGGCCTTTAAATGTTAAAAGTAAAGAACATGCTCCCTTCCTTTTACTCTGAAGAGAGGGAGGGAAGATAGAATACAAAAACCCTTACAATACTTTTGACTAACTAGAATATATGTATAATTGTCAGGTAACAATTGACATTTCAACCATGTCTTCAATGCCAAGCTCAGTATATGAACAAGGTAAATGTTAATGAGTTTATGTGTTCTTTGATAATTCTACATCTTATTTAATCTCATCCTCCCTGAACTTCCACAAAATATTTTTCTTTATATTTAATACATCTCCTCATCTTTGTTTGTATTGACCTGTGATTTTCCCTTAACTACACATCAACATAATTAGTAACTCAAATGTATAGCACACATTTTGTGAATTCTTCCATATGTTCATTAAATTTATTCTTCACAGCACAAAATAAATAAAATGGGACAACTATGAAATGTATAGACCAGGTGTGATTATTTTATTCGTTTTTAGAAATAAGATAATTGCATCTCTGATGCATCATATTTGTAACAGGAATCAAACTGTTTTGACTTAAATGGTACATTCTTTCTATTTCTCAATATTTCTTCCTTGAGGAAACAGACTATGAGTGATATATATCTGTATTTCTAGAATAATAGAGAGCATTTTAAGAAGAAAATAATTTACAGTAATTGTTGAATAAGTAAGTTTTTTAAAGTTTTGAATATAAGAAATTTCTATTTCACTTTGTTATTAGCAATATACAGTGTGTGATCTTGGTCATTTAGATGAATAGACTTTTCATTATTCATTAGATTTGGTTCAGGCTAAGATTAAGCATTCTCACAGGAGACTTCTCATAGTTTTGATTTGCGTTTCTCTAATAATTAGTGATGTAGAGCATCTTTTCATGTGATTTTTGGCCATCTGTGTCTCATTTGGAGAAATGTCTATTTAAGCCTTCCACCCATTTTTTGATTGGATTTCTTGCTTTTTGATATAGAGCTATATGAACTATCTGTATATTTTGGAGGTTAATCCCTTGTCAGTTGCTTTGTTTGCAAATAGTTTCTCCCATTTTGTGGGTTGTATTTTCATTTTGTCTATGGGTTCTGGAGCTGCCTTTGTTTGAGTTTAACTAGGTCCTATTTGCTTATTTTGTTTTGTTTTCATTAATCTAGAAAGTAGATCCAAAAAGATAGCATCTCACACTGATCCAAAAAGATTACCTCACATCATCAAAAAGTCGACAAATAGTAAATGCTGGAGAGCTTGTGGAGAAAAGGGAACCCTTCTACACTGCTGGTGGGAATGTAAATTTTTACAATCACTGTGGAAAACAGTATAAATATTCTTTAAAACAAACAAAAAAAAAGCTAAAAATAGAACTTCCATATGATCTAGCAGTCTCAGTCTTTGGCATATATCCAGAGAAAACCCTAATCTGAAAAGATACATGCACCACGATGTTCATTAAAGCAATATTCACAATAGCCAAGACATTGAAGCAAATTAAATGTCTTTCAACAGAGAAATGGGTAAAGAAGATGTAGAGCACACACATACATATGTTTATGTATACATATGTGGAATATTACTCAATATTATTGAATATTATTAAATCTCAAAAAAGATTGAAATAATGTCATTTGTAACAAATGGATGGACCTAGAGATTATCAGAATGAGTGAAGTCATACCAAAAAAGTACATATATCATATGATATCACTTATATGTGGAATCTTAAAGAAATGATTCAAATGAACTTATTTACAAAATTAAACAGACTCACAGACTTTGAAAACAAACTTATGGTTAGCAAACAGGAAGCATGAAGGGGGAGGGATAAATTAGAAATTTTAGATTAACACATACTGACTATATAAAATAGATCATCAACAAGAGCCTACTAAATTGCTCAGGAAATTCTACTCGGTATTCTATAATAACCATATGGGAAAAGAATCTGAAAAGGAATGGATTATATATAACAAATCACTTAGCTATACACTTGAAACTAACACAACATTGTAAACCAACTATACTCCATATAAAATAAAAATTATTTTTTTTGCTTTTGTTTTAAACATTTTCATGGGAGAATCTCTCTGGTCACTAAGCGTGAGAAAAGGCAGTAGCACAATCATCTAAATTACAAATGTTTCCATGAATAATTCACAACCTATGGACTGTACCTCATAGGTCCCTTGGACTCTTTTGTCCTTTTAGATCTGACAAGAATTTTATTATTTCATAGTCACACAGGAGTCACATGACCTAATCTTTTCTGTGAAGTCTTTTCCCATTCCTGTTTTCTTCTCTCATTGTATCCATACCTTCTTATCTGTGAGTAACTCTCTTCTGAAGAGAAGACTGGAGTATTTCTCTGACTTCTTTCCTAAGCATATATTAAGTTGAATAATATTGAATTCATCCTTGGGCTACATCAATACAGCCTTTTAGGTAAGCCTCCTAGTATTCAAACACAGCATGAGTCTCCTTGGTGTACAAATCTTCACTTGCAAATAATTTTCCCTATAAATAGCTTTCTGAAGCATTCTGGACTGTTTCAAAAGAACTTATCTCTCTGTCAGAAAATGCCGCTTTCCTCTGTTTCTCCCTAAGCCATTGTGAAAACTTCCATCAGTACAGCAATCTACATACAAAGGTTCTTAAATTCTCATAACTATTCACAGTAAATATGTAATAATGCAATTATTCAGATTATTTAGTTAATCACTAAAGGATTAACTAAGTACCATCAAGTGGGAAAATACCAACACACACATGTAATATATATATAATTTGTGTATATATTTACATTTATTACATGTAATCATAAAAATAATTTTGTTGTTCAGTCACTCAGTCATGTCCTATTCTTTGCAACGCCATGGACTGCAGCAAATCAAGCTTCCCTGTCCTTCACTGTCTCCCAGAGTTTGCTCAAACTCATGTCCATTAAGACGGTGATGCTACCTAACCATCTAATCCTCTGCTGCCCTCTTCTGCTTTTACCTTCGATCTTTCCCATCATCAGTCTTTTCCAGTATGTACTTATGATATTGCATACACCTCATCCTACCCTCAGCTATCTCTGAAGTTTTCATTACATCAATTATTTTCTAATTTAATTTGGGATATGGATCCACTGACAAGAGAAATACGTGCTCTTTCCAAAGTTAAGAGAAATAATTTAGAGAAAATGTAGTGACAATTAATTATGATGAAAAGAGAATCGAACCATCTAGAATAGTTTCCTACCTTGTTTATTTTATCAAATTTCCAAAGCCAATTCAGAGATACAGTTACATTCTTCTAAGATAGTCTTCACATTGATATAAACATGCTGTGTTCTTCACTCAAAAAGAAGCAAAGATCAACTTATTGTGAAAATCACTGGTCAAAGACTGGATTCTTGACTTTATCACTGATACTTTAGTGACCTCAGGAAAGTCCCTGTACCTTCTGAGTCTGAGTCTCCCCACCTAGGAGGTTAAAAAGGAGGTCCTGGTTTTGTGCACTTCAGCTCTCTACGAGTCTGGAGTTTTTTGACAAGAGTTTTGAGGCTAGGCCATGATGCTATTATCAGTTTCCAACACTCACTAAATTGCAATAATTTAGAGCCTTTTTTTCTACTCCTTTGGAAATATTGTCTGATAATTATGAGGGCTTGAGGTTCCTCAGCTCTAGAGGTTTAATTCTGGTTAGGAGACCATGAGGGATTTTCTCTTCTTTCATCAGAGAGAGAGAAAAGTTTCTCTCTCAACTTTGTAATTTGCTCTCATTAGTTATGGGATTTGTATAACATGTGACTTAAGCTCTTCTAGGAATCTTTGGGGATTTAAAGTTTGCAGAGTTCATATTTTGTCCATAACCAAAGGTTTCTGCAACTTTATAAGTTTTGTTTTGGCAGGATGGAAGTAAACTGCATCCTTAATGCTCATTCAATTCACTTTTTCACTCACCATAATATTTTCCTTCTTTTTTGTTATGTAAACTTTTAATTTTGTATTTGGGTATATCCAGTTTACAACGTCGGAGAAGGCAATGGCACCCCACTCCAGTACTTTTGCCTAGAAAATCCCATGGACAGAGGAGCCCGGTAGGCTGCAGTCCATGGAGTCGCTAGAGTCGGACACGACTGAGCGACTTCACTTTCACTT
>NW_011494812.1:800498-801089 GCF_000754665.1 Bison bison bison
GATAGGGAAGCCTGGTGGGCTGCCGTCCATTGGGTCCCACAGAGTCGGACATGACTGAAGTGACTTTGCAGCAGCAGCAGTTTACAATGTTGTGATAGTTTTGAGTGGACAGCAAGGGGATTCAGTCATACATTCTCCCCCAAATCCCGCTCCCATTCAGTCCGTCACATAATATTGATCAGCGTTCCATGTGCTATACAGTAGGTACTTCTTGGCTAACCATTTTAAATATAACAGAGTGTACATGTCCATCCCAAATCAGTTCAGTCCAGTTGCTCAGTTGGGTCTGACTCTTTGTGACCCCAGGGATTTCAGCATGCCAGGCTTCCCTGTCCTTCATCAACTCTCAGTCCTTGCTCAAACTCATGTCCATCAAGTCATAATACCATTCAACCATCTCATCCTCTGTCATCCCCTTCTCCTATTGCTCTTAATCCCTCCCAGCATCAGGGTCTTTTCTAATGAGTCAGTTCTTCACATCAGGTGGCCAAAGTATTGAAGCTTCAGCTTCAGCATCAGTACTTCCAATGAATATTCAGGGTTGCTTTTCTTTAGGATTAACTGATTTGATCTCCTTGATGTCCAAGGAAC
>NW_011494812.1:801404-802783 GCF_000754665.1 Bison bison bison
GACTTACTCCTTTCCCAATTTGGAACCAGTCCATTGTTCCATGTCGAGTTCTAACTGTTGCTTCTTGACCTGCTTACAGATTTCTCAGGAGAGGGGTAAGGTGGTCTTGTATTCACATCTCTTGAAGAATTTTCCAGTTTGATGTGATCCACACAGTCAAAGGCTTTGGCATAGTCAATAAAACATAAGTAGGTGTTTTTCTAATGTTTTCCTTCTAATCATTGACTTCTTCCTGGTGTACTGACTAAGAGCTTACAGTGTTTAAAAACTGTACTATAGAAGAAACTAGAAAAGTAGAAGGAATAGTATCTTCTTAGAGGGATTTATATCTTGGTGTAAGAAATGTTTTGGACCCAGATTGAATCTGCTTACCCATTCCCAGTAAAACCAGTGTACTGACTTTTAGTGTGATGAAGGAAAGTGCAGCATTTATTGCAAGGCCAAGCAAGGAGCATGGGTAGCTGTGCTTAAAAACCTGAACTCCCCAGTGGATTTCAGATAAGAATTTTTAAAGTCAAATTGAGTGAGAGGGTTGTAGAGTGTGTGATCAGCTCATGAACAATTCTCTGATTTTTTGATGGTGAGATGACAGGGTGGTATCACAAAGGTTAACATCATTAATCCTCAGTCTCCATTCAGTTTGGGAGTTACATGCTTATGGTCATCATGCAATTAACTTCTTCCACATGGTGGGAGTTTCAATATTTGTAAAACAACTCAGGAATATATGTCAGACACTGTTATCTATGTCCTTTAGGGAGTGAGTAAATATTCTCTGACTCTGCCATATGGCTAATATATTGTTTAAATTGTTTTGAGTTCTCCTGACAAAATTATTATTTTTGGAACTACAAGTTCACATTATTCCAATTATTAACAATTGAGCCAAGTCTTTTGTGACTCAGGGAAGCTTTTCTGCAAATAAGAAGCAGCCAGAGGACATGCTGGGAGGGAAGACCCTATATGGTCCTGCTTGATTACAATCTTCCATTTTCTTTGATATTCCCCAGTCTTCAGGGAAAACAAGTGCAGGGCAAGAAAGAGAATAACATTATGGATAGAGATGTTAATATAAATTGACAGAGGAACTTGGTTTTAGGGAGATTCATTTTTAGAATGAAGGTAGAGCCAATATAAGTGTTCAAAAGCAGAGACATTACTTTGCCAACAAAGGTCCATCTAGTCAAGGCTATGGTTTTTCCAGTGGTCATGTATGGATGTGAGAGTCGGACTGTGAAGAAGCTGAGCTTTGAAGAATTGACACTTTTGAACTGCGGTGTTGGAGAAGAGTCTTGAGAGTCCCTGGGACTGCAAGGAGATCCAACCAGTCCATTCTGAAGGAGATCAGCCCTGAGATTTCTTTGGAAGGAATGATGCTA
>NW_011494812.1:802883-803395 GCF_000754665.1 Bison bison bison
CATAGCTCAAAAATACCAGTTCTTCAGTGCTCAGCTTTCTTTATAGTCCAACTCTCACACATGACTACTGGAAAAACCATAGCTTTGACTAGACAGAACATTTTTTAAAATTTAAATTTATTTATTTTAACTGGAGGCTAATTACTTTACAATATTGTATTGGTTTTGCCATGATGTAGATGGAACTTTTTTGGCAAAATAATGTCTCTGCTTTTTCTTATGCTATGTCGGTCATAGCTTTTCTTCCAAGGAGCAAGTGTCTCTTAATTTCATGGCTGCAATCACAATCTGCAGTGATTTTGGAGCCCAAGAAAACAAAGTCTGTCACTGTTTCCTTTGTTTTCCCATCTATTTGCCATGAAGTGATGGGACCAGATTCCATGATCTTCATTTTTTGAAAACTGAGTTTTAAGCTAGCTCTTTCACTCTCCTCTTACACTTTTATCAAGAAGCTCTTTAGTTTTTCTTCGCTTTCTGCCATAAGGGTGGTGTCATCTGCATATCTGAGGTTA
>NW_011494812.1:803495-811157 GCF_000754665.1 Bison bison bison
GCGACAGAGGATAAGATGGCTGGATGGCATCACTGACTCGATGGACGTGAGTCTGAGTGAACTCCGGGAGATGGTGATGGACAGGGAGGCCTCACGTGCTGCAATTCATGGGGTTGCAAAGAATCGGACATGACTGAGCGACTGAACTGAACTGAACTGACTGATGCTGCAGTATGCTGAGGACTCAGTGGTCAGACAAAATAAGACCAGAGTATGGACCGGAGTAATTGGAGAAGGTGCCGTGGAGAAGTGTTGGGAACACTTCTAAAATAAGAAATATTGGTATTTTAATTCACGATAGAATAAAATATATCTTTGTAGTCCAACACTTCCACTGATGTTATGACTACATAGTTGTATGGATATGTAGATACATTGATATAGTGAGACAGAGATTTTTAAAACCTTTAAAGAATACATATGGATGATCAAGGATCATTTGAAAATATGCTAAGCTTTAGGAGTTTTTAGAAAACACAAATTAAAAGCATATTGCAATTCTACTACAGAACTATTAGAATGTCTTTAAAAAGTGTCTTTAAAATGTCTTGGGAAAAAAAGATTTGTCATACTAGTATTAGTGACGATTTGGAAAATCTATAACTTGACTTCTGTTGTCAATATAAAAATGACAAAATATACTGGAATTTTGGTGAACATCTTGACAAATTTTTTAAAAGTTCAGTTTACTCACATCCTAGATTAAATGTTATGTATTTGTTTTCCCCTCTAAATACAGCCAAATAACTTGGGAATAATTCAACAGATAACTATAAATGATTCTGAAAAGTGAAAAGGAGAATATGAATTGGCTAGGGACTTTAAGACTTAAAGGTACCACAATGAGTTCCCAAATATTTTATTAATATTTTATCCCCCACTAGTTCTATGTACAGAAACTAAGAAAAGAGTAAAATTGATTCCCAACTTCGTTATATATATATTATAATATATGTATATATATAATGCAATGCTTTTCAAAATTCCCAGAAAAATTTTTTTGAGAGAAAGACAAAATTATTCTATAATTCATATTGAAAGTCATAAGTCCCTGAACATCTACAATAATCTTGAAAAAGAAGAATAAAATGAAAGTAATCACCCCATCCAATACTAACACCTACTGTATAGCTACTTAAGACACAATGCTATTGGCAGAATTAATTAAAGAGTCTGACTCCAAATTTGGATATTTTGGCTTTCTGGTGGTTCATAGCCTTTACATCCCTTCCTCTTCTCCTTCTGCCATACTTCTGCCTCTTCTCTTCTCCTTCCGGGCAAGCTGATAAAAAAGTCCAGTGACCCAACCATGAAAGCTTCTGCATGGATGATACTCACCTTGTATTCACCCCCAAGTTGTCATAAAAATGCCAAACTAGTCTCCTTTTCCCACTGTCTGAGGTCTTTTAAAATATCTCTTTGGGAAATGCCCTTTATATTGTGAGTTGCCATTCTTTGTAAGAGGAGGTAAATAATCTCTCCATGTGAATTTTTTTTATATTGCATATATTGATATTTTATGTACTTCTGTAGCTCATTTAAACATATTTAATGGAATTTGTTACCTTGCATTTTTACATTTAAAACTTATATTTTATTTACTCTATGAACTTTGTTGGTATATGTATATGTATAAACTATAAACATATTTATTTTACATATGTACTTATAAGTTTTCAATTGATCATCATATCAAAGTTCTCTGCAACAAAAATGTTTATAGGTTTTTTTTTAATGTTTTAATATATTTTGGGTAAGAGAGAAATGTTAATAAATGTAAATAAAAATTTGATATAAAAGTTATCCCTAAATAAAAGTGATGCTTTGAAAATTTACCTAACATATCCATGACTAATATTTCTTTTTGCTGAAACAAAATTGATTTGGATCATTTTCATTCCATTTTTATAAATAAAGATAGCTCAATGTTCTGAATTTCTTCTAAGCTATATTTCATTAGTAGCCTAATGGTTTATCATTAAATGTGACGTTTAACAGTTTATTGGAGAACAGTATCATTACTTCCTTTTTCTATTATTTTTAGAAACAATGATGTGAAATTTATTGGGCTTGCAAAAAATTCATTGTCTATCATGAATATTCAACTTTTCAATTTCTGAGAAATACTATAATGATAGAATTTTCAATTATAATTATCAGTTATAAACATTTTATAAGCATCAGTTCTTCAGTGCTCTCCCTTCTTTATGGTCTACTTCTTACATCCATACATGACTACTGGAAAAACCAGTTTTGACTATAATGACCTTTGCTGGCAAAGTGACATTTCTACTTTTTACCATACTGTCTAGGTTTGTCATAGCTTTTATATGTATGACTTTATGTCTGCTTCTGTATACACTATAGTGTGGTCATCACCGAAATTTTAATTTCTCTTCGTCACCATGCATTTCATCCCATTTACCCTTTTCCCTCCCCTTGGCTGCTGCTTCCCATCTGGTAACTACTATTCTGTGTTTATTTTTGTTTGGACTGGTTTGTTCATTTATTTTACTTATTTGTTTGTTCTCATATTTTATATCAAAAGCTTTCAAAATGAGAACATATGCAAAATGATAGTTGAGACACAACTGAGGTTATAATATGATGGGATTATTTTATAGCACATACATCATATTTTAGAAACTATCATATCAATTTTTATACTTAATTTAAACTACACTTGCCATTAAAAAATGGAAATAAGTATTCAGTTAATAATAGTCATAAACAGAAAACCATGATTCACCAAACCATTGAACTTCATATTTCACTTAAAAAAATCATAAACCAATGTAATTTTATAATGTATATTTTTTCCAAACAAATATTTTAAATGCTTTCTTCAATGTGAAATCATTATCCAAGAAGATTTGTCATTTTACTATATGTAATTTTTATTATGAAGTCAATATATTTTTAAACATTGAGGTATCCTTTATGTTTAAATTTTTTTTTAATTTATTTTTTGTTCGTGCTGTTTTTTGTGGCTGTGTGAAGGCTTTCTCTAGTTGCGGTGAGCAGGGAGCTATTCTTCATTGCAGTGGCTTCTATTGTCACAGAGCACAGGCTCTAGGTGCATGGTCTTTAGTAGTTGTGACACACAAGCTCAGTCGTTGATGACTCGCAGGCTTTAAAGCTCAGGCTCAGTAGTTGTGGTGCAGGGGCTTGGTTGCTCCAGGGCATGTGGAATCTTCCTGGACCAGGGATCAAACCTATGTCCCCTGCATTGGCAAGTGGATTCTTATCCACTGTACCACCAGGGGAGTCCCAAGGTACTTTATATACAGCATAATGCACAGATCATGAGAGTAGAGTTCTAGCTTTTTCATAAATAAAACACACACTTTTATTTGTTGTTATTAAAATTTTTAAACACATTCTAGTGTTTAAGGCTTTCTACTGATGGTGGAGTCTGAAGGTTTTTGCAGAAAAACAGAGTACCTATTTTCTTTTCTTTCTTACTGTGTATATTTAGATATACAATTTAATGATTTGCTGTATGTATACATTGTGAAATATTAATAATTACAACAATTAAGTCAATTAAATATCCATGCTGCTGCTAAGTCACTTCAGTCGTGTCCGACTCTGTGCGACCCCATAGACGGCAGCCCACCAGGCTCCCCCGTCCCTGGGATTCTCCAGACAAGAACACTGGAGTGGGTTGCCATTTCCTTCTCCAATGCATGAAAGTGAAAAGTGAAATTGAAGTCGCTCAGTCATGTCCAATTCTTAGCAACCCCAGGGATTGCGGCCCGCCAGGGTCCAACGTCCATGGGATTTTCCAGGCAAGAGTACTGGAGTGGGGTGCCATTGCCTTCTCCGATTAAATATCCATAACCTCACACAATTGCCATTAGCATTTGTGCATGTGTCTGTGTGTGTATTTTATGTATTAGTGAGAAAACATAAGACATACCCTGTTGGTAAATTTCAAGTATGAAGTTCAGTATTTTCACCTACAGTCACTGTCCTATACATTAGATCTCCAGAACTTATCTTGTAAAACTGAAACTTATACACCTTGATAGCATCTCTCCATTTCTCCTTTGCCACATACCCTTATTATAACCACCATTCTATAGTCTGTTTCTATACATTTGATTATTTTGGATTCCAAATATAAGTGAGGTCGTAAAGTATTTGTCTTTCTGTGCCTGGCTTATTTCACTTAGCATGGTGTCCTCCAAGTCCATTATGTTGTCACAAATAGCAGCATTTCCTTCTTTTCTGAGGATAAATAATATTCTATTGGATGTGTATACAGTTTCTTTGTAGGTTATTCTGTTGATGGACATTTATATCATATCATGTATAACTCAGATATATTCATATCTTAGTTATTATGAATAATGCCGCAATGTACATAGGAGTGCAGGTATCTTTTCCACCATGGGATTTAAATTCCTTTATGTAAGTTTTATATGGAGGTATAATAGCTGGCTTATATGTTAATTTTAATTTTTAATATATTGAGGAAGTTTATTCAGTTCAGTTGCTCAGTCATGTCTGACTCTTTGTGACCCCCATGGACTGCAGCACACCAGGCTTTCCTTTCCATCACCAACTCCCAGAGCTTGCTCAAACTCATGTTCATCTAGTCGGTGATGCCATCCAACCATTTCATCCTGTCATCCCCTTCTCCCACCCTCAATCTTTCCCAGCATCAGGGTCTTTTCCAATCAGTCAGTTCTTCGCATCAGGTGGCCAAAGTATTGGAGCTTCAGCTTCAGCATCAGTCTTTCCAATGAATAGTCAGGACAGATTTTCTTTAGGACTGACTGGTTTGATCTCCTTGCAGTCCAAGGGACTCTCAAGAGTCTTTTCCAACACCACAGTTCAAAAGCATCAATAAGAAGCTTATTACTGTCTTCTATAATGTCTGTATAAATTTACATTCCTGTGAACAGTATTTCAGAGTTAACATTTCTCATATCCTCACCAACACTTATTATTTTTGTGTTTTGATTAACAGCCATCCTAAGAGGTATCAGGTAACATTTCACGTTGACTTGTGTTTCCCTGAGGATTAGTGCTATTGAACACACTTTTATACCTTTGGTCATTTGTGTCTCCCTTTATTTTGTTTGTTTGTTTTTTCTATGAGCTCCTTATATATTTTGGACAGTAATTCCTTATCAGAAATAAAGGTTGCAAATATTTTGCTTCCATGTACATGTTAGTCATTTGAATGTCTTATTTGAGAAAAAAAAATCTGTTCTGCTTGTCATTTTAAAATCAATTTGTGTGGGTTTTATTTATTTATATTTTTGCTATTGAGTTCTATGAGTTCCTTATATTTTGCTCTTAACCCCTTATCAGACAAAAGGTTTCCAAATATTTTCTCCCATTTTTCAGTTACCTTTTAATTATTTTGATCTTTTATTTACTGTGTGGAAGGCCTTTATTTTTAGATAGCCTCACTTGTTTGTTTTTCATTTTGTTCCTTCTGCTTTTGTGTTGTATCCAAAAATTATTGCCAACGTCAATCTGGAGGAAATTGTCCCTCATATTTTCTTCTAGGTGTTTTATGGTTTTCTCTCTTTTATTTAAGTCTTTAATGCACTTTAGAGTTAGTTTTTGTGAGTAGAATAAAGACAATACTCCATTATAATTTTCTTATACTTTAATAAACAATTTTCCCAGGACCATTTATTTAAACGATTGTCTTTTCTCCACTGAATATTCTTGGTTCTCCTGTCAAATATAAGTTGCCCATATATGTGCACATTTATTTCTGGGTTCTGAATTCTGTCTTAGTGATCTATGTGTCTATTTTTATGCTGTTGTGATTGTCATACTTCTGTAATATAATTTAAAACCAAGAACTTTGGTGCCTTCAGCTTTGCTCTTCCTAAGATTTCTTTGGATTTTCAAGGTCTTTTCAGGGTCCATGTAAATTTTAGGATTGTTTTTTCTATTTCTTTGAAAATGATATTTAAATTTTCATAGATATTTCATTGGATCTATAGATGGCTGGATATTTTAACAGTATTATTTCTTGCAATCTGTGAATCAGAATACCTGTCTATTTACCTAGGTCTTCTTCAGTTTCTTTCATCAGTGTCTTATAGTTTTCAGTGTATCTTTCACCTCTTGTTTAAATTTATTCCTAAGTAAATATATTATTGGTTTTGATGCTATTGTAGTTGGGATGGTTTTCTTTATCACTTTCAGATAATTCATTGTTAGTTTATTGAAACAATATTGATTTTTCTCCTTCTAGTTTTATTGAGGTATAATTTACATATAGTACAATTTAAATTTAAGATGAATATTAATGATTTGATTTACATATATCATAAAGTTATTACCACAATAAATTTAGTTATTATTCATCATCTCATATAGAAACGAAATTAAAGGAATAGGAAAAATGATTTTCTTCATGATGTGGACCCTTATAACTTACTCTCTTAACAATTTTCATATGTAACATAGAGCAGCGTTAATCATATTTGTCATGTTGTGTATTACATCCTTACTATTTATTTATCTTATAAATGGAAGATTGTACCTTTTGGCAGTCTTCACCCATCCCCAACCCCCACTTCTGGAAGCAACAAATCTTATCTATTTTCCTTTGACAATGTTTGTTTGTCCAAGAACAATTGAGCTACAACACTATGTTAGTTCCTGAAGCACAATATAGTGTTTTGATATTTCTTTTTTTTTGTAATTTATTTCTTTTTTAAAATTTTAATTGGAGGCTAATTACTTTACAATATTGTGGTGATTTTTGCCATCCATTGACATGAATCAGCCACGGGTGTACATGTGTTCCCAATCCTGACCCTCCATCCCACCTCCCTCCCCATCCCATCCCTTAGGGTCATCCCAGTGCACCAGCCCTGAACACCCTGTCTCATGCATTGAACCTGGACTGGCGATCTATTTTGCATATGATAATATACATATTTCAATGCTATTCTCTCAAATCATCCCACCCTCGCCTTCTCCAAAATAGTCCAAAAGACTGTTCTTTACATCTGTGTCTCTTTTGCTGTCTCGTATATAGGGTCGTCATTACCACCTTTCTAAATTCCATGTATATGCGTTAATATACTGTATTGGTGTTTTTCTTTCTGACTTACTTCACTCTGTATAATAGGCTCCAGTTTCATCCACCTCATTAGAACTGATTCAAATGCATTCTTTTTAATAGCTGAGTAATATTCCGTTGTGTATACGCACTACAGCTTTCTTATCCATTCGTCTGCTGATGGACATCTAGGTTGCTTCCATGTCCTGGCTATTGCAAACAGTGCTGCAATGAACATTGGGGTACACATGTCTCTTTCAATTCTGGTTTCCTCGGTGTGTATGCCCAGCAGTGGGATTGCTGGGTCATATGGCAGTTCTATTTCCAGTCTTTTAAGTAATCTCCACACTGTTTTCCACAGTGACTGTACTAGTTTGCATTCCCACCAATGGTGTAAGAAGGTTCCTTTTTCTCCTCACCCTCTCCAGCATTTACTGTTTCTAGACTTTTTGAGAACAGCCATTCTGACCACCATGAGATAGTACCTCATAGTGGTTTTGATTTGCATTTCTCTGATAATGAGTGATGTTGAGTATCTTTTCATGTAGTTGTTAGCAATCTGTATGTCTTCTTTGGAGAAATGTCTGTTTAGTTCTCTGGCCCATTATTGATTGGGT
>NW_011494812.1:811257-812862 GCF_000754665.1 Bison bison bison
TTGTTTATTTTTGCTTTTATTTCCATTACTCTGGGAGGTGGGTCATAGAGAATTCTGCTATGATTTATGTCAGAGAGTGTTTTGCCTATGTTTTCTTCTAGGAGTTTTATAGTTTCTTGTCTTACATTTAGATCTTTAATTCATTTTGAGTTTATTTTTGTCTATGGTGTTAGGAAGTATTCTAGTTTCATTCTTTTACAAGTGGTTGACCAGTTTTCCCAGCACCATTTGTTAAAGAGATTGTCTTTTCTCTCTTGTATAGTCTTGCCTCCTTTGTCAAAGATAAAGTCTCCATAGGTGCGTGGATTTATCTCTGAGCTTTCTATTTTGTTCCATTGATCTATGTTTCTGTCTTTGTGCCAGTACCATACTGTCTTGATGACTGAAGCTTTTCAGTAGAGACTGAAGTCAGGCAGGTTGATTCCTCCAGTTCCATTCTTCTTTCTCAAGATTGCATTGGCTATTTGAGGTTTTTTGTATTTCCATACAGATTGTGAAATTATTTGTTCTAATTCTCTGAAAAATACCGTTGGTCGCTTGATAGGGATTGCATTGAATCTATAGATTGCTTTGAGTAGTGTACTCATTTTCACTGTATTGATTCTTCCAATCCATGAATATGGTATATTTCTCCATCTATTTGTGTCATCTTTGATCTCTTTCATTAGTGTTTTATAATTTTCTATATATAGATCTTTTGCTTCTTTAGGTAGATTTATTCCTAAGTATTTTATTATTTCCAATTTCAAGTGATCACCACAATAAGTCTAGTTACTATTTGCCATCAGACAAAATATGAGCCTAAAACCTATACTTCACAATTGCATAGGGTGACTTGGATCACCCCAACTGGTGATTTATACCAGAATAACTGAGTGTTTTTCATATGCTGGCTTGATCCTCAAAACAACACAATAAGGTTAAGCATCTTTTTCTGTATAAATGACAAAGAGAGATGAATGACTCCCCCCGCCCCAATATTACATATATATGAAATTGTAGAGTTTGTATAAACTCAACTAATCTGGCCAGGTAGAAATGACAACAAACTTGGTAATTCTTCTAATATTTCTAATACCTTCTCCTCCAAGGAAATAAGACAACATTCAAGGAAAAAAAGCAGGTATAATCCTTTAAGTAAAAATAGAGATTTGTTCATTTTGTTTTGTTTTTAGCTCATCTGTAAATGGTAGTCAAGTTAAATCAATAATTCTTTAAAATTTCATTTAAATTGGCCTCTGCAGATAATGACTTAATGTGCTAGGTTAGGTTTTGGGCTTGATCTGAAGGCAAAGGTGTGGTACTCTCTGAACATATCAAGTATGGCCCCTGACTCTCCTACCATCAACCTCTGCTCTCTGAATCCCAAAATTATGAGAGATCAGATAAACAAAGGGAATTGATGAAGGATCTGAAGGTATATAACCTATGTAATGAAAATGTTTTCATAGAATTTCACCAGTTTTTGATTGCCAGTCCTCTGCATTCACTCACATACCTTGTCTTAAGATGCTTAGTAATAAGCTGGTTACCTTTTGTTTCTGGGCAAGTGTGGCCAGCACCAGTCATTCTTCTGTAAGCTTATGTTTCATGTTGGTTTCTGAG
>NW_011494812.1:812962-814393 GCF_000754665.1 Bison bison bison
ATGAGGTTAAGCATCTTTTTCTGTATAAATGACAAAGAGAGATGAATGACTTTTCCCCCCCAATATTACATATATATGAAATTGTAGAGTTTGTATAAACTCAACTAATCTGGCCAGGTAGAAATGACAACAAACTTGGTAATTCTTCTAATATTTCTAATACCTTCTCCTCCAAGGAAATAAGACAACATTCAAGGAAAAAAAGCAGGTATAATCCTTTAAGTAAAAATAGAGATTTGTTCATTTTGTTTTGTTTTTAGCTCATCTGTAAATGGTAGTCAAGTTCAATCAATAATTCTTTAAAATTTCATTTAAATTGGCCTCTGCAGATAATGACTTAATGTGATAGGTTAGGTTTTGGGCTTGATCTGAAGGCAAAGGGGTGGTACTCTCTGAACATATCAAGTATGGCCCCTGACTCTCCTACCATCAACCTCTGCTCTCTGAATCCCTTTATATATTTTGTCTCCAAAATCACTGAAGATGATGACTGTCACCATGAAATTAAAAGATGCTTGCTCTTTGGAAGAAAAGTTATGACCAACATAAGCAGCATATTCAAAAGCAGAGACACTACTTTGCCAACAAAGGTCTGTCTAGTCAAAGCTTTGGTTTTTCCGATAGTCATATATGGATGTGAGAGTTGGACTGTGAAGAAGGCTAAGCGCTGAAGAATTGATGCTTTTAAACTGTGGTGTTGGAGAAGACTCTTTTGAGAGTCCCTTGGACAGCAAGGAGATCCAGCCAGTCTAACCTAAAAGAAAGCAGTCCTGAATATTCATTGGAAGGACTGATGCTGAAGCTGAAACTCCAATACTTTGGCCCCCTGATACGAAGAAATGACTCATTTGAAAAGACACTAATGCTGGGAATGATTGAAGGCGGGAGGAGAAGGGGACGGCAGAGAATGAGATGGTTGATGGCATCACTGACATGAGTCTGAGTAACCTCCAGGAGTTGGTGATGGACAGGGAAGCCTGGTGTGCTGCAGTCCATGGGGTCGCAAAGAGTCGGACATGACTGAGCGACTGAACTGAACTGAACTAGCAGGAAAAGGGTTTGACAAATGGGGCCTTAAGCAAGCAGGAGCAGAAGTAGTCAGCCTCTATCACCTCATCATTAGGATATTACCCCTTAGGACACATTGTTATGGTGATTTCAGTTCAGTTCAGTCGCTCAGTCGTGTCCAACTCTTTGCGACCCCATGAATCGCAGCACGCCAGGCCTCCCTGTCCATCACCAACTCCTGGGGTTCACTCAGACTCACATCCATCGAGTCAGTCATGCCATCCAGACATCTCATCCTCTGTTGTCCCTTTCTCCTCCTGCCCCCAATCCCTCCCAGCATCAGAGTCTTTTCCAATGAGCCAACTCTTCGCATGAGGTGGCCAAAGTACTGGGGTTTCAGCTTTAGCATCATTCCTTCCAAAG
>NW_011494812.1:814984-816909 GCF_000754665.1 Bison bison bison
AGCCAGGCGTTTCTCATGATGTACTCTGCATATAAGTTATATAAGCAGGGTGACAATATACAGCCTTGACGTACTCCTTTTCCTATTTGGAACCAGTCTGTTGTTCCATGTCCAGTTCTAACTCTTGCTTCCTGATCTGCATACAAATTTCTCATTTTTTTTTTTTTTTTACCTCTACCCAACAAGACCGTGTCCAAGTCAATTTAGGGACTACTTGTTCCATGGCATACATGATACATTGAAAGACCATTATCTGGAGGGTCAAATCTCTGAAAGGATGTAGGTTAATGTCCTGGAGTTCATTGTCAGAGTCTTCTGCAAATCCTATTTTCAGAGGTGTCAAAGAGGCTATTTTCTGCACAGTAGATAGTTTTTTGCTTATACATGTGTGTGTGCCAGTCACGTTTGACTCTTTGTGACCCCGTGGACTGTAGTCCACCAAGCTCTTCTGTCCATGGAATTTTCCAGGAAATAATACTGGAGTGGTTGTCATTTCTGACTCCAAAGGATCTTCCCAATCCAAGGATGAACCTGCCTCTCTTGCATCTCCTACATTGGCAGGTGAATTCTTTACCATTTTGCCACCTGGGAAGCCCAATGGTAGATAGATATAAAGATATTTCAAGTCTAAAATTCTGTTAAGGAAACTTAAAAATAAATAAACAGAATTATGGATAAATTAATTCTGCAGCCTGTTTAGACTACTAAATGTTGTTGTTGAGAAACTATTATTTGTCAGAGTCTGTTAACCTTTGTATTTATATCACTGTATTTGTTTATGTGTGAGGGAGAGCTACTTTACTTCCTATGCATAAGTCTTCAGGCTCCAGTGAGGAAAACATCTTTTATTGTTTGACTCTTTTAATATCTTTTTGTGAATGGAATTAGGCTCAAAGAACATAGAGGAAAGAACTCAGGATAGTTGGTTGAAGATAGGGAGAGGAGTAATTTAAGATTCTTGTTTCCTGATACAAACCAGAAACTATTTTCAAAAATTATCTATTTTTCTTCTCTTATAAATTTGGGTGTCCTGACTGCCATTCATGTACAGTCAACCACTTTTATTCTCAATCTACTAGAGCTGTCTCAAATGGAGTATGTTATCTCGGGGTATGTGTTAATCTTCTTATTGAGAGAGTTAACTTAGGCAGGTTGATAGGGATTCCAAGGCACCTTTAATGAGGAGGTGAACATTCTTTCTTTTTCACATTCTTTTGCATTAGTCACATAGGCCTTGCAAGGAACAATATCTCTTGATCAAGGACATCTTTTTTAAGCTCAAGATACATATTGTGGGAAAAGAGATCTGGCAAAACTTTTATAACCTTTAGGCATTCTTTTTTATCTATTCTCAGCAGTCAGGTGAAAAGTATATAATGCCCTGCTTAAACTAGTGAGGCAGCTGTTCTCCTATCCCCTTCCAGTATCTTTTGCTGAAGCTTTCACTAACTTTTTATTTTATTATTATTATTATTGTTTTTACTTTACAATATTGTATTGGTTTTGCCATACATCAGCATGCATCCACCATGGGTGTACATGTGTTCCCCATCCTGAACCCTCCTCCCACCTCATTCCATATACCATTCCTCTGGGTCATCCCAGTGCACCAGCCCCAAGCTTCCTGTATCCTGCATCAACCTGGACTGGTGATTTGTTTCTTATACGATATTATACATGTTTCAATGCCATTATCCCATATCATCCACCACCTCCACCCACTCACAGAGTCCAAAAGACTGTTCTATACATCTGTGTCTCTTTTGCTGTCTCGCATACAGGGTTGTTGTTACCATCTTTCTAAATTCCATATATACGTGTTAGTATATTGGTGTTTTTCTTTCTGGCTTACTTCACTCTGTATAATAGGCTCTAGTTTCATCCACCTCATTAGAACTGATTCAAATGTATTCTTTTTAATGGCT
>NW_011494812.1:817656-818139 GCF_000754665.1 Bison bison bison
TGCTAGAATTTTATTAAGGATTTTTGCATCTATGTTCATCAGTGATATTGGCCTGTAATTTTCTTTTTTGTGTGGCATCTTTGTCAGGTTTTGATATTAGGGTGATGGTGGCTTAATAGAATGAGCTTGGAAGTTTACCTTCCTCTGCAATTTTCTGGAACAGTTTGAGTAGGATAGGCATCAGGTCTTCTCTAAATTTTTGGTAGAATTCAGCTGTCGAGCCCTCTGTACTGGGCTTTTATTTGCTGGAAAACTTCTGGTTATAGTTTCAATTTTCGTGCTTGTGATGAGTCTGTTAAGATTTTCTATTTCTTCCTGGTTCAGTTTTGGAAAGCTGTACTTTTCTAAGAATTTGTCCATTTCTTCCAAGCTGTCCATTTTATTTGCATATAATTGCTGATAGTAGTCTCTTATGATCCTTTATATTTGTGTGTTGTCTGTTGTGTTCTCTCCATTTTCATTTCTAATTTTATTGATTTGATT
>NW_011494812.1:818239-819643 GCF_000754665.1 Bison bison bison
CAGGTTTTATAGTTTTCTATATATAGGTCTTTAGTTTCTTTAGGTAGATATATTCCTAAGTATTTTATTCTTTTCATTGCAATGGTGAATGGAATTGTTTCCTTATTTCTCTCTCTATTTTCTCATTATTAGTGTATAGGAATGCAAGGGATTTCTGTGTGTTGATTTTACTATATTCATTGCAATTTTACTATATTCATTGATTAGCTCTAGTAATTTTCTGGTGGAATCTTTAGGGTTTTCTATGTAGAGGATCATGTCATCTGCAAACAGTGAGAGTTTTGCTTCTTCTTTTCCAACTTGGATTCCTTTTATTTCTTTTTCTGCTCTGATTGCTGTGGCCAAAACTTCCAAAACTATGTTGAATAGTAGTGGTGAGAAGGGGACCCTTGTCTAGTTCCTGACTTTAGGGGAAATGCTTTCAATATTTCATCATTGAGGATAATGTTTGCTGTGGGTTTGTCATATATAGTTTTTATTATGTTGAAGAATGTTCCTTCTATTCCTGCTTTCTGGAGAGTTTTTATCATAAATGGATGTTGAATTTTGTCAAAGGCTTTCTCTGCATTTATTGAGATAATCATATGGCTTTTTATTTTTTCAATTTGTTAATGTGGCGTATTACATTGATTTATTTGTGGATATTGAAGAATCCTTTCATCCCTGGGATAAAGCCCACTTTGTCATGGTGTATGATCTTTTTAATGTGTTGTTGGATTCTGATTGCTAGAATTTTATCTATGTTCATCAGTGATATTGGCCTGTAGTTTTCTTTTTTTGTGGCATCTTTGTCAGGTTTTGGTATTAGGGTGATGAGTTTGGAAGTTTAACTTCCTCTGCAATTTTCTGGAAGAGTTTGAGTAGGATAGGCGTCAGGTCTTCTCTAAATTTTTGGTAGAATTCAGCTGTGAAGCCATCTGGACCTGGGCTTTTATTTGCTGGAAAACTTCTGATTACAGTTTCAATTTCCGTGCTTGTGATGGGTCTGTTAAGATTTTCTATTTCTTCCTGGTTCAGTTTTGGAAAGTTGTACTTTTCTAAGAATTTGTCCATTTCTTCCACATTGTCCATTTTATTGGCATATAATTGCTGATAGTAGTTTCTTAGGATCCTTTATATTTGTGTGTTGTCTGTTGTGTTCTCTCCATTTTCATTTCTAATTTTATTGATTTGATTTTTCTCCCTTTGTGTCTTGATGAGTCTGGCTAATGATTTGTCAATTTTATTTATCGTTTCAGAGAAACAGTTTTGGCTTTGTTGATTTTTGCAATGGTGTCCTTTGTTTTTTTTGCATTTATTTCTGCCATAATTTTTAAGATTTCTTTCCTTCTACTAACCCTGGGGTTCTTTATTTCTTCCTTTTCTAGTTGCTTTAGGTGTAGGGTTAGGTTATTTATTTGACTT
>NW_011494812.1:820427-821229 GCF_000754665.1 Bison bison bison
CTTGAGAAAAAGCTGAAATTGATTGTTTTGGGGTGAAATGTCCTATAGATATCAATTAGGTCTAACTGGTCTATTGTGTCATTTAAAGTTTGTATTTCTTTGTTAATTTTCTGTTTAGTTGATCTATCCATAGGTGTGAGTGGGGTATTAAAGTCTCCCACTATTACTGTATTATTGTTCACTTCCCCTTTCATACTTTTTAGCATTTGTCTTGCATATTGTGGTGCTCCTATGTTGGGTGCATATATATTTATAATTGTTATGTCTTCTTCTTGGATTGATCCTTTGATCATTATGTAGTGTCCTTCTTTGTCTCTTTTTACAGCCTTTGTTTTAAAGTCTATTTTATCTGATATGAGTATTGTTACTCCTGCTTCTTTTGATCTCTGTTTGCATGGAATATATTTTTCCAGCCCTTCACTTTCAGTCTGTATGTGTCCCCTGTTTTGAGGTGGGTCTCCTGTAGACAACATATGTAGGGGTCTTGTTTTTGTATCCATTCAGCCAGTCTTTGTCTTTTGGTTGGGGCATTCAACCCATTTACATTTAAGGTAATTACTGATAAGTATAATCCCATTGCCATTTACTTTATTGTTTGGGGTTCGAGTTTATACACCATTTTTGTGTCTCCTGTTTAGAGAATATCCTTTAGCATTTGTTGGAGAGCTGGTTTGGTGGTGCTGAATTCTCTCAGCTTTTGCTTGTCTGTAAAGCTTTTGATTTCTCCTTCATATTTGAATGAGATCCTTGCTGGGTACAGTAATCTGGGCTGTAGGTTATTTTCTTTCATCACTTTAAGTAT
>NW_011494812.1:821799-824279 GCF_000754665.1 Bison bison bison
TGTCAAGGTTTCTTGGTTAGGGAAGCTTGTGTCCGTGTTCTGGTGGGTGGAGCTGTATTTCTTCTCTCTGGAGTGCAGTGAAGTGTCTAGTAACGAGTTATGAGATGTCAATGGATTTGGAGTAACTTTGGGCAGCCTATATACTGGAGTTCAGGGCTGTGTTCCTGTGTTGCTGGAGAATTTGTATAGTATGTCTTGCTCTTGAACTTGTTGGCCCTTGGTTGGTACTTTGTTTCAGTGTAGGTATGGAGGCGTTTGATGAGCTCCTATCAGTTAATGTTCCCTGGAGTCAGGTGTTCTATGATGTTCTCAGGATTTGGACCTAAGCCTCCTGCTTCTGGTTTTCAGTCTTATTTTTACAGTAGTCTCAAGACTTTTCCTTCTGTACAGCACCGTTGATAAAACATCTCCTTTCGAAGACAATGGGCTGCTTTTCTGGGTGCCTCATGTCCTCTGCCGGCATTCAGAAGTTGTTTTGTGGATTTTTCTCAGCGTTTAAATGTTCTTTTGATGAATTTGTAGGGGAGACAGTGGTCTCCCCATCCTATTCCTCTACCATCTTAGGACCACCTGCCTTTTTATTTTAATAAAATCTCTGCTTCACAACTCTCTGAGTGACTGAGGTGGCATATTTGGTTCCAGAGAAATTCTTCTCCTTTGGAGACCATGAATCCAGCATCATTCACCATAAGCTATCCTTATCACTGGAAATGTTCAAGGAGAAGTCACTAATATCTTGTGGAGGATGCAACATTGGGGTGGAAAAGAACTGTAATGATAATTTTCAGTATTCTCTGTAATAAAGATTGTTGTTTTGAAAAATAACAGGCTTTAAATGATAGTGTTTGCAACAGGTTAGATGTTGCTATAGGAGTAGGAGAATTAGTTATTCCTGAGCTTTTAGCCTGAAAGAGTGAGGAGATACTAACTCTTAGGAAACATGAAAAGTGAACCAACATGAGAAAATCAGTGATGAGTTTAGTCTTGACACACCAAGCTCAAAGAAGAAGCAGACACTTGCAGCAGTAAGTTAGAAATATTGGGTTCTACATTCATCTTCAGTTTATAAACTTTGAAGTACCCCAAATTAGTAAATATAATAGGAGCACATGATAGATTTAACAAGAAGAATATAATCTATAAAAAGAAAAGAAGATGAACAAGACCTTGAGAAATGTCCATTGGTGGACAAAAGAAAGGAGAAAAAATGGCCAGGAAGAGAATCACAGAATAGAGTGTTCTTGTGGAATAGAAGAGGAACTAAAGAGCCTCTTGATGAAGGTGAAAGAGAGTGGGAAAAGTGCCTTAAAACTCAACATCCAAAAAACTAAAATCATGGCATCCAATCTCATCACTTCATGGCAAATGGATGGGGGAATAATGCAAACTGACAGATTTTATTTTCTTGGGCTCCAAATTCACTGTAGCTGGTGACCTCAGCCATAAAATTAAAAGATGATTGCTTCTGGGCAGAAAAGCTATGAAAAACATAAAAAGCATATTAAAAAAAAACAGGGACATTTCTTTGCTGATAAAGGTCCATGTAGTCAAAGCTATGGATTTTACAGTAGTCACATATGGATGTGAGAGTTGGACCATGAAGAAGGCCGAGCACCAAAGAATTGATGCTTTTGAACTGTGGTGTTGGAGAAGACTTTTGAGAGTCCCTTGGATTGCAAGGAAATCAAACCAGTCAATCCTAAAGGAAATCGACCCTGAATATACATCAGAGGGACTGATCCTGAAGCTGAAACTCCAATACATCAGCCACCTGATGCAGAGAGCTGACTCATTAGAAAAGACATTGATGCTGGACAAGATTGAAGGCAGGAGGATAAGGGGACAACAGAGGATGAAATGGTTGGATGGCATCACCAATTCAAGCTCTGAGAGATGGTGAATGACAGGAAGTCTGGAGTGCTGCAGTCTAAGGCGTTGCAAAGAGTCGGATACGACTGAGCAACTAAACAGCAAACAAGGCATTAGAAATTTTCAGAAAGGAGAGGATGTTGAGAAACAAGAAAAAGTACTTTAGTAATGAACTGAAATGGAATGAGATGTTTTTATACTTTTTTTTAATCTTATGGATATATCTGTTTGTATGTATGTATATATATATGTATATACATAAAGGTATATATGTATATGTTTGTACATACATACATATGACCATGTGGCATGACTTGCAGGCATCTTAGTTCCCCAACCAGCAGTGATCCCACAGCAGTGAAAGTGTGGAATCCACACCAATGGACTGCCATGAAATTCCCCAGTTCTCTTTATATTTACCCTACTTGAATTTGTTGACCTTTTGGGATGTGTACAGTTGTTTTTTCAATAAATTTTGGGAAATTTTCAGCCATATTTCTTCAACTTTATCTCTTTTCTCTCCTCTGATTCCTTCAATAGTTTTATTTTGGTATGTTTAACAGTGTCTTACATTTCTCTGAGAGTCTCTACATATATCTTCATTTGTTTTT
>NW_011494812.1:824379-828478 GCF_000754665.1 Bison bison bison
GACTGAGCAACTAAACAGCAAACAAGGCATTAGAAATTTTCAGAAAGGAGAGGATGTTGAGAAACAAGAAAAAGTACTTTAGTAATGAACTGAAATGGAATGAGATTGTTTTTATACTTTTTTTTAAATCTTATGGATATATCTGTATGTGTATGTATATATATGTGTGTGTGTGTGTGTGTATGTATATACATAAAGGTATATATGTATATGTTTGTACATACATATATATGACCATGTGGCATGACTTTCAGGCATCTTAGTTCCCCAACCAGGGATCAAACCTGATCCCACAGCAGTGAAAGTGTGGAATCCACACCAATGGACTGCCATGAAATTTCCCAGTTCTCTTTATATTTACCCTACTTGAATTTGTTGATCTTTTGGGATGTGTACAGTTGTTTTTTCAATAAATTTTAGGAAATTTTCAGTCATATTTCTTCAACTTTATCTCTTTTCTTTCCTCTGATTCCTTCAATAGTCTTATTTTGGTATGTTTAACAGTGTCTTACATTTCTCAGAGTCTCTACATATATCTTCATTTGTTTTTCTCTGTAATCATTGGTGTTCATAATCTTTATCAGTCTAACTCCAGGTTCACTAATTCTTCAACCAGTTCATCTCTATTGTTGAGCATGTCTAAATGATTTTTAATTTAATTTTCAGTTCTTATAATTTTCAAGTCCAGTGTTTCCATTTATTCCTTTTTTTTAATTGTATTTCTTTATTGGTATTCTGTAGTTTATCCAAATTGTTATGATATCTTACTTTACTTCCTTAATCATGTTCTTGTTTAGCTTTTTTAAAGTTATTTGAGTATATTTGTAATAGATACTTGGAAGTTTTTGACTTTAAAATGTAGTCAT
The DNA here is from genome assembly GCF_000754665.1 of Bison bison bison. Classification (NCBI taxonomy): domain Eukaryota; kingdom Metazoa; phylum Chordata; class Mammalia; order Artiodactyla; family Bovidae; genus Bison; species Bison bison. The sequence continues at coordinate 825,246 of NW_011494812.1, forward strand.
ACTCATGGACAGTTTTTATTTTTACCTTGTTTATTTTTCTGATAATGGGCAGTATCTTCTTATTTCTTTCCATGTCTCCTATTTTTGTTGTTGTTGTTGTTGATGAAAACTGAATATTTTGGATAATACATCTTAGAAACTCTGGTTTTTGGTCCTCCTTCTTCAAACACACACAAACACTTCCCCTTTTTTCTGTTATTCACTTTTATAACTGGTTAGTGACTGACTTGATTATTTTATCAAATTATAGCCCCCTCCTAATGTGTTAGGTCTCTGATGTTATTCTTCAGGGGCACAGCTTGATAAAGCTCATGATCACCTTGGATGAAAGTGGTTTTAATAACACTCACTTTGAATGTCTTTTTCCTAGCTGTATACACCTACTAACTTGATGATTGCTTTATTATTTCAAATTTACCCTGTTATATAATTTTCTCCATAAAAGAATAAAACAATTCTGCCCCCTTTGGGGGAATAGATCCTGATATCAGTGTTTGAGATTTATTCTGACCCAGGGAGGACTCCGCCTGCCTGTCTCTTTCCTTTATATAGATAGCTCCTTGGATGAGGCTGAGACATTGAGGTAGAGCAGGCTTATCTGGGGACATTGACCAACAATATGACTGAACATTTTAGCAGTCTTTTATCAGTTCAGAGTCTCCTCTGTGCTCTCATATAACTGTGAAAAATTTAATCTGTGTTATATCATAATTGTCTGTCTCTACACAAGAAGAATGTGAGTTTCTTGAGAGTAAAATCTATATATTTTGTGTCTTTGTGTTCACCATGGTACAGCACATTCTTGAACACTTAATTCTAAATATCTAGAGAAAAAAGAAATGGCCACTTTTTGCATTTAGGTGGAGAACAGAAGCCACTTATCTTCTGTTTAATACCTTTATTGATTCTTTATTTTAATACTTTATTGACAGAGTATACATCTAACAGTTTCCCATTAACAGACTTTCCTAGTTAGAAAAATTTGAAATGTCTAATTAGAAACAGGGCCAAAAAAATAGTCTTTTAATCCTGACCCATCTCTTAGGTTGTTGAAGGAACATATAGTCTAAAGGGGAAAAGGCGAGTTTCACATGTATTCTTAAGTATGGAGTTATAGTTATTCATTTAATTGCCATATGCTAATACTCTGTTTGAGGATTCTGCAATCTATCTATTACATTATTTGTGAATATTTGAGTAATTCTCAGCTTTGAATTATTGCAAATATTCCTTCTATGAACACTATAATACATGTCTTATGGTACACTTGTGCATCAATTACCTAGAAGGCATACCTAACAGTAGAAAACTGGGCCATGAGGTAAGAGTATCTACAAAGTAAGTGTATAATAGCATAGTGCATTCTAAAGTACCAGGATCAGTATACCTTGTCACCAGAATCATAAAATAGTCCACAACTTCATTCACTTGTGAATCCATTTTTGAAATTCAAAACAAATAGGAGGCTGTGTTGTGGTATTTCATTGGGATTTTAATGTTCATTTTCATCCTTATTAATGAGATTAAACACATTTTCACACGTTTATTGGACATTGCAGTATTTTCTTTTATGAAGGATCTATTTATAAGTCTTGACCATTTTTACTATTGACTGGATTGTCGATTGTTTTATTTTTGCTAGTGGTTTTTGTATGCACTATTTAAGAGCCTTTTCTGAATAATAGATGAGGCATCCATTTTCTCTCATTCTATGTATTTATTTACTTGTCATATTATAAAATAAAACATAGATACAGAACATCAACCAAACAAATCCATAACTTAGCGAATTTTTGTGAGGCAAACATCTCTATAAATACAACTCAAAGCAAGAAAAGAAACTTTTCTAGCCAGGAATCCCTCCAGGTATCCCTCTGTATCACAGTCCCCCATCCTCCAAAAGTAATCACTACTCCCAATTTTACATTAGTTTCTTAAATTTCTTTTTAGTTTTATGAGTCTTATCTATCTTTTTGCTGAATGGTGCTTTTTAGATTAACAAAATTTCTCAAGTTCAATGTAATTTCTTTCATTTACAAATAAGAGTGTTTTGTCCAGTTTAAGCAACCTTTTCTTAATCTAATGTTATTGTGAAGGTATACTTTTACATCGTCCTTTAAGGAATTAATTGTTTGCACTTGAAATTTAGACTTTGATATTCAGAAATGATTTTTTGCTGTGTATGCATAGGGTTTCTTTTTTTGTATATAAATATTCTATTTTCCTAGAATAAGTTTTTGAAAAGCCTGCTGTTTTCTCATTGCTATATAAAGGTATATTTGTTCAAGTAAGTTTTCAGGTGTGCATGTGAGTTCAGCAGCTCTCTCTTCCTGTCTTTTGGTTTGTTTGCCACCTGGGTCAGTAGTTGCATAATTCTTGCTGTTCAGGCTGACTAAGTCATGCCTGACTCTTTGCAACTTTGTGGACTGCAGCATGCCAGGTTCCTCTGACCTCTACTATCATGCAGAGTTTGTTCAAAGTTAAATTCATTGAGTCGGTGATGCTATCTAACCATCTCATCCTCTGACAACTCCTTCTCCTTTGCCTTCCTTTTTCCCAGGATTAGAATCCTTTCCAATGAATCGGCTGGCTCTTCACATCAGGTGGCCAAAGTATTGAACCTTCAGCTTCAGCATCAGTCCTTCCAATGAATATTCAGGGTTGATTTCCCTTAGAATTGATTGGTTTGATCTCTTTACAGTCCACAGGAGTCTCAAGAGTCTTCTCCAGCACCACAATTCAAAAGCATCAGTTCTTTGGTGCTCATCCTTCTTTATGGTTCAATTCTCACCTTTGTTAATGATTACTGAAAAAACCATAGCTTTGACTATAATGGATCTTTGCCAGCACAATGATATCTCTACTTTTTAATAGCTATCTAGGTTTGTCATCACTTTCTTTCCAAGGAAAAATTGTCTTTTAATTTCATTGCTGCAGTCACCATCTGCAGTGATTTTGGAGCCCAGGAAAATAATACATGTCACTACTTTCACCTTTTCCCCATTTGTTTGCCATGAAGTAATGAGACAAGATGCCATGATTTTAGGCAGTTTCAAGCCAGCTTTTTCATTATCCTTTTTCACCTCATCAAGAGGCTCTTTAGCTCTTTTTCACTTTATGCACTTAGGATGATATAATCTGCATATGTGAGGGGGGTGATATTTCTCCTGGTAATCTTGAATCCAGCTTGTGATTCACCCAGCCTGGTATTTCACATGATGTAATCTGCATAT
>NW_011494812.1:828706-834685 GCF_000754665.1 Bison bison bison
AACCCAACTTGAATATCTGGAAGTTCTTGATTCACATATTATTGAAGCCTAGCTTGAAGAAGTTAAGCCATAACCTTGCTAGCATGTGAAATGAGTGCAATTGTATGGTAGTTTGAGCATTCTTTGGCATTGTCCTTCTTTGGGATTGGAATGAAAACTTTTCCAGTCCTGTGGCCACTGTTGAGTTTTCCAAATTTGCTGGCATATTGAGTGCAGCACTTTCACAGCATCATCTTTGAGGATTTGAAATAGTTCAGCTGGAATTCCATCATACTCATTAGCTTTGTTTGTAGCAATGCTTCCTAAGGGCCACTTGGCTTCATACTCCAGGATGTCTAGCTCTAGGAGAATGACCACACCATAATAGTTATCCAAGTCATTAAAGCCTTTATTGTATAGTTCTTCTGTGTTTACTTGCTACCTCTTCTTAATCTCTTCTGCTTCTGTTAGGTTCTTGCAGTTTCTGTCCTTTATTATACACATATTTGCATGAAATGTTCTCTTGGTGTCTCTAATTTTCTTGAAGAGATCTCTAGTATTTCCATTCTACTGTTACCCTCTATTTCTTTGCATTGTTCATGTAAAAAGGCTTTCTTATCTCTCCTTGCTATTCTTAGGAAATATGCATTCAGTTGGGTACATCTGTCCCTTTCTCCTTTGCCTTTTGCTTCTTTTCTTTTCTCAGCTATGTAGGCCTCCTCAGACAACCACTTTGCCTTCTTGCATTTCTTTTTCTTGGTGATGGTTTTGGGCACCGCCTCCTGTACAATGTTACAAACTTCTGCCCATAGTCCTTCAGGCACTCTGTCTACCAAATCTAATCCCTTGAATTCATTTGTCACCTCTACCATATAATCATAAGAGATTTGATTTAGGTCATACCTAAATCAAAAAGTAGGTTTACCCTACTTTCTTCAATTTCAGCCTGAATTTTTCGATAATGACCTGATTATCTGAGCCACAGGCAGCTTCAGGTCTTGTTTTTGCTGACTTGATGGAGTCAGAAGTATAGAGCTTCTCCATCTTGTTACAAAGAATATAATCAATCTGATTTCAGTATTGACCATCTGGTAATGTCCATGTGTACAGTCTTCTCTTGGGTTGTTTGTTTGAACGCACTATGACTATTGTGTTCTCTTGACAAAACTGTTAGCCTTTGCCCTATTTCATTTTATACTCCAAGGCCAAACTTGCCAGTTTATCTCTTGACTTCCTACATAATTAGTTGTAAAATTAGTCTTGATATTTAGTAAAACAATTCATGTTAACTTGTTTTTCATGAATGTCTTGGCTATTTCAAATCCATATACATTTGAAATTATTAATACCTCATAGTTTTCATATACAAAAAAGGAAACTACTGGAGTACCCATTGGGATATTTTTGGAATATACATCTGTATGGAGAGAACTGATATCTGTACATCATTGCGTCTTCTAACCCATGATATTATATGTCATAATTTCCAGAGTATTTCTTATTTTCTTCTGGATAATACAAAAATTTGATATTGTTTTTGTCTAGTTTCCTTCATTATACACTGTATATCTGCCAGAATTAATGCAAAGCAACTTTTATTGCTGTATCCATCAATAGCATGACATGATTTGTTTTTTAAACATTTGTTATTTAATACTTTCATCTTATAGGAAAAAAGAGGTTATTTCTAGACCTGAATATGAATTTCCCCAGGAAAAGAACATGTAGGCTCTACTGTCCTACTTATTTGAATCAATATTCCAAAATATCTTGTATATACATTCAGAAGCTAGCATCTGAGAATGATTGAAGGAAAAAGTCATGAACAGTGTTATCAAAAACCTTTCATAATTTTTATGGCATGGGAATAAAAAACATAGATTACTAATTCAGATATGCATGAATATAAATTTTTGATTACTCCACAGTGTATCTTCTATAAGAAATGGTTTATCTTGTGGGAGGTTCAAACCAGTGCCTCATAACATTACCTAGAAAAATTCTTCAACTTTTATATCTCTAGATATTTTATACCATCTATTAGTGTAGTGATCATAGGTGTTGGCTTTGTCAATCTTGCTTTTCCCACTTTATCTAACGTCAAAACACCTAGTGATTGATTGGCAGAATCCTAAAATCTGCAGGGACAGATAGCAGAAGTCATTGGACAACTAAGCTAAGAAAATGCTTGTCAAAGCTTATGTCCCAGACTCAGTCACATGATTCCCATACGTCAACCTCTGGAAAAGGCAGATGGTACAGGTTTGTCTACATGTCACAGGGCAAATCCTTCTGTTACATATGGGGACACACAATTATGCTGCAATAATCCAAGATTGTTCGTTCAAGGAACTGGACTTTCCTCAAAGAAGGTCTCAAAGAAGGAGAGTGCAATAAGGAAGAGGTACAGGGGGGTGTGGAGACATCTGTCCACCCAAGTTAGACCCATGATGGCCAGATTACCTGTGAAGGTGAGAAGGCAGAGGCAGAAGAAAACCACAAAGAGGAATGTCTGTGCATGTGGGTAAACAGAAAAGCCAACAAGAATGAACTCTTTCAGGACTGTCTGGTTGATCTTCATGGTTTGGACATCTGAAATTCTAAAGAAACAACCAATAAATATTCAGGTTTCCATTATTCTTTGAAATTTTTGTTGTGTTTAAATAAAATGATCAAAATTACAGTTACAACTTTATATTGTTTAGGAAAATACCATATGTTTGGAGGTAATTTACTTTCCCAAATTTTCTTTCATCTGCATTTCTTTATTGAGCTAACAATTACTGATTATATTTTACTTTTTCTGACCTATTTTTTAAATGATTTTATTGGCTGGTAATTGGAAAAGAAAATAATTCAAGAATATACTCTAATTCATGTACAGATGAAGTGAATAGAGGTTCATAAGGTAATTTAGATTTGGAACACATTCTAAACCCTGAAAGACTACAAAGTTTTTAATAGACAAAGTAGACAAAGTCTGAACCTGCAATATGTGTATGGTAGTTCAGATGACAAGACACATTTTGCCCATGTCTTCAAAGCCAAGACTGGCATGCAAAAAGATGAATGCTAGAGATTCTGTATATCCCTTGATAATTATACATCTGATTTAATCTCATTCTCCTTGAAATTCAGCAGCATGTTGTTTTTCCTTATCTTTAAAATATTCTCTCATGTTTGTATGACATTGAGCTACGTTTTTTTCTTAACCATACATCAGAATACTTAATAGCTCATTTATAGAGACTACATTTTGCCAAATTTGTTCATATCTTTACTGAGTTTACTCTTCAACCATATAGGTGAAATACCTAGGATAACTATGAAATGTATAGGGCAATTGTAATTATTTTATTTTAGAAATAAGATTATTGTATCCATGAAGTGTCATACCTGTAACAGGAATCAAGCTGCTTAAATTTAGTCATATATTCTTTCTATTTATCAATGCTTTTTTTTTTTTTTTTTTGAGGAAACAGACTATGACCATATAAAGTCTATAGTTCTCAGGGTGATAATATAAAATAGTTCAAGAAGATAATAGTTTCCAATAAATCTTCCATGTACCCATGGAAGTTAATTATTTTTTTTAAGTGTTGAATCTATAAACAATTTTTATTGTACTTTGTTATTCAGCAGTGTATAAAGTGACCTTGGGCATGGTAATGAACAGAATTTTCACTGTTCCTTAGATTTAGTTCAAACTAAGATTAAGCAACAGTTAGAACTGGACATGGAACAACACACTGGTTCCAAATAGGAAAAGGAGTACGTCAAGGCTGTATATTGTCACCCATATTTAACTTCTATGCAGAGTACATCATGAGAAATGCTGGGCTGGAAGAAGCACAAGCTGGAATCAAGATTGCCAGGAGAAACATCAATAACCTCAGATATGCAGATGACACCACCCTTATGTCAGAAAGTGAAGAGGAACTCAAAAGCCTCTTCATGAAAGTGAAAGAGCAGAGTGAAAAAGTTGGCTTAAAGCTCAACATTCAGAAAACGAAGATCATGGAATCTGGCCCCATCACTTCATGGCAAATAGATGGGGAAACAGTGGAAACAGTGTCAGACTTTATTTTTGGGGGCTCCAAAATCACTGCAGATGGTGACTGCAGCCATGAAATTAAAAGATGCTTGCTCCTTGGAAGGAAAGTTATGACCAAACTAGATAGCATATTCAAAAGCAGAGACATTACTTTGCCAACAAAGTTCCCTCTAGTCAAGGCTATGGTTTTTCCAGTGGTCATATATGGATGTGAAAGTTTGACTGTGAATAAAGCTGAGCACAGAAGAATTGATGCTTTTAAACTGTGGTGTTGGAGAAGTCTGAGAAACCCTTGAAATGCAAGGAGGTCCCATCAGTCTATCCTAAAGGAGATCAATCCTGGGTGTTCATTGAAAGGACTGATGCTAAAGCTGAAACTCCAATATTTTGGCCACCTTATGAGAAGAGTTGACTCATTGGAAAAGACCCTGATGCTGGGAGGGATTGGGGGCAGGAGGAAAGGGGACTACAGAGGATGAGATGGCTGGATGGCATCACCAACTCGATGGACATGAGTTTGAATAAACTCTGGGAGTTGGTATGGACAGGGAGGCCTGGCGTGCTGCAATTCATGGGGTTGCAAAGAGTCGGACATGACTGAGCTACTGAAATGAACTGAAAATTAAGCACTCTCTGGTAGAATCGATCTGGTCACTGAGAGAGAGGCAACAGGTAAATGGTCTAAATTAAAAATATTTCCTGGAATTAATCAACCTCAGACTCTGCCTTATAGGTCTATTGAAATCCGATGGATTCTCTTGTCCTCTTAGACCTGATGAAACCTTTATTCTTTCAGAGTTATACATGAATCACAAGACCTAACCTTGTCTATGAACCTTTTCATCTTTCCTGTTTCCCTTGCTCACTGTATCCACACTTTCTTATTTGTGAGCAATTTTCCCCCAAATAGAAGATTAGGGTATTTTTCTGTCTTTCTGCCTAATGATATATTATGAGGGACAATGTCCACATGATCTTCAGGCTTTCTCATGAGGCTTTAGGCAAGCTTCCTTAGTACTCAAACTCAATGTGTGTCTCCTAGTGATCCAATCCCAGACTTGCAGGTAATTTTAGCACTTTCTCCTATAAACAGCTTACTGAAGGACTCTGAACTGTTTCAGAAGACATCCTCTCCCAGTAAGAACACACTGAGTCCCAACATGCCCCTATTTTATCCCTAAGTCATTGTGAAAAATCTAGAGAGCAATTCTTAAGATGGTTAATAGTAAATATATAATTAGGAAATTATATGGATTGTGAAACTAAAGGATTAATAAGTATCCAAAGGTGAAATATATATTTTTATATTTATTACATATATATGCATTGCTAATATATGTAAATGCCAATTACTTATTAATATTTCTATATAAATTATTTATAGTTAATATATTTTGTATGCATGTATGTGTGCTAAGTCACTTCAGTTGTGTTTGACTCTTTGCAACCCTATAGCTCCTCTGTCTATAGGATTTTCCTGGCAAGAATACTGGATTGGGTAGCCATGTTCTCCTCCAGGGGATCTTTCTGACCCAGTGATCAAACTCACATCTCTCGTGTCTCCTGCATTGACAAGAGGATTGTTTACCACTACTGCCACCTGGGAAGCCCACATATTTTGCATATATTCAAAGCAATACCTGATATCCCAGCTGAAAAAAAAATAATAATCAAAGCTTTTTCTAGTACATAATGTGAAAAACAGCAGGATTTCATACATTTGGCCATATTTCCTTCAAAATTGCCCAGAAAGCTTATTTTCTAAGCCATAGTAAAATTCAGAAGCATTTTGAAAATGTTATTAGTCAGCAATTCAAATTCCAAGGCAAGCTCTTTATTTTCTTTCCATAATTCTGTGCAAAACACTTGATTTGTTTGCAGCGGTACAGTCTGAATGTCAGACCACTCCCCCTTTGGGCTTATTTTGAATATATATATTTGAGGGT
>NW_011494812.1:834786-840274 GCF_000754665.1 Bison bison bison
GGGTGGTGGTGAGAACACTATACTCTCCCTACCCTCAGTTATCTCTCAAGTTGTCTCTAAATTAACATCTCATATTTAATCTGCAATATGGATTTACTGACAAAAGTAATACATACCCTTTTGAAAGTCAAAGAGAAATGGTAATTTGGAGAAAGTGTAGTGATTATTAATCATGAAGAAAGAGTCAAACCATCAACAGTAGTTTCCTACCTTCTGTATTTTACCAGGGCTCCAAACCCAATTTAGTGCTACAGGTATATTCTTCCAAGATAGCCTTCATATTGTTGGAAGCATGCTTTATTTTTTGGTCAAAGAGGCAAAGATCAACTTAGCAAGAAAAAACACTGGCCAAAGACACTAGATTCTTAACTTTTTCACTGCTGCTTTAATAATCTTGGGAAAATACCTGTGCCTTTTGCATCCAAGTTTCCCCACCTGGGAAGTGAGGAAAACAATCCTGATTTTGTACATTTCAAATTTCTATGGCTCTAGAGTTTTTGACATGAGATGTGAGGCTAGGTCACTTGTACTATTAAACAGGCACCAACACTCACTAGACAGCAATGGTTTAGAGCCTTTCCTTCTACCCCTTTAGATATATTGACTGATATTAATAATTATGAGGGCTTGAGGTTCCTCAGCTCTAGAGGTTTAATTCTGGTTAGGAGACCCTGAAGGATTTTCTCTTCTTTCATCAGAGGGGAAAAAATAACTTTCTCTCTCAACTTTGCAATTCTCATTAGTTGCAGAGCTTTGTGTAGCATGTGACTTGTAAAACTCTTCTGGGAATCTTTGCGGGTTTAAAACTTGCTAAGTTCATATTCTGCTCATAATCAAGGCTTCCTGCTACTTCTTAAGTTTTATTTTGGTAGGAAATAGAGTGAAGTCCATCCCTAATGCTCATTCAATTCATTCTTCCACTCATCATAAACACTTTTCCTTTAATCATGTAATCTTTCCCTGGGTATTATTGAAGGGCTTACATTGTTTGAAGCCTGTACTATGGGAGAACTCAGAAAAGTATAATGAATGATTTCTTCTTGCAGGGATTTATACTTCAGTGGAAGATATGCGACGAAACCAAATTTTGGTCTGCTGGTCTGTGCACAGTAAAGCTAATTTACTGACACTAGGTTGTGATGAAGAAAAGCACAGCATTTACTGCAAAGCTGAGCAACGACATGGGTTGCTAATGCTGAAAAATCTGATATCCCTGATAGATTCAAGGCAGACTTTTAAAAAGCAAGTTGAGGGAAAGAACTACAAGTTGTGCGATGGTTTCATTCACCATTGTCTGACTGGATGTAACAGGATGATGTCACACGTGTTAACATCATCAGTCCTCAGGCTCCAGCTAATGTGGGGCTGATTGTTCATGTTCATCATGCAATTAGCTTCTTCTACTTGGTGGGGGTTTTAGTATCTCAAAACAACTCAGAAATATGTGTCAGAAACTCTTATCTAATTCCTTTCTGGAGGAACTAAAGATTCTGTGACTCTGATATGTTACTGTTACATTTATTTATTTAAATTGTCACCAGTTCTCCCAGCCCAGGTGCTAATTTTTTTCTTTCTGTATGTTCACTTTCTTCCAGTCATTAGCACTTGAGTCAGCCTTTTGTAACCCAGAAGAGGCTGATCAACTAACGTTTTTCTCAAAAAAAAATAACAAAAAAAAAAAAAAAAGAAAGAAGAAGCAGGCAGAAGACATTGAGGGGATGGTCTTTCCTTTAGGATATAGAGTCTTGCTTACTTACAACCCCCTTTTTTGATATTCCTCAATCATAAGAGGGAACAAATGCACAATAAAAAAGGAAATAAAGTTTTGGATAGAAAGGTTAATCATAAACTTGGCAATAGAACTTGGTTTTAGGGACACATGATTACAGAATAATGATAGTGCCAGGGTAAAATGGATCATATTGTAGAGTGCTGAGGACTCAGCACTCAAGTAAGATAAGAGAATATGGACCAAAATGGTCAGAGCAGGTGTCATGGAGAAATGTTGTGAAGATTTCTAAAATAAGAGCTGGTGTATTCTAGTTCACAGTTAAGAAAAACTATTTCATTGTAGCCCAATACTTCCAGTGATGTATTGACTGTGTAAAATTGGTTAAACATATTTTTAAAATATTATATCCAGGTAGATAGATATAATGACATTGAAATTTTTAAACATTTGAAGAAAATATATAGATCTGTAATAAACACCTAGAAAGATGCTAAGAATTATGAGTCATTAGGAAATACAAATTAAAAGCACAATGTTATTGTACTACATAACTATTAGAATGTCTGAAAATTAAAGAAAAGAGATTGGTTGGTGAAAATTTAAAAGAACTATCACTAATACATAGCTCTGAAGATATAAAAATTATAAAAATATGTTGGCATTTTGGCAAACTGTCTGCTAACTTTTTAAAAATTTTAACCCATGCAATTTCCAAACCAAAAAGAAAAGTTACATATTCAAGTGTCTCTGGTCTTCTCTTTAAATTAAAAAAAAAAAAAAAACTTTGAAGTAATTCAACACATAATCATGACTGTGAAATGTAAAAAGGATAAGATGAATTGGTTAGGAATCTCAGGACTTGTAGAATGTTACACATTATGTTACACAGAATGTTACACAGTGTGTTCCAAATACTTTATGTCTCATATACTCAATGGGGACGTGGAACGTCCTGCAAACTTCACCCCAAGTTGTTCCTAAGAATAAGAAAAAAAATGGAAATAAAAGTAAAGGAAAAACAGAATTAAAAATCATTTGTTTCTGTACAAAAAGATAGGAAATCAACAGGAACTTAATCGGGAGACACAGAGCCATTGAGTGAGGACCCAAATCTACCTGCAGCTGTAGAATCAGCAGACCTGAGGTTCAAACTCAGTCTCACCTCATGCATTACAGCCAGATCTGACTGCCTACAATAGCATTGCTAGCAGCACCTGGAGCGTAACCCATCTACATCAAGATGAACAGTATCCTGTACCACAAGAAAAAGATCAAGAACTTTAAAAGGATGGAAGTTGTGCAAAGGTTTTCACGGTTTTCCAAGCTGATGGAATCAAGTTTGAAATCAATAGCAGAGACAACGGGAAAATACATAAGCAAGTGGAAATTAAACAATTTCTAAATAATCCATGGGTCGTAGAGGAGGTCTCAAACAAAGTAAAAATGTATATAGCTGAATGAAAATAAAATTACAACTCATTAAACTTCTGGGGTACAGCTAAGCAGCTCTAAAAGGGACTTTAGAAAAGAGGGAAAGTCTCAAATAATCTAAATTCTAAGTTGAAATTAGAAAAAGAGGATGAAAATTTATTCTGAACTTCATTTGGTATTAAATGCAATGCCTTTAAAAATCCTAGAAAGGTTTCATGTGCTTGTTTTTTGTAGAAAAAGACAAGATTGTTTTGTACTGTATATGGAAAGTCACAAGCCCTTGAATAGCTACAATAATCTTGAAAAAGAAGAATAAAATGAAAGCAAGTACTCTATCTAATACTAACACCTACTGTATGGCTACATTAATCAAGACAGGGTGCTATTGATGCAATTCATCAAAGAGTCTGACTTCATATTTTTCTTTTTTCTACAGTTCTTAAGCCTTTACATCCCTTCCTCTTCTTCTGCCACACAACTGGGCAACCAGATGAAAAAGGCCAGCGCTCCAACCATGAAAGCTTCTGAATGGAAAAATCTCACCCTGTATTAACTCCCTAGTCCTTATAGAAATGCCAAGCCAACTCCTTTTTCCCACTGTCTCAGATTACTTAAGATCTCTTTTGGAAATATCCTTTATATTGGGAGTTTCTCATTCTTAGTAAGGGGGTTTAAATAATCTCTCCATGTGAAATATTCTTTACATTGCATATATTGATGTTTTTATATACTTCTCAAGCCATTTAAAAATATTTAATTGAATTTAAATGCAACAGGATTTTACCTTACATCTTACAGTTAAAATATATCTTTTATTTTCTCTATGAACTTTGCTGATATATGCATATATACATATATATACTTATAGGTTTTTAATGATCATCTTTTCATACTTCTGTGCAGCAAAAATGTTCATAGGTTTATTTTAAAAGTGTTTCAAATATATTTTTTATAGAGAGAAAATTTGGTTATGTAAAAATTAAAATTTGGGTATAAAATTATTACTGGATAAAACTGATGCTTAAAAATCTTACCTAATATGTCCATGAATAATATTTCTTTTTGCTAAAACAGCATTGATCAGGATTACATTTATTCCAGTTTTTAAAAATAAGTGCTGATCAATTTTCTGAATTTCTTCTGTTATATAGCTTTCTAATGGTCTTTCACTGACAGTTATTTTTAATAATTTATTGTATAACAATCTTATTATTTCCTTTTTCTACTGTTTTCAAAAGAAATGATGTGAAATCTACTGAACATGTAGAAAAAGAATCTTTGCCTATCATTAACTTTCGACTTTTCAGTTTGTGAAAAATTTATCACAGTAGAATTTTCCAGTTATTATCAAATGATTGTCAATTAAATTGATTACTTATTGCTTAAATTGAAGAAAGTAGGGAAGACCACTAGACCATTCAGGTATGACCTAAATCAAATCCCTGATAATTATACAGTGGAAGTGAGAAATAGATTTAAGGGCCTAGATCTGATAGATAAGTGCCTGATGAACTATGGACTGAGATTTGTGACACTGTACAGGAAATAGGGATCAAGACCATCCCCATGGAAAAGAAATGCAAAAAAGCAAAATGGCTGTCTGGGGAGGCTTTACAAATAGTGGTGAAAAGAAGAGAAGTGAACAGCAAAGGAGAAAAGGATAGATATAAGCATCTCAATGCAGAGTTCCAAAGAATAGCAAGAAGAGATAAGAAAGCCTTCCTCAGCCATCAGTGCAAAGAAATAGAGGAAAACAACAGAATGGGAAAGACTAGAGATCTCTTCAAGAAAATTAGAGATACCAAGGGAACATTTCATGCAAAGATGGGCTCGATAAAAGACAGAAATGATATGGACCTAACACAGGCAGAAGATATTAAAAAGAGGTGGCAAGAATACACAGAAGAACTGAAAAAAAAGATCTTCAAGACCCAGATAATCACGATGGTATGATCACTCACCTAGAACCAGATATCCTGGAATGTGAAGTCAAGTGGGCCTTAGAAAGCAACACTACAAACAAAGCTAGTGGAGGTGATGGCATTCCAGTTGAGCTATTTCAAATCCTGAAAGATGATGTTGTGAAAGTGCTGCACTCAATATGCCAGCAAATTTGGAAAACTCAGCAGTGGCCACAGGACTGGAAAAGGTCAGTTTTCATTCCAATCCCAAAGAAAGGCAATCCCAAAGAATGCTCAAACTACTGCACAATTGCACTCATCTCACACACTAGTAAAGTAATGCTCAAAATTCTCCAAGCCAGGCTTCAGCAGTACATGAACCATGAACTTCCAGATGTTCAAGCTGGTTTTAGAAAAGGCAGAG
>NW_011494812.1:840374-867661 GCF_000754665.1 Bison bison bison
AGACAGGGCAGAGGAACCAGAGATCGAATTGCCAACATCCACTGGATCATGGAAAAAGCAAGAGAGTTCCAGAAAAACATCTATTTCTGCTTTATTGACTATGCCAAAGCCTTTGACTGTGTGGATTACAATAAACTGTGGAAAACTCTGAAAGAGATGGGGATACCAGATCACCTCACCTGCCTCTTGAGCAATCTGTATGCAGGTCAGGAAGCAACAGTTAGAACTGGACATGGAACAACAGGCTGGTTCCAAATAGAAAAGAAGGACATCAAGGCTGTATTTCGTCACCCTGCTTATTTAACCTATATGCAGAGTACATTATGAGAAACGCTGGGCTGGATGAAGCACAAGCTGGAATCAAGACTGCTGGGAGAAATATCAATAACCTCAGATATGCAGATGACACCGCCCTTATGGCAGAAAGTAAAGAAGAACTAAAAAGTCTCTTGATGAAAGTGAAAGAGGAGAGTGAAAAAGTTGGCTTAAAACTCAACGTTCAGAAAACTAATATCATGGCATCCAGGCACATCCCTTCATGGCAAGTAGATCAGGAAACAATGGAAATAGTGAGAGACTTTATTTTTGGGGACTCCAAAATCACTGCAGATGGTGACAGCAGCCATGAAATTAAAAGATGCTTACTCCTTTTATGCTAACTCCTAGTTATGACCAACCTAGACAGTGTATTCAAAAGCAGAGACATTACTTTAATAATAAAGGTCTCTCTAGTCAAGGCTCGGGTTTTTCCAGTAGTCATGTATGGATGTGAGAGTTGGACTATAAAGAAAGCTGAGCACTGAAGAATTGATGCTTTTGAACTGTGGTATTGGAGAAGACTCTTAAAAGTGCCTTGGACTGCAAGGAGATCCAATCAATCTTTCCTGAAGATCAGTCTTGAGTGTTCATTGGAAGGACTGATGTCAAAGCTGAAACTCCAGTACTTTGGCCAACTGATGCGAAGAGCGACTCATCTGGAAAGATCTTGATGCTGGGAAAGATTGAAGGCAGGAGGAGAAGGGGACAACAGAGGATGATATGGTTGGATGGCATCACTGACTCAGTGGACTTAAGTTTGGGTAAACTTCGTGATTTGGTGATGGACAGGGAGGCCTGGAGTGCTGTGGTCCATGGGGGCATGACTGAGTGATTGGACTGAACTGAACTGAAAATAAGAGAAAATGGACCAGAGTTGTCAGAGAAGGTGTCATGGAGAAATGTGAAGATTTCCAAAATAAGAGGTGGTGTTTTCTAGTTCACAGTTAAGAAAAAATATTTTGTTGTAGCCCAATACTTCCTGTGATGTAATCACTGTGTAAAATTGGTTAAACATATTTAAAAAATATATTTAGGTAGATAGCTATAATGACATTGAAATTTTTAAGCATTTAAAGGATATATAAGGATCTGTAATAAACACCTGCTGCTGCTGCTGCTGCTAAGTCACTTCAGTCGTGTCCAACTCTGTGCGACCCCATAGATGGAAGCCCACCAGGCTCCCCCGTCCCTGGGATTCTCCAGGCAAGAACACTGGAGTAGGTTGCCATTTCCTTCTCCAATAAACACCTAGAAAGATGCTAAGCATTATGAGTCATTAGGAAAGTCAAATTAAAAACACAGTGTGATTGTACTTCATAACTATTAGAATGTCTGAAAATTAAGGGAAAAAAAAAAAAGATTGGTGGTGAAAATTTAAAAGAACTTTAATACACTGCTCCAAAGACATAAAAGTTTAAAGAATATGTTTGCATTTTGGTAAACCCTCTATCAATATTTTTAAAAGTTTATTCCATTTCCAGACCTCCCCTCAAAATGTTATATATTCAAAAATCTCTGTTCTTCCCTCTAAATAAAAATAATAATAACTTGGAAATAATTCAACACACATTCATAAAATAATTCTGCATGGTGAACAGGATAAGATGGATTGGCTTGAAATCTTAGGACTTGTAGAATGTTATGCATGTGTTACACAGAATATTACAGTGTGTTCCCAAATACTTTGTGTTATCTATACCTAAATGGGGACATGGATAGTCCTTAAAACTTCACTCCAAACCTGTCCATGAGAATAATAAAAAATAATAAAAGGAAATAAAAGTACAGGAAAAGTAGAAGTAAAAATCATTTGTTTCTGTCCAAAAAGATCAGGAAACCAGCAGGAACTTAATAGACACATACCCAGTGACAGTGGGGACTGCAATCTGCCTGCAGCTGTAGTGTCAGCAGACCTGAGATTCAAACTCAGTCTCACCTCATGCCAGACAGCCAGGCCTAAATGCCCACAATAGCATTGCTAGCAGTGCCTGGATGGTAACCCATTTACACCTTACATCAAGATGAACAGTATCCCATACAAGAAAAAAAAAAAAAGATCCAGGACTTTAAAAGGATGGAAGTTGTGCAAAGGTTTTAACGGTTTTCCAAGCTGATGGAGTGAAGTTAGAAATCAATAGCAGAGACAATGGGAAAATATATAAGCAAGTGGAAATTAAACAATCAATTTCTAAACAATCCAAGGGTCATAGAGGCGGCCTCAAAGAAAGTAAAAATGCATATAATTGAATCAAAACAAAATTATGACTCATTAAACTTCTGGGGTGCATCTAACCAGTTCTGAAAGGGACATATATAGCAATAAATGTTTACTGTAGAGGTGGAAAAGTCTTAAATATATAATCTAAATTCTAACTTGAAACTAGAAAAAGAAGATGAAAATTGATTCTGAACTTCATTGTAAGTTTAATGCAATGCTTTTAAAAATCCCAGAAAGGTTTCATTTGTTTTGTTCTGTAGAGAAATACAAGATTAGTTTGTACATTATTTTGCATATGGAAAGTCACAAGCCTTTGAATAGCTACAATAATCTTGAAAAAAGAAGAGTAAAATGAAAGTAATTACTCCATCCAATACTATCACCTACTGTATGGCTACATTAATCAAGACAACGTGCTATTGGCAGAATTCATCTAAAAAAAAAAAAAAAAAAAAGAAAAAAAAAAAAACATATTTTGTTTTTTTGACAGTTCATAAAACTATACATCCTTCCTCTTCTCCTTCTGCCAGACATCTGGGAAGCAGATAAAGAAGACCAGTCCTCCAACCATGAAAGCTTCTGCATGGAAAAATCTCACCCTGTATTAACTCCCTAGTCCTCATAAAAATGCCAAGCCAGACTCCTTTTCCCACTGTCTCAGGTCATTTAAAATATCTTTAGGAAATGTGCTTTATATTGAAGTTTCACATTCTTAATAAGGGGGTTAAATAAACTCTCCATATGAAATATTCTTTAAGCTGCATATATTGATGTTTTTGTATAGTTCTATAGTTCATTTAAAAAATATTTAATGGAATTTAAATGCAACAGTAATTTTTTACCTTACATCTTACAGTTAATATATTTTATTTTGTCTATGAACTTTGCTGATATATACGTGTATACTACAACATTTTAATTGATGCCTTGTCAAACTTTGGTACAACAAAAATCTTTGTAGGTTTATTTTAAAAGGGTTTTAAATATATATTTTTATAAAAAAGAAAATTTGATTAAATTAAAAAATTAAAATTTGGATGTAAAATTATCCTTAGATACAACTGATGCTTATAAACTTTACCTAATATATCCATGAATAATATTTCTTTTTGCTAAAACAGAATTGATCAGGATTACTTTTATTCCAAATTTTAAAAATAAATACTGATCAATTTTCTGAATTTCTTCTATTATATAGCATTGGCAGCCTAATGGTCTTTCATTGAAAGTTATTTTTAATAATTTATGAAGAACAGTCTTATTATTTCTTTTTTTCTTCAAAAAAAAATGATGTGACATCTACTGAACATGTAAAAAAAAAATCATTGTGTATCATTAACTTTTAACTTTTTAGCTTGTGAAAATTTATCACAGTAGAATTTTCCAGTTATTATCAAATGATTGTCAATCACAATTGTTTACCTATTACTTATAAACACTTTGAGTTTCTATATTAACAAATCTAGAGAAAATACTATTCATTTCAATCACTCTGTTCAGATGTTTTTAATTAAATCCTCTTAACCAGTACTCTTGCCTGGAAAATCCCATGGACGGAGGAGCCTGGTAGACTGCAGTCCATGGGGTCGCTAAGAGTTGGACACGACTGAGCGACTTCATTTTCACTTTCCCTTTCATGCACTGGAGCAGGAAATGGCAACCCACTCCAGTGTTCTTTCCTGGAGAATCCCAGGGACAGGGGAGCCTGGTGGGCTTCCGTCTGTGGGATGGCACAGAGTCGGACACGACTGAAGCAACTTAGCAGCAGCAGCAGCAGCAGCCTGTAACACACTATCTATGTACCTATCCCTCTATTTACAGATTTCACTCATTCTATTTAGGAAACTGTGATAAAATTTATCTGAGAAAAATAGGACCTATGCTGCCAGAAGGTGATCTAAAAGTACTTTCCCCTATTCCTCTCACTTATAACTAAAAAGTAGGCATTAAACACAAAAGTTAAAGGTCTCTGGGATCAATACAGACCCTATTCCAGCAAAAATAAATAAACAAAAGCCCTGCTCCTTCTAGTAAAAAGGACAAGAAAACAGGCAGCCTATGAAAAAAGAAGAAAAATTTTACAGAATAAAATTTTACTACATTTAAATAGCACAGAAAATACTCTGACACCAACTGCACCCCTGTCAAAAAAAGGCCAAGTGGAGCACTTGAACTTTTACTGCTTTGACAAGATGTCCTAACATATTCCCTGGGATGATGTCACAGAAGAGTGAGTATGAGGTGGATCATTGAAGGCTGGTTGAGACCTCCCCTCTTTTCAGTAACCAGGAAAAACCCAAAGAAATTCACACAAACACAAAGAGTCAAACTTTTGAAGACTAAAGACAAAGAATAAATCTGGAGATCAGTGAGGGGAAAAAAAATGGCATTCTATTTATGGGGAGAAATAATTTGAAGAACAGATTGTTTCATCAGAAACAGAAGGAAATGTGTTGTAGAAAAATGAACATCTTTGCCAGCTGATGGGTAGTATGAGTTTTCAAGGTTCCATATTTCTGAGCACTTAACACAAACACCTAATTTTCCAAAGTAAGCATAAAGTTGCTGCTAAGTCACTTCAGTCGTGTCCGACTCTGTGGGACCCCATAGACGGCAGCTCACCAGGCTCCCCCGTCCCTGGGATTCTCCAGGCAAGAACACTGGAGTGGGTTGCCATTTCCTTCTCCAATACATGAAAGTGAAAAGTGAAAGTGAAGTTGCTCAGTCGTATAAGACTCTTAGCGACCCCATGGACTGCAGCCTACCAGGCTCCTCCATCCACGGGATTTTCCAGGCAATAGTAGCATAAAGTTAACATTATTTAAATGTCCAAAGAGCAGTTGCAAAGGATCTAATACTAATAATCATCTTATTTCAAGCTTTATTTTAAACTATCTCAATTTTCTTTTTATTGATATAACGAGGAAACTGCTCCTTTTCCCGGATCCTGGTGTGCACAGGGTTTTGTTTGTGCCCTCTGAGCATCTCTGGCAGGTGTGAGGTTTGATTCTAAATGTGATTTCACCCCTCCTACCATTTTGTTGGGGTTTCTCATTTGCCCTTGGACACAGGGTATCTTTTCTTGGTGGGATCCATCCAACATTCTCCTGTCGATGGTAGTTCAGCAGCTGGTTGTGATTTGGGTGTTCTTGCAAGAGAAGATGAGTGCACATCCTTCTACTCCACCATCTTCTTCACTCCTAAAACAATTTTTTGGTATATTGTTTTTAAATTTTACTCTGGCTCCCCCATTATACACTCCAATCACTTTGATAGTGTGCCTCTGGCCAAATTGGCTGAAGCCAGGTATCTGCCTTGTGAGCTAATGTGGTTTCATGGTTGAAGTGAAAACATAGTCAATAAAAGAGTCCAAAATATAGTATTTGGGCGCAGTCTCAAAAATGACAGAATGATCTCTGTTTTTTTCCAAGGTGAATCATTCAATATCACAGTAATCCAAGTCTATGCCCCAACCACTAATGCTAAAGAAACTGAAGTTGAATGGTTCTATGATGACCTACAAGACTTTTTAGAACTAACACCAAAAAATGTTCTTTTTATCAGAGGGGACTGAAATGCAAAAGTAGGAAGTCAAGAGATACCTGGAGTAACAAGCAAGTTTGGCCTTGGAATACAAAATAAAGCAGGGCAAAGGCTAACAGAGTTTTGCCAAGAGAATGCACTGGTCATAGCAAACACCCGTGGCAGCTTTGCACTGAATAATTCTTACAAACACACAGTATTATGAGAGACAGTGCAGAGAGCTCACAGAGAAGCAACTCCCGGAGAAAACGCTGAGCACTTATTTTATTGGTAATTTACCTTGTAATCTTTAAGAGCAGTAAAGCAAGATGGAGACCAGAATTCTGGGATTAAGGAAGCTTCCTCCAGGAGATCTGGAGGTAATCACATCAGAGTCATAAGGAAAGATCTTTGAAGATAAGAGGGATTGTTGTGCAAGTAGAACAGCATCTAGTTTGCATCTGTGGCTCAGCTGGTAAAGAATCCACCTGCAATGCCAAAGACCTGGATTTGATCCCTGGGTTGGGAAGATCCGTTGGAGAAGGAAAAGGCTATCCACTCCAGTATTCTGGCCTGGAGAATTTCATGGACTTCATAGTCTATGGGGTCACAAAGAGTCATGACTTTTTGCATGAAAGTCACCCCTGAGCAACTTTCACTTCACAATGCTGACTTGTCAGCCAGAACATCTAACTTAAGGGCAGGAGAGAGAGCAAGCAATGAGAAAGAAAGAGAATGAGTAAGATGAAATTCCAGGAGATATTTTTGAGAAACCAGTAAAATGTGGTTCCCATAATTTCCCTCTTTTTGTTTTCTATAATGAATGTTTCTTTGATCTTCTTGTAGGAGGAAGAGTGGGTGAGCTGAGAAAATAAAGCAATCAATGTTCTGACTAGAAATAAAACACAAAGCAATATTATGAATAAGATGAAAGGGAAAAAAAACAATATTTTAGATTTAGAGAGGATAACCAGTTCTTCAGGTTGAGCTGTGTGGAAAAATTGTTAGACCAGGAGACATGCTGATTAAATCCATCAAACAGTCCCATATCAATCCAGGCTTGAGTGGATAAGGGACTGATGGTGTAGGGTGAGACATTCCAGATGTTAAGTTCCCTGAGAAACCAGCAGTAAACACAAAGGTCTGATGTTTAATGGTAAGGATTTGAGATTCTGTTTTGGGAGGTTCTTATTATATTATTCGTATACCAATGAGTGTTGGTATAAGAACATATCTGTGCATTTGTTGAATTAGTTATGCAGAAGGGACATGTGAACCATTAATTGTCCAAGGAGAATCTGAGGTGTTCACAGGTAAAGAAGATGGAGGAGAAAGCCATTCTTCCCCTGCAATGGTGGAGTGATTGGTAGAAACAGGAATTTCAGGATCTTTCCACGTGGCAGTAGAGAACACATGGGGTCACAAAGAGTCTGACTTGACTGAGCGACTGAACTGAACTGAAACAATGATCCTATAAGGCAAACAGATAAGTCAGCTTGTTGATTCCCAAAAGCGAATGAGCTCCAGGTTATTGTGTGTGTCCTTGAATATGAGCTATAAAAAAGGAGGCTGTCATTTAGTTAAATGAGTTTGAATAGAAACAAAGAGGGAAAGCAATGGTTTATCTGTTGAGGTATTTAAAATAGAATTGGGCAATTGTTGGATGATATTAACAAC
Source organism: Bison bison bison (assembly GCF_000754665.1). Taxonomy (NCBI): domain Eukaryota; kingdom Metazoa; phylum Chordata; class Mammalia; order Artiodactyla; family Bovidae; genus Bison; species Bison bison. Next base: position 848,110 of record NW_011494812.1, read on the forward strand.
ACAAAAGGAATCTGTTAAGAGATTAAAGGAAGTTTGTGAGAAGGTTTGTAAAGCAAGCAAGACAGCAGCTAATTCAGAAGCTGTGGGGAAGCTTGGGAGCTGGTAAAAGAAAAAGTTCCATCCTGAGGTTTCCTTCCAGGTTACTATTCCTCGAGTTTGATTGTCATCTGTATAGAGGTTAAGCACATTAGAAATAGAATGTTTAGAGATAATACGATGTAAAGAAAAGCACACTAATTGTAAAATAGAAATTCTTTTATCCGTCCGCAAGTTGTAAATACATTTCCCTGTAAAATCTGATACGGCAATTTGAAATTGTTCATTAGTTTGATATGATTCTACATTTTCCTTAGGTAATTCCATATAAATTGTTTGTGGATCTGAGTCAATAAGACAACAGAGACCTAAGCATCCTTGCTGTAGTAAATGTAGTCTCACCGGCAGATAGGGAAGAGCAGCATATTTTGATTGATTAGGATAATGTAGCTATTCAATGATTTTTATCTCTTTAGGTATGTAGGGCAATTATTGCTGTAGGAGTATGTTATGTAAAAAGAAGAATCAGTGAAAAATGAAGTGAAGGAACACCTGTCAAGGAAATGTTTAACATATGCAGTGCTGATTGTTGTAATAAAGCATAATATCAAGGAGAAAAACAGTGGTGAGAGGTAGGGTCTTCATTTCTCAGTAATAATTGAAAAGAAGTATTGCACACGTTGGGATGCCTAAGCTAGGTCATATCCAATTTAAATGACCCAAGAATTGCTGTAAAGAATGAAGTGTTAATGGTTCTAGAACCTTGAAAGGAACTTGTAAAGGAGTAATTATTCCTTTTACAAAAAGGAGTAATTTTTGTAAAATTTGAAAGTCAAGATATTTCCACAGGAGTATTTACTGGTTTTCTCTAGAGCTATTATCAACCCCTGTGAATTCAAATATGTCTGTAATGAAGAGAGAATTTCTGTTAATTTTTGTGGAGAAGAGTGAGATAAAAGAATGTCATCCATATAATGATAAATACAGACATTGGGAAATTGTCATAACGGTTGCACAGTTAGATCTACAAATCTTTGACACATGGTGGGGCTATTCATCATACCTTGAGGTAAATATTTCTATTGATATCATTGTAAAGATGATGATTATTTATATTAGAAACTGAAAGTGCAAATCTCTGTTTATCTTCAGGATGTAAGGGTATGGTAAAACAGCAATCCTTAAGATTTACAGTTAGTATAGTGTGATCATCTGGAATTAGAGAGGGGTTTGGAATACCTGATTGTAATAAACCCATCTGTTGCATCCAAGCATTAATTGCCTTAAATCATGAATTAAACACCATTTTCTTGATTTTGGGGGGATAATAAAGATGGGAGTATTCCACAGGCTTGTGAAATGTTTTATATGCTCTGCATCTAATAGTTCTTAACCAATTCTTGTATATGCTCAATTTTCTCTGCTCTATCCAGATGGGGGCAGGGCATCAGTCATAGATAATTTGTAATGGTTGTATAATTGCAGTGGTCCCTAGGATAAATTTGTTTGTAGTCTTAATTGATATTGTTGAAATATATCTCATCCCCATAAAGTTGGAGGAGTATTCATGACATAAGGACAGATAATAGCTACATGCCCTTCTGAATCTGTACAGATTTTTGGAAAGGCGTTTTGATAAGCTTCTTGGAATCCCCCAACACCTAACATTTGTCCATGGGCCTTTTCTAAAGACCAGTCAGAGGGCCATTCTTGTTTTGTGACGATAGTTATATCAGCTCCTGTGTTATTAAACCCTTGAAAGAAAGGTCTTGAATTTTTAGAGTTAATGTGGGGCAGTTAGAGTCAATTAGCATAGTCCGGTAAGTTGCATTCATAGATTCAAAACCTCCTTTCCTATATCTGCTGGTGCACAAAATAAGGCAAGAGTAATAATTGTGCAAGTTTTGTCCCTTTCTCTACTGTCTGATAAGTATGTGAGGGAGCCATAATTTTATTTATTGCCTGCGTAATCAGAATCAATTACCCCTAGTAAAATATGAATACCTTTCATAGTTATGATTGAGTCATGTAAAATAATTCTAACTATACCTTTAGGTAAAGGGCTATAAACTTCCATAGGAATACGTTTAACTTCATCGCTAATACCAAAAGTACAACTTTCAGTAATAACAAGGTCCAATCCTGCACAGCTGGTTGGGGCAGTGTTTAAATCTGAGACTACTTTTCATTTTGAGCTGTCTTGGTGTTCAGAAAATGATTGTTGGGGTTCCATTCTGGGGCATTCACGTTCCAAGTCTGTATTTTGTTTGTTCCCTGTTCCTGACACGGGGCTTGGGTTTGACCCCACCGGTAGTTTCCTGACAGAGGCTGTCCCTTATTATCGAATTTGGAATTCGATAATAAGGGACATTGATTAGCCAAATGGATACCTTTATTGCAGCAAAGACATTTTGAGAAGGTTTCTTTTAACCAGACGGCAGGTTTTTTTTAACATATCTCCAGATTTGCCACAGTTAAAACAGTTTTGAGGCATTAATGCAGTGGCTAGCATAGCAGCTTTATGAAATTCAGTTCCTGTATTTTGACAGGCTTTTATCATTTCTGCTATATTAGTTGTTGGCAAATTACAAACGGGCTGCAAGACTCCTTCACAATCTTCATTTGAATTTTCATAAGCTAATTGTAATGTTAATACATTCTGAGCCTCCAAAATTTCAATCCACTGATCAATAGCATTTTGCAATTTTTCTACAAGCTCATGTAAGGTTCATTTACTCCTTTTCTTATAGTAGAAAAGGATCCCTGTGGGATGGTAAGATCAGGTAAACTAAGCCAAGTTTTATGAGCCACTTCAGAGGATATTAAAGTGGGCCTTAGGAAGCATCACTATGAACAAAGCTAGGGGAGAGGATGGAATTCCAGCTGAGCTATTTCAAATCCTAAAAGATAATGGTGTTAAAGTGTTGCACTCAATATGGCAGCAAATTTGGAAAACTCAACAGTGGCCACAGGACTGGAAAAGGTCAGTTTTCATTCCAATCCCAAAGAAAGGCAATGCCAAAGAATGTTCAAGCTACTGCACAATTGCACTCATCTCACACGCTAGGCAAAGTAATGCTCAAAATTCTCCAAGATAGGCTTCAACAGTACATGAACCAAGAATTTCCATTTGTTCAAGTTGGATTTAGAAAAGGCAGGTGAACCGGAGATCAAATTGCCAACATCCACTGGGTAATAAAAAAGCAAGAGAATTAAAAAAAAAAAAATCTACTTCTGCTTCATTGATGACTGTAAAGCCTTTGACTGTGTGGATCATGACAAACTGTGGAAAATTCTTACAGAGATGGGAATACCCAACCACCTTACCTGCCTCTTAAGGAACCTGTATGTAAGTCAAGAAGCAAGAGTTAGAACCACAATGGGACAATGGACTGTTTGCAAATTGGGAAAGAAGTAAGTCAAGGCTGTATATTGTCACCCTGCTTATTTAACCTATATGAAGAGTACATTATGTGAAATGCCAAACTGGATGATGCACAAGCTGGAATCAAGATTGCAGGGAGAAATATCAATAACCTCAGATATGCAGATGACACCACCATAATGGTAGAAAGTGAAGAAGAACTAAAAAGCCTCTTGATGAAAGTGAAAGAGGAGAGTAAAAAAGCTGGCTTAAAACTCAGCATTAAAAAACCAAGATCATGGTATCTTGTCCTATCAGTTCATGGCAAATACATGGAGAAACAACGGAAACAGAGACAGACTTTATTTTCTTGGGCTCCAAAATCACTGCAAATAATGACCACAGCCATGAAATTGAAAGATGCTTGCTCCTTGAAAGAAAAGCTATGATCAATCTAGACTGCCTATTAAAAAGCATAGACATTACTTTGCCAACAAAGGTCCATCTGGTCAAACCTATGGTTTTCCCAGTAGTCATGTATGGATGTGAGAGTTGGACCATAAAAAAGGCTAAGCAATGAAGAATTGATGCTTTTGAATTATGGTGTTGGAGAAGACTCTTGAGAGTCCCTTAGACTGCAAGGAAATCAAACCAGTCAATCCTAAAGGAAATCAACCCTGAATATTCATTGGAAGGACTGATGCTGAAGCACCAATATTTTGGCCAGCTGATGTGAAGGGCCGACTCATTAGAAAAGATACTGATGCTGGGCAAGATTAAAGGCGCAGGAGAAGGGGACAAAAGAGGATGAGATGATTGAATGGCATCACTGATTCAATGGACATGAGTTTCACAAAGCTCCAGGAGATGGTAAAGGACAGGGAAGCCTGGTGTGCTGGCAGAACATGGGGTCACAAAGAGCTGGACATGACTGAGCGACTGAACAACAATGAACAACAGCAATGAAGAAACGTTAGTTTATAACATTATATAAATGTCATGTGCACAAGATTATATGTCTACTCTTGTGTACAGCACAATGGGTTAACTACCAAAATTGTACTTTCCATCTGTCACCATGTAATTGATCCCCTTTATCCATTTGCCTACCTCCCCACTGCTTCTCCTGTGATAATCACTACTCTGTTCTAGGTTTCTATTTATACGTATGTTTTTGTTTGGGTTCATTTCTTGTTATTTCATTTGTTTGTAGGGTTTTAATAATGCACATTAAAAGTTTTTTTTAATGAAAAATATCAACTCATAGGTAAGACACTATTGAGGACATAATGGGATTGTCTCAAATCATATATGTCATGTTTTAGAAGTTGTAACATCTAACTTTGTATTTAACATATATATACCATAAAAATGGAAATAAGTATTAATATTATAGTTATATAAAGAGATCCCTGTGTCTCACCAAAACATTGAACATAATATTTCATTTTAAAAATCATCATAAACCATTGTAATTTTATGACATATATTTTCTATGAACACCAAATATTTTAAATTTTTTCAATGTAAAGCAATTATCCAAGATTTTGTTAAGATTTATTACATACAATTTTTTTTTCTTTTTCCTTTTATTGAAGTAAGGTTGATGTACAACATTATGTAAGTTGGTACAGTTATATTGCCCCCTCCCCCTCTCTCTTCCCAATACTGCTGCTGCTGCTGCTAAGTCGCTTCAGTAGTGTCCAACTCTGTGTAACCCCTGAGGCGGCAGCCCACCAGGCTCCCCCGTCCCTGGGATTCTCCAAGCAAGAACACTGGAGTGGGTTGCCATTTCCTTCCCCAATGCATGAAAGTGAAAAGTGAAAGCGAAGTCGCTCAGTCGTGTCCGACTCTTAGCGACACCATGGACCGCAGCCCACCAGGCTCCTCCGTCCATGGGATTTTCCAGGCAAGAGTACTGGAGTGGGTTGCCATTGCCTTCTCTTCCTACTGGTAACCACGAATTTGTTCTTTATATTGCTGAATCTGTTTCGTTTTTGTTATATTCATTAGCTTGTTGTATTTTTTAGGTTATACATACAAGGCAGTGTTTTTCTTTCTCAGACCTATTTCATTTAGCATACATCAGTTCAGTTCAGTTCAGTCATTAAGTCATGTCTTGACTCTCTGTGACCCCATAAATCGCAGCACGCCAGGCCTCCCCGTCCATCGCCAACTCCTGGAGTTTACCCATTAACGTACATGCTGCTGCTGCTGCTAAGTCGCTTCAGTCGTGTCCGACTCTGTGCGACCCCATTGACGGTGGCCCACCAGGCTCCCCCGTCCCTGGGATTCTCCAGGCAAGAACACTGGAGTGGATTTCCATTTCCTTCTCCAATGCATGAAAGGGAAAAGTGAAAGTGAAGTCGCTCAGTCCTGTCCAACTTTTCACGACCCCATGGTCTGCAGCCTACCAGGCTCCTCTGTCCATGGGATTTTCCAGGCAAGAGTACTGGAGTGGGGTGCCATTGCCTTCTCCAATTACACACAGTAAATCCAGCCATGCTTTTGCAAGTGGCAAAATTTCAACCTTTTTTATGACTTAGTAGTACTCAATTGTATATTTATACACCACATCTCTTTATCCCAACATGTTGATGGACGTAAAAGTTGCTTCCATATCTTGACAACTGTAAATAAGGTGACTATGAACATTGGAGTGCATGTATCTTTTTAATTAGTGTGTCTTTTTTTTCAGACATATACCCAAAAGTGGAATCACTGGGCCATGTGACAGCTTTATTTTTAGTTTTTTGAGAAAATTCCATACTCTTTTCCACACTGCCTGCACCAATTTTCATTCCCAACAACAGTGTAAAAGAATTCCCATTCTCTATATCCTTGCCAACATTTGTTATTTGTGTTCTTTTTGAATATAGCCATTCTGACAGGTGTGTGGTGATGTCTCTGCATGGTTTTTTTTTTTTTTTTTTGCATGGTTTTGATTTATATTTCCCTGATGATTAGAGATATTGAGCATCTTTTCATTTGCCTATGGACTAACTGTGTATCCTTTCCTCTTTGGAGAACCGAATATCTACATGTAAAGGAATGAAATTAGGACATTACTAACACTATTACTAACACTAATTACTACAAAAATAAACTCAAAAAGAATTAGGGCCCTAAATAACTGCAAGAAGAGAAAAAGAGCACTCTTTGACATAAACCATATCTTTTTTTTGGGGGGTGGGGGGGGTGAGATTTTGCTCCTGAAGCAAAAAGATAAAACTTAAAATAAGCAAATGAGAACTAATTAAACTTAAAAGCATATCAAAAAAAATCATTTAAAAAAGGAGAAAATGGCTTACTGAATGGAAGAAAATATTTGCAAATAATATGATAAGGAGTTACTATCCAAATAAGTAAACAGCCCATACAACTTAATATCAAAAAAGCAAGCAACATGATTCGAAAATGAGCAGAAGAGTTTTAATACATTTTATTTATATATCAGTTCAGTTCAGTTCGGTCACTCAGTCGTGTCCGACTCTTTACGACCCCATGAATTGCAGCACGCCAGGCCTCCCTATCCATCACCAACTCCCGGAGTTCACTCAAACTCACGTCCATCAAGTCGGTGATGCCATCCAATCATCTCATCCTCTGTCGTCCCTTTCTCCTCCTGCCCCCAATCCCTCCCAGCATCAGAGACTTTTCCAGTGAGTCAACTCTTCGCATGAGGTGGCCAAAGCACTGGAGTTTCAGCTTTAGCATCATTCCTTCCAAAGAAATCCCAGGGCTGATCTCCTTCAGAATGGACTGGTTGGATCTCCTTGTAGTCCAAGGGACTCTCAAGAGTCTTCTCCAACACCACAGTTCAAAAGCATCAATTCCTCGGCACTTAGTCTTCTTCACAGTCCAACTCTCACATCCATACATGACCACTGGAAAAACCATAGCCTTGACTAGATGGACCTTTGTTGGCAAAGTAATGTCTCTGCTTTTAAATATGCTATCTAGGTTGGTCATAACTTTCCTTCCAAGGAGTAAGCGTCTTTTAAGTTCATGGCTGCAGTCCAGTGAGTATACAAACCCATAATACAGTATTTATGTCCTTCATGAGAAGACATAGTGTCAACAGAACTAAGAAAAAGATTCAGAAAAGTCTCTAGGTTTTATGTTGGAATTATCAGTAAGATTAGTTGCTACATATTTGTGATATTTAACCTTTATAGTTATTTCTTAATTTTTTAGGGTAATATATAGAGCCGATGCTATGTTTCCTTCATTACTCACTATGTGTGTGCCAAAATTATTACAAAACACCTTTTATTGTTAAAGCACTCAATACTGTAAAATTGTATTCAAAGTTAGCTCTTATTGCTTTCATATTAAAGAAAAGGGGGCTATTTGCAGTCCTTATCCAAGGATTCCCTCAGTCACAGAACATGTAGGCTCTACCGTCCTGTTTACTGATTTGAATCAGCTTTCCAAAATACCCCATTTAATCAGAAGCTAGCATTTAGCAATCATTGGAAGGACACCACTGAATACAGTGCATTAAAATTTTTAAATAGTATGGCATGAGTCTTAATTATATATCTAATCTATCTATCTATATCTAAAAACATATTGAAAAATACTTGACTGTGATTTCTATAGTGTATCTCTTATAGGAAATAATTATCTCCCCTTAGCAGCACCACATAGTCCCTCACAACATTACCTAGAATTTTTTTTTGAATATTTACATCTCTAGGAATTTAAAATCATCTTTTAGTATAGTAGTCATAGGTGTTGTTGCTTCTTCTTCCATCTTGCTTTTCTTACTTTATCAAAGGCACAAAACCCATCTAGTGGACGATTGGCAGTAGCATAGAATATGCAGAGACAAATAGTGGAAGTAGTTGGAAAACTTCCTTAACATCCTAACTAAATGCCTGTCATGGATCGGGTCCAAGTATCAGACACTTGATCCCCATATGTCAACCTCTGGGAAAAAGCTTCTCCAGATATTTCAGGGTAGATGCTTCCTGACATCTGTGAACACTCAGTTATGCAGTGATAGTACAAGATTATTCAAGAAATTTCTTTCCAAGTACCTTTCTGAAAGCATTCTTCATGTCCTTATTCCTGAGGCTGAAAATGAGAGGGCTGAGGAAAGGGGTGACGACAGTGTAGGGAACTGCGATCACTGTGTCATCTCCCCCTGATGCTTCTGGCTTCAGATACACAATAGATGCAAAACCAAAGTGGATGATGACCACTGTGAGGTGGGAGGCACAGGTAGAAAAGGCCTTCTGCTTGCCCTCAGCGGAAGGGATTTTGAGGACAGTGGAAAGAATGAACACATAAGTGAGGATGATGATGAGAAAGGTGCCCATCAAACCTGACACTGACATCACTGTTACAGTGAATTCTGTGAGGTCACTGTCTAAACAGGACAGCCTCACAACAGCCCTCATATGACAAAAGAAGTGTTTGACAAGGTTGGAGTTGCAGAAAGAGCCCCTGAATATTAAAGCAGTCTCTATCACAGAGATAAAGAAGCCAACAACCCAAGCAGAGGCCACAAGCTTTCCACACACCATGTTGGTCATAAGCAAAGGATATCTGAGAGGGTTGCAGATGGCCAAGAAGCGATCATATCCCATCAAAGTAAGAATCATACAATTAGTGCCACCAAGTCCCAAGAAGAAACACATTTGCAAGCCACAACCTATGGATGAAATGCTTCTGTCCTTGGCCAGGAGATCTGCCAGCATCTTGGGGATAATGGTCAGTGTGTAGCAGGTCTCAGAGAAAGAGAGTGCACTAAGGAAGAGGTACATGGGTGTGTGCAGACATCTGTCCACCCAAGTTAGACCCATGATGGCCAGATTACCTGTGAGGGTGGGAAGGTAGAGGCAAAAGAAAACCACAAAGAGAAATGTCTGTGCATGTGGGTAAACAGAAAAGCCAACAAGGATGAACTCTTTCAGGACTGTCTGGTTGATCTTCATCATGTGAAGTTCTGAAATCCAAGGAAACAAAAAATTCAAATTTCCATTATTCTCTGCAGTTTTGGTGTGAATAAAACAGAGGATCAAATTTGCAGTTACCAATTGATTTTATATTTTATTTGGCAAAACAAGATGTGTATGTAGGTAATACTTTTCCTAATTGTCCCTTCATGTGTTTCTTCTTTATTAAGCCACCATTACTAATTACTTATTGTGACTTTTTCTGCCCTATTTTTTAAAGGAGTTTAATGGCTGATAGTAAAAAAAGAACAAAAAATACTCTAATTGCTGTCCAGATGAAGGAAATTCACATGCATAAGGTGAGTTACATTTGGATCTGATTCTAAGCCATGAAAAAATTACCAAGTAGTTAATTGACAGAATCAGGATCTGACATAGCAACTTCTACTTATAATATTGTCTGTAAGCAGCTAATAAGTGAAGTTTGATAGTTGTTTGGAATTTGGGGACTGTATTTAAACAACGGCTTATTATTACAACAGAAGATCAAAGTCATTGCCTCTTCTTGAAAAAGACAATTAGGTCCTGAAATACTAAAGGAAAAGAAATAGCAAGCTCCCTTTCCTCTCTTCTAAAGGACCCTTAGGATAAATTTTGCTTAAATAGTTTGTGGATGATGTTACTAAGCAGACATTTTATGCAACTATAGATCAAGTGGCAAGAGACATTTTCTTCATTTCTTCAATGTAAAGCTCAGCATATGCAAAAAAGACAAATTCTAGTGATTCTGTATATTTCTTGATAATTCTATGTCAGATTTAATCTCATCCTCTTTAAAATTCCATGTTTGTCCTTATAGTTAATAATCCCTTATGTTTATATGACCTTGAACTATGTATTTTCTTAGCCACATGCTAACATATTTAATAACTCATTTATAGAGCCTGCATTTTGCCAAATTTGTTTGCATATTTATTCAGTTTACTCTTCAAACTGTATAGGTGAAGTGCCTAGGAGAAATATAAAATGTGTAGGGCAGCTGTAATTATTTTTTAAATTTACATTTTACATTTATAAATTTAAAAATTTAAAAATTGTTTTTTAAAAATACCTACTTTAAAAATAAGATGACCATATCTATGAAGTGTCACAACTATAACCGGAATCAAGCTGTTTTAACCTTAGTGGTATAGGATTTTCGTTTATCAATGCTTTCACCTTGAAGAAAGACTACGAGTCATATAAGTCTGTAGTTCTCAGAGTGATAATATATATGGAGCATTTTAAGAAGATATTGATTTCCAATAACTCCAATAATGAGCAGGTTATTTTAAAAGTGTTGAATCTCAAAACAATGTTTTACTTTGTTATTCAGCACTGTATCTTTGGCAGAGATGGAGACTTTCCATTGTTCCTTAGATTTGGTTCAGGCAGAGATTAAGCATTTTCAGGGTGGAATCTTGCTGGTCACTGAGAGTCAGAAGAGGCAGTAGGAAAATGGCCTAAATTACAAATGTTTTCATAAACAGTTCACAACATATGGACTCTACCTTAAAGGTCCCTTGGATTCTTTTGTCCTCGTGGACCTGACAAGATCTTCATTCTTTCATAGTCACACATGAGTCCCCTGACCTAATCTTGTCTATGAACCCTTTCATCTTTCTTGTTTCTCTCTCTCACTGTATCTACACTTTATCTGTGAGCGATTATCTCCAAAAAGGTAGACTATTTTTCTGTCTTCTTGCCTAAGAACTTATTATGAGGGACAGTGTCTAAATGTCCCTTCGGTTTGTTCATGAGACCTTTAAGTAACCCTCTTCAGTACCCAAACTCCATGTGAGTGTCCTTCGCGTCCAATTCCACAGTTGCAGATCATTGTTTCATTTCTCTCTATAAGCATCTTTCTGAAGGATTCTAGCTGTTTAAGAACAAAATCTCCCCCAGTTAGAAAATACTCGGTCTTTCTGTTGATCCCTAACATATTATGAAAAATTCTTTCCACTAACAGAGCTATTTACACACTAAGGTTCTAAATTCACATGACTCTTCACAATAACTCTATAAGAAAGGCGATTATATGGATTGTGGAATTAAAAGATACACTAAGTTCCCCAAAGGGAAAAAGTATACTAGCAAAATACAAAGTTGTTTTAGTAGGTGATCTCCTTGGTGCAAAGCCCAAAAGTTTTTCTGTCATACTACCTGCAAAACAGTGTGATTTCATACAATAGGCCATATTCCCTCCAAGACAGCCCAGAAAGGTTGTTTTCAAAGTTTAAAGTTCAGAAGCATTTTGAAAATACAAAGAACAATTGATACAAATTCCAGACCAGGTCCTTTCTCATTTAGGTTTTACTCAATTGTGTAGTAAATATCTACTTAGCTAACCATCAGGACTAAAATAGGAATGTCAATCTCCTTCTACTTTTGGCATATTCTGAACATGTGTGTATATGTGTGAATGAGGGATGTTACCATATCCCATCCAATTCTAAGTTCTCTCTGAAGTTATTGCTAAATCAACCTGTCTCAAATTTAGTTTGCCATATAGAGCCACACTGACAAAAGAAATATATATCCTTTTCAAAGTCAAAGAGAAATGGTAATTTGAGGAAAATGGTAGTGACGATTAGTTATCAAGAAAAGAGAGTCAAACCATCTAGAATAATTTCCCACCTTGTGTATTTTACAATGGCTCCAATGTCAAGTCAGTATTATAGTTATATTCTTCCAAGAACGTCTTCACGTTGTTAGAAGTATGCTTTGTTCTTCACTCAAAAAAGGCAAAGATCAATTTAGTATGCAAATTACTGGTCAAAGACTCTGGACTCTGAACTTTGTCACTGTTAGTTAAGTGACCTTGGGAAAGCCCTTGCAATCTTCTGAGTTTCCCGACCTGGGAAGTGAAAAAAGTGGTCCTGACTTTGGGGACATCAGTTTTCTATGGCTCCAGAGTTTTTGACGTGACATGTGAGGTTAGGCCACATTTGCAATGATCAGTTCCCAACACTCACTAAATTGCAGTGACTTAGAGCCTTTACTTTTAACACTTTAGAGATATTACCTGATAATTGCCAGGGCTTGAGGTTCCTGACCTCTAGAGGTTTGTTAGGTTCTGCTTAAGAGACTCTCAGGGATTTCTTTCTTCTTTCATCAGAAGGAGGAAAAGAACTTTCTCACTCAACTTTTTAATTTGCTCTTATTAGTTGCAGGACTTTGTGTAACATGTGACTAGTAAAACTCTTCTGGGAATCTCTGGGGATTTAAAACATTCAGAGTTCATATTCTACCCATAACCAAGGCTTCCCGCTACTTCATTAGTTTTGTTTTATCAGAGAGGGAAGTCAGCTGCATCACTAGTACTCATTCCATTCACTTTTCCACTCTCCAGAAAAGGCTTTCCCTCTATTCATCAACTCCCTTCCTCTGTGGACAAAAACTATCGCCTTCCATTTCAGTAAACAAAGAATATTGTCTGCCTTTATGATAAAGAAGGAATGTTGCTAGCCATCATACTTTCAAGCTATTAGCCACTGAACTATACCCTAAGGGAAATGCAAAACAGTGAAAGGCAGGATGCTGGTCCTTCCCATAGATAAAAAGACACTAAAATAATTGATTTTAGATGTCTTGTATTTTTGTGATTAGCAGTAATTTTTTTAATGTTCAACTACATGTTCTCTATAGCAAAACAAAACAAAACAAAACAAAACAAAACAAAAAAACTCTTATATATCCTGGATTCTTCCTTACCTTTTGGGAAGTTCCACAGAGCTATATGAAAAATTGTATCCTGGCCTATCACCTTTAGAAAGTCCACTGAATACAAAATTAATGTACTTAAATCAGAATTTATTTCTCTCATACAACAGTCTTGTGACAAGCAATCCAGAATTTGCAAGGTTGATATGGTAACTTCGCTTCACAAATTTATACAAGCCCTTGAAAACTGGTGAATTGTTTCTGCCATCCTTAAGATAAGCCTTCCATTGCTGAGTCCATAGTATCTGGTTTTCTGTTCATCAGACCAGATCAGTCACTCAGTCCTGTCTGACTCTTTGCGACCCCATGAATCACAGCACACCAGGCCTCCCTGTCCATGACCAACTCCTGGAGTTCACTGAGACTCACGTCCATCGAGTCAGTCATGCCATCCAGCCATCTCATCCTCTGTCGTCCCTTTTTCCTCTTGCCCCCAATCCCTCCCAGCACCAGATGCTTTTCCAATGAGTCAACTCTTTGCATGAGGTGGCCAAAGTACTGGAGTTTCAGCTTTAGCATCATTCCTTCCAAAGAAATCCCAGTGCTGAGATCCTTCAGAATGGACTGGTTGGATCTCCTTGCAGTCCAAGGGACTCTCACGAGTCTTCTCCAACACCACAGTTCAAAAGCATCAATTCTTCAGCGTTCAGCCATCTTCACAGTCGAACTCTCACATCCATACATGACCACAGGAAAAACCATAGCCTTGACTAGACGAACCCTTGTTGCCAATGTTTCTGCTTTTGAATACGCTATCTAGGTTGGTCATAACTTTCCTTCCAAGGAGTAAGCGTCTTTTAATTTCACGGCTGCAATCACCATCTGCAGTGACTTTGGAGCACAAAAAAATAAGGTCTGACACTGCTTCCACTGTTTCCCCATCTATTTCCCATGAAGTGATGGGACCGGATGCCATGATCTTCATTTTCTGAATGTTGAGCTTTAAGCCAACTTTTTCACTCTCCACTTTCACTTTCATCAAGAGGCTTTTGAGTTCCTCTTCACTTTCTGCCATAAGGGTGGTGTCATCTGCATATCTGAGGTTATTGATATTTCTCCCGGCAATCTTGATTCCAGTTTGTGTTTCTTCTAGTCCAGCGTTTCTCATGATGTACTCAGCATATAAGTTAAATAAGCAGGGTGACAATATACAGCCTTAACAAACTCCTTTTCCTATTTGGAACCAGTCTGTTGTTCCATGTCCAGTTCTAACTGTTGCTTCCTGACCTGCATACAAATTTCTCAAGAGGCAGATCAGGTGGTCTGGTATTCCCATCTCTTTCAGAATTTTCCACAGTTTATTGTGATCCACACAGTCAAAGGCTTTGGCATAGTCAATAAAGCAGAAATAGATGTTTTTCTGTTCATAGCCATCAGTAAATCAGAAAGAGAGACATCATTCTTAAGGGATAAACCTAGACGTTACACCTATCATTTAAGCTTATAAGCTTGGCAACAAAGGAGGCTAAGAATATAGAAGCTACTGTATTTGACCATCTGTGTACCCTGCTATAATTTCAGAGGATTCTATTATTAAAAATATTGAGAGAATACTTTCAATCACTTGCTATAGGTCTACTCAGCTGACAGTTCCTTTTTGTGGTAGTTTTGGAATTTTTTGTCTTTTTAGGAATCTGTCTATATCATCTAACTTATCTAATTTATTAGTCTGCAAATGTTCATAATATTCACTTATAATTCTTTTTATTTCTGGAAGTTCAATAACAATATCATTTCTGAGTTCCATAATTTAAATTATCTGAGTTTTTTTTTTTTTTGGTCTTGATCAATTGAGCAAATGTTTATCAATTTTGTTGATCTTTTTGATCTCTTGTTAAAAATCAAAAGAAGCAGCTTTTGGTTTCATTGACTTAAAAGTTTTTCTTTTATCCTACTATTTAAATTTTTTTTTCTTTAAATTTTACTCCCTGCCCCCCTACCACCACCTTCTATTTGCTTTAGGTTTACTTTGCTGTTCTCACAATGTCTTATGGTATAAGATTATGTTGCTTATTTGCCATCTTTCCAAATCTTGAAAGATGATGCTGTGAAAGTACTGCACTCAATATGCCAGCAAATTTGGAAAACTCAAACTCCCATATGATTTTAACCATACATTTTTTTCCTATTATACATCTGTGACTCTACTTCTGTTTAGTAAATAAGTTCATTTACCCCTTTTTTAATTTTAGATTCCATATATAAGCAATATATATTTGTGCGTGCTTTTTTTTGTATCTAACTTCCTTTCCTCACTATGACAGTCTCTACATACATCCATGTTGCTGCAAATGGCATTATTTTTTTGTAGCTGAGCAATATTCCATTGTACATATGTATCACATCTTCTTTATCTATTTCTTTGCTGTTGGACATTCAGGTTGCTTCCATATTCTAGATATTGTAAATAGTGCTGCAATGAACATTGTGAGGTTTACATCTTCTTAAAGTATGGTTTTCTCCAGGTGCATGCTCAGGAATGGAATTGCTAATAATACTGTAGCTCTATTTTTTTTTTTTTAAGGAAACTCTGTACTGTACTGCTCTTCATAGTGGCCACCATAAGAAATTCTTTAAGAAAATCTGTTACTGTACTTTTTAAATCAAGTATTTCCATGTGGGCAATCTTAAATTTCTATTTTATTTATTGGTATTATATTTGATTAATATTATTATGATACCTTTCTTTACTTCTTTTTTTTAAGTCTTTAAATATATTTATTCAATAAAATGATGACTTTGAAGGTTTTTACTTTTCAGTATGTCATCTAGTCACACTCACAGGAATTTCTTGTTGCCTGATTTCTTTTCTGGTAATATGTGATACATTTCTGCTGCTTTCCATGTATCTTACTTTTGTTGTTTAAAACTGGATATTTTAGATAATATATTGAAGAAACTTTGTTTATTGCCCCACCCCCTTACACATCCCTGGGCCTTATATTTGTTATTTTTTCTAATGTTTGTTTAGTGACTATCTTGATTATTTTAGTGAAATTTCTCCTTCCCAGCCTTTTACAGTGTTAGTTCTCTGATGTGGCCTATCAGGGGCAGAGTCTTTGTTATGCCCACATTCACTCTGGGGTGAATGGTTTGGTTAACAGTCACTTTGGATGTCCTTTTCTTGGCCTTATGCACCTGTTAGCCTACTGAATGCTCTATTGTTTTCAACCCTGCCCTAGAACATAAATTGTTCCACAGAAGAATGAATCAAAATTCAGTCTCCTATGAAGGAATGGGCTTCCTTGGTGGGTCTGATGGTAAATAATCTGCCTGCAATGGAGAACACCTGGCTTGGATCCCTGTGGGAAGATTCCCTGGAGAAGGAAATAGCTACCCACTCCAGTATTCTTGCCTGGAGAATTTCATGGACAGAGGAGCATGAAGGAATAGTTTCTGAGGTCAGTGTTAAAGATTTGCTCTGTTTCAGGGAGGACTGTTTGTTATCCTTTCACCCTTGTTGAAAGAGCTTTTTAAATGAGGCTGAGATATTGAAGTAGAAACATCTTGTCTGGGGACATTCAGCAACAATATGACTGAACCCTCTAGAAATCCTTTATGGGAAGGGAGTCACTTGAATATGTAGACAAGGAATGTCTCTTGTCAATTCATTAAATAGAGGATGTTGTAGTCACCAAGCCATCAACCTCTGATGGTGCATCCTAATGGAATTCAGGAAGGAGAAAAACAGAATGCCGGCCCTAGATATTTAAGGTGCATATCAAAGGAATAGTTTCCATGAGACTAAACCCTTTCATCTTCTCATACATAGAAACATCATAAATTCATTTACTTGAGGTGCCTTTTTTCTCTAACTAACAGAAATCTTTGAATACTCCAACTCCCTTTTTTGCATAAACTTCTATATATCCTGAGTCCTCCCCTACCTCTTCAGAACAGGTAGAACAGCTACCTGAGAGCCTGTCTTTAAGGATTAAATCCTCCGTATATCTGCCAAATAAAACATACTTCTCAACTTTTAGGTAATGCATATATATTTTTTTTTATTTGACCAGTACTCTCATATATTCATGAAAGCCTTAGGCTATGTCATATCGTGAATGTGTGCCTTTCATAAGAAGAATGTGAGTAGCCTAGAAGGAAATCCTATGTATTTTGTGTTTTTGTTTTCACTGTGGCTAGGGCAGTTTGTCGAACACAGTAAGTCCCAATACATGATGTAATGATGTTGCTGTAAATCTCTACCAGATGAATGTTATTCTCTGTCCTGACAAGAAATGGCAAAGTCCCAAGGCACAACTTCCACCCTCCAAGTTGTCCGTTCTGGCTAAGAGGAGGCAGATCTCAGTTGACAGCTCCTTCAGGGCCAGGTTCCCATATCCTGTCCAGCTGTCATCCCTGAGAGAGCCAGGAATCCAACCCAAATGGTGTTCAGTCTCCTCAGGTCACCCAAATGGGGAAACCAAGTCTCACAGACTGTGGCCCAGAAAGACAACCCACTGCTAGTGGGTCACAGAGATAGGAATGGGGTCGGGGAGGGGGGGGAGGTTCACTGTTCCTCAAGGTCTGGGCCACAGCTAGTAGAGCCCTTTAGTGAGGGCTCTGCAGCCCAGCAGGACATAGCCCCCCATCTCTTCCCTGGGCCCTCGAGCTCACCTACTAGCCCAAGGTTGGGTAAGCTGGAGGACCTCCAGGAGGAGGCCTGAATCTGCCTCTTACCTCACTCTCCACCTGATGACTACCACACCACTGATATTTGATTGAATCCCTTCCCCATTGGTCCCTCATTGACAGTTACCAGTGGGCAGGGTCCACTGCAGTGCTGACCAATAGCTGAGCAGGACAACTAACTCAGTGCTCATTGACGGTTGGTTGATTGTGGGTAGGGCTGACAGGCACAGTGGCTGAGAAAGACCTGTTGCCTAGTAACAGGGTGCAGAATAATGAGGCACAGCAATAGCTACTTGCTAAGGGCTGTGCTCTTCAGTGCTCATCCTGCTCTGTTACACAACCAACTGTGTAATGTTTCAGAGGGCCCTTAAGGCATCTCAGAGAAAAATAGTAAGGAGAAGGCAATGGCACCCCACTCCAGCACTCTTGCCTGGAAAATCCCATGGATGGAGGAGCCTGGTAGGCTGCAGTCCATGGGGTCGCTAAGAGTCAGACACAACTGAGTGACTTCACTTTCACTTTTCACTTTCATGCATTGGAGAAGGAAATGGCAACCCACTCCAGTGTTCTTGCCTGGAGAATCCCAGGGACAGAGGAGCCTGGTGGGCTGCCATCTATGGGGTCGCACAGAGTCGGACACAACTGAAGCGACTTAGCAGCAGCAGTAGCAGCAAAGATTGTTTAGTATGTTGAATTATATAGGAAGCGTTGTCAAGGCATAATAAGCTTCCTCAGTTATACTCTGGATGAGTTTTGTTAGTATAGACATTTTTGAAATTATATAGTTTCTGAAATTAAGATATGTCCTAGTGTAATGTCATAATTCTAGTTGTTATCTTAATTGTATGTTACAGCAAGTTGGTTAAGCTTCTTTGTCAAACATCTTAATCACATCTTTAACTTTGACCTTTAAGTCTTTTGTCAATTATAGACAGTTATTGTACTCTGATACTTTGTCAAAAGTGCTTCATCCTTAAGAAAATTCATAGGAGAGACTTTTAAAACATTCAGGTCTATGATAAATTTCACATCACACTGCTGAACTGGGTAAGATATTTAAAAGTCTAATGGAAACTCTGATTTCATAAAACTGTTAGCAAAAAGGGTTAGTTACATGGAACTGGGTACACTGATGAATGTGATTATAATTTTTTGGTTTTGTCTGAACTATTACTGGTTTTTAATCTATGTCTTCTAGATATAGGGTGACTTTTCCCCTTAAGCTAATTATGATGTATAGCAACTTGGTTAATAATACTTTTGTAAGTAAAATTGAAACATTTATCTTCTTGCTGTATCTGATCTCTCCAGAAATTCCAAACTCATAGGTTCCCAACAATCTTATCAAATAAATAAAGAAGGTCACTACCAGACTGGTGATTTTTTTGGGACTTCAAAAGGAGAAATTTATCCAAATTTGTAAGGCAAAATCTGTGACAAGCCCTTGGTTTGGATTTCTTGGCCCTCAGAGGCCTTTTAAAAATTCAATATGAGATTCTTTATGAAAAATTCTAACACAGCCAATTTAAAAGAGCCTATATGATCAATATAAGTAACCAGGCCAACCTTGTTGAAATCAGACTTAATTTGCAAACAAATTAATCTTAATTTGGCTATATTTGGTAAAAATTAGGATGATTTTAGATAGAAAAGATAATGTTTCAATGTATATCTAATTCTGATTCTGTTAATTGAGGTGTGCATTAACTAAAGTCTCAGACAGCCCCTTGTTTTCACGCTACATAATTGCAAAGTTTAATTGAATTGTTAAAAGGATATTCCAAAGTTGTTTCTGAAGAATACAGTACCCTATGTTAGCATGAAGCAGTTACAAACCCAGACCTTTGCTCCT
>NW_011494812.1:867761-868380 GCF_000754665.1 Bison bison bison
TTGTTAGCTAATGGGTAGCATGCATTTCTAAAATTCCATAAACGTGGGTTCTTTTTTGTTTGTTTGTTTTGTTTTTTGTTTGTTTTTCTTAAACATAAATTTATTTATTTTAATTGGGGGTCAATTACTTTACAATATTGTATTGGTTTTGCCATACATCAACATGAATCTGCCACGGGTGTACACATGTTCCCCATCCAGAACCCTCCTTCCACATCCCTCCCTGTACCATCCCTCTGGGTCATCCCAGTGCATCAGCCCAAAGCATCCAGTATTATGCATCAAACCTGGACTGGCGATTCATTTCATATATGATATTATACATGTTTCCATGACATTCTCCCAAATCATCCCACCCTCTCCCTCTCCTACAGAGTACAAAAGACTGTTCTACATCTGTGTCTCTTTTGCTGTCTCACATACAGGGTTATCATTACCATCTTTCTAAATTCCATATATATGCATTAGTATATTGTATTGGTGTTTTTCTTTCTGGCTTACTTTACTCTGTATAATAGGCTCCAGTTTCACCCACCTCATTAGAACTGATTCAAATGTATTCTTTTTAATGGCTGAATAATACTCCATTGTGTATATGTACCACAGCTTTCTTATCCAT
>NW_011494812.1:868707-872275 GCF_000754665.1 Bison bison bison
TTCATCTGTTGATGGACATCTAGGTTGCTTCCATGTCCTGGCTATTATAAACAGTGCTGTGATGAACATTGGGGTACATGTGTCTCTTTCCCTTCTGGTTTCCATGGTGTGTATGCCCAGTAGTGGGATATCTGGGTCATAAGGCAGTTTTATTTCCAGTTTCTTAAGGAATTTCCACACTGTTCTCCATAGTGGCTGTATTAGCTTGCATTCCCACGAACAGTGTAAGAGTGTTCCCTTTTCTCCACATCCTCTCCAGCATTTATTGCTTGTAGACTTTTCAATCGCAGCCATTCTGACTGGCGTGAAATGGTACCTAATTGTTGTTTTGATTTGCATTTCTCTGATAATGAGTGATGTTGAGTATCTTTTCATGTGTTTGTTAGCCATCTGTATGTCTTCTTTGGAGAAATGTCTGTTTAGTTCTTTGGCCCACCTTTTGATTGGGTTGTTTATTTTTCTGGAATTGAGCTGCAGGAGTTGCTCGTATATTTTTGAGATTAGTTGTTTGTCAGTTGCTTCATTTGCTATTATTTTCTCCCATTCTGAAGGCTGTCTTTTCACCTTGCTTAGAGTTTCCTTTGTTGTGCAGAAGCTTTTAATTTTAATTAGGTCCCAATTGTTTATTTTTGCTTTTATTTCCAATATTCTGAGAGATGGGTCATAGAGGATCCTGCTGTGATTTATGTCAGAGAGTGTTTTGCCTATGTTCTCCTCTAAGAGTTTTATAGTTTCTGGTCTTAAGTTTAGATCTTTAATCCATTTTGAGTTTATTTTTGTGTATGGTGTTAGAAAGTGTTCTAGTTTCATTCTTTTACAAGTGGTTGACCAGATTTCCCAGCACCACTTGTTAAAGAGATTGTCTTTAATCCATTGTATATTCTTGCCTCCTTTGTCAAAGATAAGGTGTCCATAGGTGCATGGATTTATCTCTGGGCTTTCTATTTTGTTCCATTGATCTATATTTCTGTCTTTGTGCCAGTACCATACTGTCTTGATGACTGTGGCTTTGTAGTAGAACCTGAAATCAGGCAGGTTGATCCCTCCAGTTCCATTTTTCTTTCTCAAGATTCCTTTGGCTATTTGAGATTTTATGTATTTTTATACAAATTTTGAAATTATTTGTTCTAGCTCTGTGAAAAATACTGTTGGTAGCTTGATAGGGATTGCACTGAATCTATAGATTGTTTTGGGTAGTATACTCATTTTCACTATATTGATTCTTCTGACCCATGAACACGGTATATTTCTCCATATATTAGTGTCCCCTTTGATTTCTTTCACCAGTGTTTTATAGTACATTAACAAATTGAAAAATAAAAGCCATATGATTATCTCAATAGATGCAGAGAAAGCCTTTGACAAAATTCAACACCCATTTATAAAACCTCTCCAGAAAGCAGAAATAGAAGGAACATTCCTCAACATAATAAAAGCTATATATGACAAACCCACAGCAAACATTATCCTCAATGGTGAAAAATAGAAAGTGTTTTCCCTAAAGTCAGGAACAAGATAAGGGTGCCCACTTTCACCATTACTATTCAACATAGTTTTGGAAGTTTTGGCCACAGCAGTCAGAGCATAAAAAGAAATAAAAGGAATCCAAATTGGAAAAGAAGAAGTAAAACTCTCACTGTTTGCAGATGACATGATCCTCTACATAGAAAACCCTAAAGACTCCACCAGAAAATTGCTAGAGCTAGTCAATGGATATAGTAAAGTTGCAGGATATAAAATCAACGCACAGTAATCCCTTGCATTCCTATACACTAATAATGAGAAAATAGAAAGAGAAATAAGGAAACAATTCCATTCACCATTGCAATGAAAAGAATAAAATACTTAGGAATATATCTACCTAAAGAAATGTGGGTTCTAAAAAAAAAAAAAAAAACTTCCCAGAGTAATCATCTTCATCTTAATATTACATAACTGGCCAAAAAAACAGCTGTAAATGATGTAACAGTAATAATTATTTTATTTCAAGCTTTTACTTTTTAAGTTTTTAATTTACCTTTTATTGAAATAATGAGGAAACACTGATTTATAACATGTAAATTTCACATGCACAGCATTATATGTTGACTTCTGTACACACTATAGCATGGTAGCCATCAAAAATTTAGTTTCTGTCTATTATTACATAATTGAACCCATTTATCCAGTTCTCCCTCTTCCTGGTTGCTTCCCTTCTAATAACCACTGCCTTGTTTGCATATCTATGTGTTTATTTTTGTTTGCGTTTGTTTTGTTCACAGATTTTGTTTGCTTGTTTGCTTTATATTTCACATTGTAAACTTTTAAAATGAGAAAGAATACCAACTTTCAATTAAGACACAACTGAGGATATAATATAATGGGAAATATCAAGCCACCTGATGCAAAGAGCTGACTCATTTGAAAAGACCCAGATGCTGGGAAAGATTGAAGGCAGGAGGAAAAGGGGATGACAGAGAATGAGATGGTTGGATGTCATCACCGAGTCAATGGACTTGGGTTTTGGTGGACTCCGGCAGCTGGTGATGGACAGGGAGGCCTGGCGTGCTGCGGTTCATGGGGTTGCAAGGAGTCAGATATGACTAAGCAACTGAACTGAACGGAACTGAACTGACAGATATGCATATGATACCACTGTACTGGCAGACAGTGAAGAGGAGCTAAAGAGTCTCTTGATGAGGGTAAAAGAGGAGAGTGAAAAAGCTGGTTTAAACTCAGCATTCAAAAAACTAAAATCGTGGCATCTGGTACCATCACTTCATGGCAAATAGACAGGGAAAAGAAGAAATAGGGATGGATTTATTTTCTTGGGCTCCAAAATCACTGCAGACAGTGACTATAGCCACAAGATTAAAAGACACTTGTTCCTAGGAAGAAAAGTTATGACAAAACTAGACAATGTATTAAAAAACAGAGACATCATTTTGCTGACAGAGATCCATATAGCCAAAATTATGTTTTTTTTCAGTAGTCATATACATATGTAAGAGTTAAATAATGAAGAAGGCTAAGTGCTGAAGAACTGATATTTTCAAATTGTGGTGCTGGAAAAGACTCTTGAGAGTCGCTTGGACTATAAAGACAGCAAACCAATCAATCCTAAAGGAAACCATCCCTGAATATTCATTAGTAGGACTGATGCTGCCCAAGAACTTCCAGATGTTCAAGTTGGATTCAGAAAAGGATTGAATTTTTTAGAAAAGGTTGAATTTAGGAAACAAGAGATCAAATTGCCAACACCCATTGGATCATAGAAATTTTTCCAGAAAAAAAACTTCTACTTCACTATAAAAAAGCCTTTGACTGTGTGCATCACAACAAACTGGAAGATTCTTGAAGAGATAGGAATACAAGACCACCTCACTGGCCTCTGAGAAATCTGTATGCAGGTCAAGAAGCAACTGTTAGGACTGGACATGAAACAATAGACTGGTTCAAAATGGGAAAGGAGTATGTCAAGGCTGTATATTGTCACCTTGCATATTTAACTTATATGCAAAGTACATCATGTGAAATGCCAGACTGGATGAAGCTCAAACTGAATCAAGATTGCAAGGAGAAATATCAG
>NW_011494812.1:872375-873202 GCF_000754665.1 Bison bison bison
CTTCTACTTCACTATAAAAAAGACCTTTGACTGTGTGCATCACAACAAACTGGAAGATTCTTGAAGAGATAGGAATACAAGACCACCTCACTGGCCTCTGAGAAATCTGTATGCAGGTCAAGAAGCAACTGTTAGGACTGGACATGAAACAATAGACTGGTTCAAAATGGGAAAGGAGTATGTCAAGGCTGTATATTGTCACCTTGCATATTTAACTTATATGCAAAGTACATCATGTGAAATGCCAGACTGGATGAAGCTCAAACTGAATCAAGATTGCAAGGAGAAATATCAGTAACCTTAGATATGCAGATGACACCACCCTTATGGCAGAAAGTGAAGAAAAACTAAAGAGCCTCTTGATGAAAGTGAAAGAGGAGAGTGAAAAAATTGGCTTACAACTCAACATTCAAAAAACCATGATCATGGCATCTGGTCCTGTCACTTCATGACTGATCAATGGAGAAACAATGTAAAGAGTAACAGACTTTATTTTCTTGGGCTTCCAAATCATTACAGATGGTGACTGCAGCCATGAAATTAAAAGACATTTGCTCCTTGGAGGAAAAGCTATGACAAACCTAGATAGCATATTAAAAAGCAGAGACATTATTTTGCCAAAAAGGTCCATCTAGTCAAGGCTATGGTTTTTTTCCAGTAGTCATGCATGGATGTGAGAGTTGGACCATAAAGAAAGCTGAGAGCCAAATAATTGGTGTTTTTGAACTGTGGTATTGAAGAAGACTCTTGAGAGTCCCTTGGATGGCAAGGAGATCAAACCAGTCTATCCTGAAGGAAATGAGCCCTGAGTATTCATTGGAAGGACT
>NW_011494812.1:873302-874215 GCF_000754665.1 Bison bison bison
TGACTGAACAACAATTTAAGATGTACAACTTGATGATTCGCTGTAGGTTTACACTGTGAAATAATCATTAAAATCAAACTTATTAACATATCCATCATCTCATGAAATTACAATTTTTTTGGTGCATGTGGTGAGGAAACTTATGATATACCCTGCTGACAAATTTTACATATACAGTCCAGTATTTTTACCTATAGTCACCATTCTATACATTAGATCTCCAGAAGTGATTCATCTTGTATAACTGAAACACCTCTTACAAACATCTCCCCATTTCTCCCTCCCCACAGTGCCTAGTAACCACCATGCTACTCTGCTTCTATGAATTCGACTATTTTTGATTCCACATATAATGAGATCATAGATTTTGTGACTCATATAAATGAGTCACAGATTTGTTTTCTGTGACTTAAAAGTTATAATAGCTACAGTGAAAAAATTCATGAAATAAGTTCCAAGAGCATTGAAATTGATGAAGAAAAGATTAATTAATTGGAAGGTAAATCAACAGAAATAACTCGATCTGAAGAGGAAAAAAATAGAGATGAAATGAATAATTTCTTTGAAATTTTTGAGACATTATCAATTGACCCAATATATGTGTAATTGGAATAACAGAAGGAAATAAAAAGATAAAAAGAATGTATTTGAATAAATGATAGCTAGAAGCTTCTCAAATTTGGTAGAAGACAATGACTTACAGCTTCTTCAGAGTTACTGGTTGGGGCATAGACTTGGATTACTGTGATATTGAATGGTTTGCCTTGGAAACAAACAGAGATCATTCCGTCGTTTTTGAGATTGCATCCAAGTACTTCATTTCAGACTCTTTTGTTGACCATGATGGCTACTCCATTTCTTCTGAGGGTCATCTGAGTTAAATTCACCCATTCCAGTCCATTTTAGTTCACTG
>NW_011494812.1:874576-874990 GCF_000754665.1 Bison bison bison
GTATCCTATCATTCTGCCTTTTCATACTGTTCATGGGGTTCTCAAGGCAAGAATACTGAAGTGGTTTGCCATTCCCTTCTCCAGTAGACCGCATTCTGTCAAAACTCTCCACCTTGACCTGCCCATCTTGGGTTGCCCCATGGGCATGGCTTAGTTTCATTGAGTTAGACAAGGCTGTTGTCCTAGTGTGATTAGATTGACTAGTTTTCTGTGAGTATGGTTTCAGTGTGTCTGCCCTCTGATGCCCTCTGACAACACCTACCATCTTACTAGGGCATGGGGTATCTCTTCACAGCTGCTCTAGCAAAGCACAGCCACTGGTCCTTACCTTGAACAAGGGGTATCTCCTCATCGCCTCCCTTCCTGACCTTCAACGTGGGATAGCTCCTCTAGGCCTTCCTGCGCCCTCGCAGC
>NW_011494812.1:875696-879871 GCF_000754665.1 Bison bison bison
TTTAGAACTAACACCCAAAAAGATGTCCTTTTCGTTATAGGGGACTGGAATGCAAAAGTAGGTAGTCAAGAAACACCTGGAGTAACAGGCAAATTTGGCCTTGGAATATGGAATGAAGCAGGGTAAAGGCTAATAGAGTTTTGCCAAGAAAATGCACTGGTCATAACAAACACCCTCTTTCAACAACACAAGAGAAGACTCTATACATGGACATCACCAGATGGTCAACACCAAAATCAGACTGATTATATTCTTTGCAGCCAAAGATGGAGAAGCTCTATACAGTCAGCAAAAACAAGACCAGGATCTGACTGTGGCTCAGACTATGCACTCCTTATTGCAAATTCAGACTTAAATTGAAGAAAGTAGGGAAAACCACTAGACCATTCAGGTATGACCTAAATCAAATACCTTATGATTATACAGTGGAAGTGAGAAATAGATTTAAGGGACTAGATCTGATAGATAGAGTGCCTGATGAACTATGGAATGAGGTTAATGACATTGTACAGAAGACAGGATCAAGACCATTCCCATGGAAAAGAAGTGCAAAAAAGCAAAATGGCTGTCTGGGGAGGCCTTACAAATAGCTGTGAAAAGAAGAGAAGCAAAAAGCAAAGGAGAAAAGGAAAGATATAAACATCTGAATGCAGAGTTCCAAAGAATAGCAAGAAGAGATAAGAAAGGTTTCTTCAGTGATCAATGCAAAGAAATAGAGGAAAACAACAGAATGGGAAAGACTAATGGGAAAGACTAGAGATCTCTTCAAGAAAATTAGAGATACCAAGGGAACATTTCATGCAAAGATGGGCTCGATAAAGGACAGAAATGGTGTGGACCTAACAGAAGCAGAAGATATTAAGAAGAGATGGCAAGAATACACAGAAGAACTGTACAAAAAAGTTCTTCATGACCCAGATAGTCACGATGGTGTGATCACTCATCTAGAGCCAGACATCCTGGAATGTGAAGTCAAGTGGGCCTTAGAAAGCATCACTACGAACAAAACTAGTGGAGGTGATGGAATTCCAGCTGAGCTACTTCAAATACTGAATGATGATGCTGTGAAAGTGCTGCATTCAATATGCCAGCAAATTTGGAAAACTCAGCAGTGGCCACAGGACTGGAAAAGGTCAGTTTTCATTCCAATCCCAGAGAAAGACAATGCCAAAGAATGCTCAACAACAGAACTGCACTCATCTCACACGCTAGTAAAGTAATGCTCAAAATTCTCCAAGCCAGGCTTCAGCAATATGTGCACCGTGAACTTCCTGATGTTCAAGCTGGTTTTAGAAAAGGCAGAGGAACCAGAGATCAAATTGCCAACATCTGCTGGATCATGGAAAAAGCAAGAGAGTTCTAGTAAAACATCTATTTCTGCTTTATTGACTATGCCAAAGCCTTTGACTGTGTGGATCACAATAAACTGTTGAAAATTCTGAAAGAGATGGGAATGCCAGACCACCTGATCTGCTTCTTGAGAAATTTCTATGCAGGTCAGGAAGCAACAGTTAGAACTGGACATGGAACAACAGACTGGTTCCAAATAGGAAAAGGAGTACGTCAAGGCTGTATATTGTCACCCTGCTTATTTAACTTATACGCAGAGTACATCATGAGAAACCTGGATTGAAAGAAACTCAAGCTGGAATCAAGATTGCCGGGAGAAATATCAATAACCTCAGATATGCAGATGACAGCACCCTTATCGCGGAAAGTGAAGAGGAACTAAAAAGCCTCTTGATGAAAGTGAAAGAGAAGAGTGAAAAAAATGGCTTAAATCTCAACATTCAGAAAACGAAGATCATGGCATCCGGTCCCACCACTTCATGGGAAATAGATGGGGAAACAGTGGAAACAGTGTCAGACTTTATTTTTGGGGGCTCCAAAATCACTGCAGATGGCGACTGCAGCTGTGAAATTAAAAGATGCTTACTCCTTGGAAGGAAAGTTATGACCAACCTAGATAGCATATTCAAAAGCAGAGACATTATTTTGCCAACAAAGTTTCGTCTAGTCAAGGCTATGGTTTTTCCTGTGGTCAGATATGGATGTTAGAGTTGGACTGTGAAGAAGGCTGAGTGCCAGAGAATTGATGCTTTTGAACTGTGGTGTTGGAGAAGACTCTCGAGAGTCCCTTGGACTGCAAGGAGATCCAACCAGTCCATTTTGAAGGAAATCAGCCCTGGGATTTCTTTGGAAGGAATGATGCTAAAGCTGCAACTCCAGTACTTTGGCCACCTCATGCGAAGAGTTGACTCATTGGAAAAGACTGTGATACTGGGAGGGATTGAGGGCAGGAGGAGAAGGAGACGACAAAGAATGAGATGGCTGGATGGCATCACTGACTCGATGGACGTGAGTCTGGGTGAACCCCAGGAGTTGGTGATGGACAGAGAGGCCTGGCGTGCTACGATTCATGGGGTCGCGAAGAGTCGGACATGACTGAGCAACTGAATTGAACCGAACTGAATGACTTACAATCTCCAGATGTTCAACAAACCATAAGTAAAAAAGCACAAAAAACACACAGAAGCGTATTATAATTTTTGATAGCTGAAGGTGAAGAGAAAATATTGAAACAAGAGAAATTTGACATATTACATAGAGCAAAATATGATGCATTATTTGCAACATTTTCATCAGAAACTAAGAAAGACAGATACATTACATGCCATGGGAAAATGAAAAAAAAATCTATTGATCAAGAATTTTTCATCCAGTAAAGCATTTTTTGACAAAGACAAAATAAAGACGTTTTCAGGTAAAAGCAGAGATAATTTGTTGCTGGCAAACATGCAGTATAAGAGTCCTTCAGGCTGAAGAAAAATGAAAATCATCATAACTTGTATATACAGCAAAGAATGGAGTACTGATAATGGTAAATGTATGGTTAAATATAAAGGATTATATACACTAATATAATTTTCCTCTTAATTTCCTTAACAAGACATATGCATGTTTGAAAATTATAGCAATGGATTAATGGAATTAAGTAAATGGAACTCTATGTGCGCAGATGTGTGTGTGTTAGTCATTCACTTATGTCCCACTCTTACGACCCCATAGACAATATCTTGTCTATCTCCTCTCTACATGGAATTCTTCAGGCAAGAACACTGGAGAGGATGGACATTCCTTTCTCCAGGGGATCTTCCTGACCCAGGGACTGAACCCAGGCCTCCTGAATTACAGGCAAATTCTTTAACTTCTGAGCCACAAGGGAAGCCCAAATGGAATTATGCCATTGCAAATTTACTATATTTTTCTTGAAGTAATTCATTATTAAGCTTAAATAGATTGCATTTAGAAATGCAGGCCATAACCTCTAGACTAACAAATAAAAATAGTAAGGAAAACTGCTATATAAAGTCAATAGTTACACTAATGCCATCCTAGTTTCCACATTTCATCTTTTGGGTCCTCCTAACCAATGCAGAGTACCAGGAATTATACTGTAGTTAGGAGAATGTGTTCTTAGGTACTCTTGCCCCTATGTTACAAATAGGCAGTCTTATATTAATAAATTACTTAATTTTCCCATGCCTAAGTTTTTTAGTCTGAAAAATGAGAATATTAAATAATTTTAAATACTGTGACTTTAACTGTGATTGTTAAATTAATAAAAAGCAATGAGTAAAAAGCCTGTCAGTGAAATACAAGATAACACATCACTGTTGGTTTTACTGAATCAATGAATGGGTGATAATATATATTAGAGATGCAAATATTCATGTCATTAGTATTAGTAGAGGAAAATGCATGCTAAGAGTGAAGAGTTAGATAAGATGATTAGCCTAGATAGACTTTCTGGACATTTTTACATTTAAGGATAATCTGAGTGCGGTAGATTGGAAATCTGAGTGCAGATACTGCAGTATTTTGCAAAGGAGAAAAAAAAATGAAAATAAGGTAAAAATTACTTTTAAAAATATGACTAAAAATAGTGGGACAGACATTTGAAGACATTGATATACAAGAAGAGACTGAACCTAAGGGAGATCGGAATATTCTCAATATTTGAGTGTGAAGGTATCAGTTCAGTCACTCAGTCATGTTCGACCCTTTGCGACCCCATGAAACACAGCACGCCAGGCCTCCCTATCCATCACCAACTCCCGGAGTCCACCCAAACCCATGTCCACTGAGTCAGTGATGCCATCCAACCATCTCAT
>NW_011494812.1:880673-885436 GCF_000754665.1 Bison bison bison
CATAAGGGTAGTGTCATCTGCATATCTGAGGTTATTGATATTTCTCCCAGCAATCTTGATTCCAGCTTGTGCTTCTTCCAGCCCAGCGTTTCTCATGATGTACTCTGCATATAAGTTAAATAAGCAGGGTGACAATATACAGCTTTTATGTACTCCTTTCCCTATTTGGAACCAGACTGTTGTTCCATGTCCAATTCTAACTGTTGCTTCCTGACCTGCATATAGGTTTCTCAAGAGGCAGGTCAGGTGGTCTGGTATTCTCATCTCTTTCAGAATTTTTATGTGACCTCAAAATTGAAAGAACATCAGAAATGGTCATCTAATACTTTTAAGACAACAGTAATGGAAAGAGAATACCTGTTTTCTTTCTATACTTATTATAGTGTGAATTTAAAAGCATCAATTTTAAGGTCTGTGATATGGGGCTGGTCACTTAAACTCAATCATGGTCACTTTATTCTTCTATTAAATGCAACTGTTACTGTTTCTTTCTAACTCCTTCTAAGTTTTAAAATAGATTTAACCTGTATCTTGTTTAACATGTTATATCATGTTTAACACAAAATAGATGTATAAATTATTGTTTGAATTGCAATCCTAGTATCCCTTTGTTCACATTTCCTTTTTCTTCTTTTCCCAAAAGAATATTTCTAGTTAATGACAAGCACAAATTGCTTGCTGAAACAGCACCCACTGGTACTGTAGAATCTTCAGAGAAAGAAGCTGTTTTCATGGAAACAGATTCACTCCTGGGAACAAGGGTTTGGAAGGTTCCCTGGTATCACTTGGGAACATCACTCTGGCTCAGAATAAGAGTTTCTAAGCTGGATCTCAAGTCCTTTCTCCTACAAACAGGTCTACTGGGGGTCAGGTTAGTATATGGCTGCCTAAAGGCAGGAGTTGCCCTCACTGTCTGCCACTTCAGGTGAGTAGGGAATCCTCCCTTGTTTAATCTCTTAGAGACAGTGGAGCCTGACAGCTGATCATTGGGCTGAAAGATGTGCAACTTGCCCTGATTTTTCCTTCAATGCTTTGCATAGACTCACATGAACAAGGGCCTGCAGGAAGGGTGTTATAAGAGATTATTGTTGAGCAAAACTGTTTCTAATTTTGTATCATGTGACTGAGTGTCCCACAGTAACTGAGAGGAGTCATCATTGTTTGGGGGAAATAATGTTTGATTAGAACACAAGGCACTTTTTCTCTAGTCTTGGCTTATTATGACTTCAAGGAAGTCACTCCACCCTCTTGCCTCTGTCACTTAGCCTCTAAAATAATGTCCATCAAGCTACCAAACTTCAAGTTCTAACAGGCAACATGATGTGTCCATATGTGTATTATGTGGTATTGTGTGTATAATGTTGGTATCAATATATGTGTGGTGTGCATATCTACATATATATGTGGTGCCTGAATATATGTTAATTTAAAATGTGTGTTCATTTCCAATGTGTGTGCATGTTTGATATTAATGGTAAATGTGCAGTGTATAGTTTTGAACATGTAAAATGTGCACAATTATGTGTGAGTGCTTTGCATGTGATATGCATGTATATAAATGCATGAGTGAGTATATACAGTCACATATGTGTGTGTATATTGTGTATCTTTG
Source organism: Bison bison bison (assembly GCF_000754665.1). Taxonomy (NCBI): domain Eukaryota; kingdom Metazoa; phylum Chordata; class Mammalia; order Artiodactyla; family Bovidae; genus Bison; species Bison bison. The sequence continues at coordinate 882,286 of NW_011494812.1, forward strand.
TATTCACATATGCACATCTATGTATGTGAGAATGGATTCATAATCTGTGTGTCTAATAAAGTATGTTTCTGAAATTTATTGCTGTCTAAATCCTTTTAGTTACAACAGGTACAAAAAAATCAGAATCCACCTCCTCTTGGCTTTAGAAGAAACTAGACATCTACTGGCAAAGTGGAAAGAATCAAGTCTATCAGGATGTCACTCAGAATGGAGCAGACCAATGCAACCTTCTGGAGCAGCTTCATCTTCCTAGCCTTCTCTAGCTTTGGGGAACTGCAACTCTTGCTCTTTGCATTGTTCCTCTCCCTGTATCTTATCACCTTGACCAGCAATGTCTTCATTATTGTAGTCATCAGGCTGGACAGCTGTCTGCACACCCCCATGTACCTCTTCCTTTCCTTCTTAGCTTTCTCTGAGACCTGCTATACTTTGGGCATCATCCCTAGAATGCTTTCTGGCCTTGTCAGAGGTGGGCAGGGCATCTCCTTTGTGGGCTGTGCTGTCCAAATGTTCTTCTCTGCTTCATGGGCCTGTAGCAACTGCTTCCTTCTGGCTGCCATGGGCTTTGACAGATATGTGGCCATTTGTGCCCCACTACACTATGCCAGCCGCATGAATCTTACTCTCTGTGCCCAGCTTGTTGGCACCTCATTTCTGAGTGGGTACCTCTTTGGTCTGGGAATGACACTGGTCATTTTCCACCTCCCATTCTGCAGCTCCCATGAGATCCAGCACTTTTTTTGTGACACACTGCCAGTACTGAGCCTGGCCTGGGGAGATACAGCCCTGAGTGAGCTGGGAATCCTGATCCTCAGCCTGCTGGTTCTCCTGGTATCCTTCTCCCTCATCTCTGTCTCCTACACCTACATCCTGGCAACGATCCTGAGGATCTCCTCCACCAAGGGGCAGAAGAAGGCCTTCTCCACCTGTGCCTCACACCTCACAGTGGTCACTATTCACTATGGCTGTGCCTCCTTCATGTACTTGAGACCCAAAGACAGTTACTCTCTTGAGCGGGATCAGCTTATTGCTGTCACCTATACTGTGGTAACTCCTCTCCTCAATCCCATCATTTATAGCCTAAGAAATAGGGCTGTGCAGACAGCCCTGAGAAATGCTTTCCAAGGGGGATTACTAGGTAAAGGATGAAGGCTACCTGATGGGACAGTCTCCTTTATGTAGGCTGGACAAACACCAGAAACCGAGGCCAGTGGGCCAGATGTTCAGAGTCTTAGGCCAAACCTACTTATCCCAATTTCCTGAGAGAGCCCCATCCTGTCTCTTACAGGTTCCCCAGGGCTGCTGAGGAAATGCCGAGGCAGGGCTTCCTGCTCTGGTTACTGTGCTTAACTCACACTGAGCTGAGAGTCTGAAATTTTCATTTCCAGCCTCCCATATGTCAGCAGTAGTTCCTGAAACTCAGTTCATTAAGAATTTTCTGACTGAGCTAAACAAGATAAAGGGAGTTTCAAGCACCCAAGTTCAAAGCAGCTGGGGTCCTTCCAGGGATACTATAGAGATTTCTAAAATCATTATATAATTAGACTACCCCACCAATAATGTTCTTGCAAGATCTGAAACTCAGTAATCATCAGGTTAGCAAATCAGTTTGAATGCTTTGCTAAATGAAAAGGTCAGTTTGTTTTGTTTTGTTTTTGTTTTTATTATTTATTTATTTTTTGTCTCCCACTAGATGTCTTTAATCTTTTTATGTAGGTTTTTTTTTTTTTTTTCACCTTTGGCTCATTATTTCTTTGCCCCCTTCTTTTTTAACTAGCTCTGCTAGTTGGATGGATTCTATTTACTTTCTATTTTCCTTGATAATTGCTATTCCTCTCTAAATGACCTCCTAATCTTGGATGTATGAACCTCTTCACTTGGGTCACTACGTAGCATGGATACTATCCTTTAGAATCTGTTCTGGAATTCTCTATCCTGTTTGTTTTATTCTTCACCCTCAATATGCATGGTATGAGACATTTCTAAGGATAAGTAAGTGAAAGTAACTCAGTCATGTCTGACTCTTTGCAACCCCATGGATTGTAGCCTGCCAGGCTCCTCTGTCCATGGAATTCTTCAGTCAAGAATACAGTAAGTATTTCTTTCTGGCTTACTTCACTCTGTATAATAGGCTCCAGTTTCATCCACCTCATTAGAACTGACTCAAATATATTCTTTTTAATGGCTGAGTAATACTCCATTGTGTATATGTACCACAGCTTTCTTATCCATTCATCTGCTGGTGGACATCTAGGTTGCTTCCATGTCCTGGCTATTATAAACAGTGCTGCGATGAACATCGGGGTACACATGTCTCTTTCCCTTCTGGTTTCCTCAGTGTGTATGCCCAGCAGTGGGATTGCTGGGTCGTATGGCAGTTCTATTTCCAGTTTTTTAAGGAATCTCCACACTGTTCTCCATAGTGGCTGTACTAGTTTGCATTCCCACCAACAGTGTAAGTGGGTTCCCTTTTCTCCACACCCTCTCCAGCATTTATTGCTTGTAGACTTTTGGATCGCAGCCATTCTGACTGGCATGAAATGGTTCCTCATAGTGGTTTTGATTTGCATTTCTCTGATAATGAGTGATATTGAACAACTTTTCATGTGTTTGTTAGCCATCTGTATGTCTTCTTTGGAGAAATGTCTATTTAGTTCTTTGGCCCATTTTTTGATTGGGTTGTTTATTTTTCTGGATTGAGCTACAGGAGCTGCTTGTATATTTTTGAGGTTAGTTGTTTGTCAGTTGCTTCATTTGCTATGATTTTCTCCCATTCTGAAGGCTGTCTTTTCACCTTGCATATAGTTTCCTTTGTTGTACAGAAGCTTTTAATATTAATTAGGTCCCAATTGTTTATTTCTGCTTTTATTTCCAATATTCTTGGAGGTGGGTCATAGAGGATCCTGCTGTGATTTACGTCGGAGAGTGTTTTGCCTATGTTCTCCTCTAGGAGTTTTATAGTTTCTGGTCTTACATTTAGATCTTTAATCCATTTTGAGTTTATTTTTGTGTATGGTGTTAGAAAGTATTCTAGTTTCATTCTTTTACAAGTGGTTGACCAGTTTTCCCAGCACCACTTGTTAAAGAGATTGTCTTTAATCCATTGTATATTCTTGCCTCCTTTGTCAAAGATAAGGTGTCCATAGGTGAA
>NW_011494812.1:886950-888807 GCF_000754665.1 Bison bison bison
AGTTTTATCATAAATGGATGTTGAATTTTGTCAAAGGCTTTCTCTGCATCTATTGAGATAATCATATGGTTTTTATTTTTCAATTTGTTAATGTGGTGTATTACATTGATTGATTTGCGGATATTGAAGAATCCTTGCATCCCTGGGATAAAGCCCACTTGATCATGGTGTATGATCTTTTTAATGTGTTGTTGGATTCTGATTGCTAGAATTTTGTTAAGGATTTTTGCATCTATGTTCATCAGTGATATTGGCCTGTAGTTTTCTTTTTTTTATTTCCAATATTCTTGGAGGTGGGTCATAGAGGATCCTGCTGTGATTTACGTTGGAGAGTGTTTTGCCTATGTTCTCCTCTAGGAGTTTTATAGTTTCTGGTCTTACATTTAGATCTTTAATCCATTTTGAGTTTATTTTTGTGTATGGTGTTAGAAAGTGTTCTAGTTTCATTCTTTTACAAGTGGTTGACCAGTTTTCCCAGCACCACTTGTTAAAGAGATTGTCTTTAATCCATTGTATATTCTTGCCTCCTTTGTCAAAGATAAGGTGTCCATAGGTGAATGGATTTATCTCTGGGCTTTCTATTTTGTTCCATTGATCTATATTTCCATCTTTGTGCCATTACCATACTATGTTGATGACTGTGGCTTTGTAGTAGAGCCTGAAGTCAGGCAGGTTGATTCCTCCAGTTCCATTCTTCCTTCTCAAGATTGCTTTGGCTATTCGAGGTTTTTTGTATTTCCGTACAAATTGTGAAATTATTTGTTCTGGCTCTGTGAAAAATACCGTTGGTAGCTTGATAGGGATTGCATTGTATCTATAGATTGCTTTGGGTAGTATACTCATTTTCACATATTGATTCTTCTGATCCATGAATATGGTATATTTCTCCATCTATTAGTGTCCTCTTTGATTTCTTTCACCAGTGTTTTATAGTTTTCTATAGATAGGTCTTTAGTTTCTTTAGGTAGATGTATTCCTAAGTATTTTATTCTTTCCGTTGCAATGGTGAATGGAATTGTTTCCTTAATTTCTCTTTCTGTTTTCTCATTATTAGTGTATAGGAATGCAAGGGATTTCTGTGTGTTGATTTTATATCCTGCAACTTTACTGTAGTCATTGATTATTTCTAGTAATTTTCTGGTGGATTCTTTAGGGTTTTCTATGTAGAGGATCATGTCATCTGCAAATAGTGAGAGTTTTACTTCTTCTTTTCCAATTTGGATTCCTTTTATTTCTTTTTCTGCTCTGATTGCTATGGCCAAAACTTCCAAAACTATGTTGAATAGTAGTGGTGAAAGTGGGCACCCTTGTCTAGTTCCTGACTTTAGGGGAAATGCTTTCAATTTTTCACCATTAAAGATAATGTTTGCTGTGGGTTTGTTATATATAGCTTTTATTATGTTGAGGTCTGTTCATTCTATTCCTGCTTTCTGGAGAGTGTTTATCATAAATGGATGTTGAATTTTATCAAAGGCTTTCTCTGCATCTATTGAGATAATCATATGGCTTTTATTTTTCAGTTTGTTAATGTGGTGTTTACATTGTTTGATTTGCAGATATTGAAGAATCCTTGCATCCCTGGGATAAAGCCCACTTGGTCATGGTGTATGATCTTTTTAATGTGTTGTTGGATTCTGATTGCTAGAATTTTGTTAAGTATTTTTGCATCTATGTTCATCAGTGATATTGGCCTGTAGTTTTCTTTTTTGTGTGGCATCTTTGTCAGGTTTTGGTATTAGGGTGATGGTGGCCTCATAGAATGAGTTTGGAAGTTTACCTTCCTCTGCAATATTCTGGAGGAGTTTGAGCAGGATAGGTGTTAGCTCTTCTCTAAATTTTTTGGAGAATTCAGCTGTG
>NW_011494812.1:888907-908234 GCF_000754665.1 Bison bison bison
TTATACTTTTCTAAGAATGTGTCCATTTCTTCCAAGTTGTCCATTTTATTGGCATATAGTTGCTGATAGTAGTCTCTTATGATGCTTTGTATTTCTGTGTTGTCTGTTGTGATCTCTCGAATTTCATTTCTAATTTTATTGATTTGATTTTTCCCCCTTTGTTTCTTGATGAGTCTGGCTAATGGTTTGTCAATTTTATTTATCCTCTCAAAGAACCAGCTTTTGGCTTTTTGATTTTTGCTATGGTCTCTCTCTCTCTCTTTTTTTTTTTTGCATTTATTTCTGCCCTAATTTTTAAGATTGGACTCTGTGGGAGAGGGCGAGGATGGGATGATTTGGGACAATGGCATTGAAACATGTATAATATCATATGTGAAACGAATCGCCAGTCCAGGTTCGATGCATGATACCGGATGCTCGGGGATGGTTCACTGGAATGACCCAGAGAAATGGTATGGGGAGAGAGGTGGGAGGGGGGTTCAGGATGGGGAACACATGTATACCCGTGGCAGATTCATGTTGATGTATGGCAAAACCAATACAATATTGTAAAGTAATTATCCTCCAATTAAAATAAATAAATTTATATTTTTTTTAAAAATGAAAAAAAAAAAAAGAATACAGTGAGTAGCTGTCCCTTTCTTCAGGGTATCTACCCAATCAAGGGATTAAACCCAGGTCTCCTGCATTGCAGGATGATTCTGTAAAGGTGGAATGAATTCACACAGTTGTCAGGTAGGAGTTCGAATGCAGGCTTTGCCACTTACAGTGGGACCCTGGGTAAGTTACTTAATCTTTCTCAGCTTCAAAATCCTCACCTGTCAAGTGGTTGTATTAATAACTTCATACTTTTGCATTGCTGACTAAACAGGGTCATGAATATAAATTATTTAGTGCACTATCTGAGTCATATTAATAATCATCTTCCAACAAATGTTAGCTTCTATAATTATGTGCTAAGCATATTGGTACTCACTTTTAATTTAGGAGGAGGTTATTCTCAATGGAAGAACAGAGGAGGCTTCATGTCTAAGGTAGTACTTGAACTTATTCCCAAAGAGTGAGTAAATTTTGAATTCAGTAAGTGGAAATAAAGTACATATATTCCAAGAAGACAGAACAGAATAACTAAAGTCTTAGTGGCAAGGCAATATATGCCTGTTACAAAATACAGTGAGTTGTCCCAAGGGACAAAAATATCTCACAAATGATGGGTGAAGTTAGCTAGGGTTAAGACTTCTTTGTTCATGGCATTGTGAGTACCTTGCTTCAGACTTGATGTTTTGGGCAGTAAACCTTTGAGCAGAGAGTGGAGTTGAATCTGGAAAGTGATTTAAGATTAATCCAGTAACAAAAAGTGAAGTGTGACCCCATGGACTGTAGCCTACCAGGTTCCTCTGTCCATGGGATTTTCCAGGCAAGAGTACTGGAGTAGGTTGCCATTTCCTTCTCCAAGGATCTTCCTGACCCAGGGATCGAACCCGGGTCTCCTGCATTGCAGGCAGACGCTTTACCTACGAAGCCAGCAGGGAAGCTCCAATCTAGTAACAGAGAAGATGATATATCTCAGCAGGCAGAAAATGGAGGCAAGGAAATCAATAAGAAATCCATTGACATCATTCTAAAGAAAGGCAAAATGACTTTAATAAGGATAGAAGCATTGGGAACTGACAGAAATGGTAGACATAAGAGATTTTGAAAATGTAAGATTCATGTGATTCATCAATAAGTTAGAAGTGGGACAAGACTTAAGAGAGAGAGAAGAATGTGTATTAAGGGAATGTTTTGCAGATAGGAATCCATGTTGCTCTATGCTCTCAGGGAAGGAGCATATCGTCTAGTGAGAATTCAATGGAAATCAATTCTGGAAGAAATAAAGCTAGTCCAAGAGAAGAGAACAAGTTGTAGAGAAATAGAGTGAAAGGACTTGAGTAGAAAGAATTTGCATCAGAGAAGAAAAGCCATGTACTCTAAACTCCTTTTCAGTGAGTTTGGAAGTAACCTCCTCATTGCACTGAGGCTGTTTGAGCAAATTTATTTCCAAAATGTATGCAGTTCATCTAGAATAATATTCCCTAAATGCACACTCAGCAACAATGTGTAGAGATGTTCTAAAAATTGCTAAGTATTACTCAGAAGTCCAGGCTTTCCCGGTGACTCAGATGGTAAAGAATCTACCTGCAATGCAAGAGACACAGGTTTGATCCTTGGAGAGGGGAATGGCTACCCACTTCTGTATTCTTGCCTGGAGAATTCCATGGACAGAGGAGCCTGGTGGACTATAGTCCTTCGGGTTGCAAAGAGTCAGGAAAGACTGAACCACAAACACTTTCACTTTCACTCAAAGGTCCATCTACCTTCTAAATGTAGTAGTCTTAAGTATGAAAGACTATAAAAATCACCTGTGGGATCATCCAGTATACATTCCTGGGAACCATCTCCATAGATCCTGACACAATTGCCCTAGGGTGGCAGGCAGAAACAATCTACAAAACCCCTTTGGTAATTCAAATTTCCTTCCTTGATTACAAATACAGCCATATGCTTAAACAAGACCTCCTGCCAAGTACATACACACATATACACATAGCCAAGCAGAGGTCCCCTGATATGAATATGACCACATATGCCCTTTAAAAAAAAAAAAAAAACTCATGTCTTTTTAAAGAGCCAATTAATTCCGTAAGTTTCTGGAATCATTTTGCTTGAGTTTAAAGTATACTTTTGCCACTTTTTAGATGTGTGATCTAGAGGAAGTTTATTAACATTTCTGGGCCTCCATTATCAATGCCAAAATGGAATTTTAGCAGTAGCTATTTTGTAGGGCTTTTTGTGATGATTAAGATAAAATATTTAGAACAGAGTCTGCCATACATGAAACACCCAACATGACCATCTATTCTTATTTGAAGTTTCTAGGCAGCATCACTTTAGGCTGACACATTTGTTACCTAGTTTATGCTGGCAGGAGTCAGTGCCATGCATGTAATATATCATGATACAACCAGACAAGAGTAAAATGCTGTTACCTGGCACAGTGCCTGGCTGGAGAAGATAGGAAGATGGAGTTAGATCCATCTCAGAGGAGTAGGTACTGGGAAATGGGTCAGGCTCTAGGGAAAAAGAATCAGATGACTTCCAGAAAAATTTTGGCATCAGGGAGGCCCATAAAATGTTAAGGAGAAAATTCAGTTAGGACTGAATTTTGGGGACCCAACCAAGTGGTAGTAATCATGAAAGAAAAATCAAGAGTGTAGGCTGTATCTCAGAGGCAGTCTTCACTCTATAAATTATAAAGAAGAGAATTACCGAAAGTAGAGCAGGGATTCTAGCTTAAAATAAGTAAACAGAAGATCTAGAAATGATGACTATGTAATATGTGGAGCTTAACCCTGAGATTAAGAGGGAAATTTGATACAAGTTCTTTTTTTCTTTTTTTATATTTTATTTTATTTTTTAACTTTACAATATTGTATTGGTTTTGCCATATATCAAAATGAGTCCGCCACAGGTATACATGTGTTCCCCATTCTGAACCCTCCTCCCTCCTCCCTCCCCATACCATCCCTCTGGGTCGTCCCAGTGCACCAGCCCCAAGCATCCAGTATCATGCATCGAACCTGGACTGATACAAGTTCTAATTGTTGTAATATTATAAGTTGAATATTTATATTCATAATTAAGTTATGTATGATAATTCCCATATTGTCATTTTTTTTGCTTTAGTGCACATGTGGTCAGAATCTGATTTCAGAAGGTGCTGTGTGTAACTCTAACAGTACCATCTTTTTAAGGCATTTTTTATTGATTCTTTAGATAAATGCTATCTTTTTTAGCCTCTATATTATTGCAAAATGTCAGCTGGATGAAGCACAAGCTGGAATCCAGATTGCCAGGAGAAATATCAATAACCTCAGATATGCAGGTGACACCACCCTTATGGCAGAAAGTGAAGAGGAACTAAAGAGCGTTTTGATGAAAGTGAAAGACGAGAGTAAAAAAAGCTGGCTTAAAACTCAGCATTCAAAAAACTAAGATCATGGCAACTGGTTCCATCACTTCATGGTGAATACATGGGGAAACAGTGGAAACTATGGCAGACTTTATTTTCTTGGCTCTCAAATCACTTCAGATGGTGACTGAAGCCATGAAATTAAAAGATGTTTGCTCCTTGGAAGAAACGCTATGACCACCTAGAGAGCATATTAAAAAGCAGAAACATTACTTTGGTAACTAAGGTCCATTTAGTCAAAGCTATGGTTTTTTTTCCAGTAGTCATGTATGGATATGGCCCTCAGTGGGCCAAAGAATTGAAGTTTTTAAACTCTGGTGTTGGAGAAGACCTTGAGAGTCCCTTGGACTCCAAGGAGATCAAGCCAGTCGGTCCTAAAGGAAATCAATCCTGAATATTCATTGGAATGACTGATGCTGAAGATGAAACTTCAATACTTTGGCCACCTGATGAGAAGAACTGAATCATTGGAAAAGACCCTGATGCTAGGAAATATTGAAGGCAGGTGGAAAAGGGGATGACAGAGGATGAGATGGTTGGATGGCATCACTGACTCAATGGACACGAATTTGAACAAATTCCAGGTGTTGGTGATGGACAGGGAAACCTGGCATGCTACAGTCCATGTGGTCACAAAAATTTGGACACACAAAAAAAGTTTGGTCACAAGAAGTTGAGCACCTGAACTAACTTTTGTTGATTCTTTAGATAAATACTATCTTCTTTAGCCTCTATATTATTAATCTCCTTTTCTGAGATGTTACTAATGATCCTTTGCCTTTAAAGACTCATCATATGCCTAACAAACTGATTTAGGACTTCCAGATTTTTGGCAGGGATCAAGGGGAGAATGGAACCATATTCACATTTGCCTTTGATTATTACAAACAAGCACTTTTTTTAGATTTTCCAGGCTCAATAAGTGTGATATTAAATGATACTAATTTTTGATGACATAACAGGCTATGAATTTTTCCAACTATAATGATATTTTTCAGTTCATAATTTGGTAACACAATTTAGACATTTATGAAAAAATTTTGAAATATGTTTTATTATTTTTCATAATATGTAATTGTTTAAGCAAAAATCAGTAAAACAAACAAACAAGCAAACAAAAACCTATACATTATTAGCAGCAAAGATAGCTTTTTAGTTTTAACTAAAATTTCTTTAAATGGCTCCTGTGACAGGATTTATCCCTTAGCAAGGACTAATATCTGTGCAAAGAATGAGACTGAGACTTGAAATGGTAATCAAGTGACCATATACATGGACTGGAAGGCAGAAACTGTACAGGATACACAAACGGCTAGGCTGTTTCATTTCATGCTGATCAAAGAAATAAGTCTACTCACAAGCAAATGGCACAATGCATTTTTATAAGTCAGGACAGAATGTCAGCATTCAAACCAGTTCAGATCAAACCTGGGCTGAAAATTATTTGGAAATAGCACCACCTCTTGTGTATTTTTCCTTAATTTTATTACAAAGAAAAATTTGACTAACTCTTACACTAATAGATAAAAGTAAATGAAAACAAATATTCCTTTTTAAAAATATTTGGCCGCATTGGGTCTTAGTTTTGGCATGTGGGATTTTTGTTGCATCGTGTAGTATGCTTCATTGTGGCATTCCAGCTCTCTAGCTATGGTGCAGGCTTCGTTACTCCAACACATGTGGGATTCTAGTTCCCCTACCAGAGATGAACCCACATCCCCTGCATTGTGAGAAGGATTCTTAACCACTGAACTACCAAAGAAGTCCCAAAGATTCTTTTTTATCACGTTAAAATTTTGGAGAAAATTCAGGGACATAGAGGACAAAAGGAAGATCTTCTATGCTCCTATTTGGCTGTTCCAAGAGTAATAACATTCACCTTAATAGGGAAGTATGAAAAACAGACAGATTCAGAAGAAAATGGGTGCTATGCTGGTCTTCCCTGTATGGTTCCATTTTATAGATGAAAATATCAGGGTTTCCCAGAATATCAAATATCTCCATTTTCAAACGCAAGAATTTAATCAAATTTCAAGCTCAAGAAACACTTTGTAAATTATCTTGAATCTTATGTATCTACTTTACCAAGGCCCTAATTTACAGTATATTTTGCTGCCTATATTTAGATGATAGTACAATTCTCAGAAATGTAGAAACTTAACTGAATCAGGAACATTTTATTTCACATTGTCCTCTCAAAAGTAAGAACTGCAAAAAAAATGCTTTAAAAAAAAAGGAAATACTTTATTCTATAATCAGAACAAAATAAAGTAATATTACATAGAACCCAACAAATGAAAAATAGAAACTTTGTTTAACACCCTTCAGCAGTGATAGTTGCATATAAAATAAACCCATGGCCTCCTCTCCTCTGATGTCATTAATGCCTTTATCTCTCAAGCTCGAGATTTCTTTTTTCAGGTCCTACAATAAATGTAACACACACACACACATACACACACACACACAACTGTCTTCCCATCTTCCATATCTGCCTATTTCCTTCATCCCCCAATACTTCCCACAACATCAAGGTTCTCTGACCCAGAAAAAGCTGTCTTTTATTTGCCAAAGTAAGAATTGATGAAGCCAACGTAATCATAGCCAGCAGGTTGGCTTCGGCCCCGGGGATCCACATATTGCTGCATACGTGAGGCACAGAATGACACTTGTTCTGGGGTTAGGGCCTGAAACATTAAAAGAAAAAAAAAAATTATCGTGACAGAAATTCAGAATAGCTGGTTCCTTTGGGCTTCTAATATGCCCTAAACTCAGGAAGTAGAGAGGTTTGGGCAAAAGCAGTTGGTCCCAGGCCTATCACGTGCTTTTCTTATAGAAAGAAATCTGTAATTTCTAATGAATAAGACCAACTCATCTTTTCAACTCAGTTCTTATCCAAAGACTCCCATTTCATTCTGATTGCACTGTTTACCCCCTTCTTTAAATTTGGCTTATTAAATAAACAGAATAAAGAAATAGTCTTAAAACCAAGTAGCATGCTTGGGATTAATGATGAAATAATTAGATATTGACTATAGGTTTTTGAGTTGGGTCAAAACAACATGAGGTAGTGACCAAAGCAAATGATAACCAGTGCATGACAATATCTGAGAAAATATGGGGAAGAGGAAAGTAATTGCCTATAGTAACTAGGGAGCCAGACCTGAGATGAACAAAATCTAGATGATTATAAGAGTGCAGTGAGAGAGGATAGAAATGGGAATCTGACCTGCTTCATGTCCTCTTTGGTAATATAGGCTTTGCCCTCTGCCAGGGCTTGGAAAGAATCTTCTAGTTCATCACTGGATCTGATGTTCTCTGACTCCTTGTCAGTCAAGAAGTCGATGTACTCATCTTTTGAGATATAGCCCTTTCTGTTGGAGAAATAGATCAGTAACTGTCCCCTCTCGGGACAGAGAGGAAGACAGGTCCCTTTCTCATTCTACTCAGTGTCTCAGAGACAGAGATAAGATGAACCCTCTAAGTGCCTGTTCCATCTCAGCTCTCTAAGACAATGGGATATGACCTTTATTTGATCCCCATCCTCATACCCTTAAGCCAAATAAACAGTTTCTTAAGTTCCAGTCACTATTTCCACATGAGTAATTCAGCCTGACTCCCTAAGTAGAATTTGGGAATTTTCCACTAGCACCATCTCTAGGTATCTCAAGCTCTTCAAACTGAGCTGAAGGCCTCTATTTCTAGTATTCTAAAAGGGTACCAAAAGCTGCCCAATTCATTTATGGTAGTCTTTATCTTCCTGCTCTCAAGATGAATTAATTTTATATTTTATGGATCATTTTACTTTCTGCATTTGCCCCCCTCCCCCAAGACCTATTCCCTGCTGTGCTCTGGGCTTTGGTCTTCCTCCTACCTTTCTGGATCAACAGCATCCAGGAATTTCTCAAACTTGGGCTCAGGTTCACCCTCTTCCACCATGGGCAAGTAGTAATTGAGCCCTCTCAGGCAGGACCGGAAATCTTTGTGACTCAAGCGACCTGTCAAATTCTCATCAAAGTGCCTAAAGAACAAAAAATATTTAATCAGGTTCACCAAGAATCAGATCAAACCACACCAAGGGATAAAAAAATAGTTAATTTGGAACTTCATTCTGAATTGCATGCAAAACAATCAGCTATGAAGCTATACGCACCTAAAGGTTGTTTCAAACTCTTGTCGTGTCTCTTCACTGAGACCAGTGATGTCTCTGAAAGAAAAAAAATTAACCCATGAAATAAAACAGAAATATAAATAGACATGCCATAATAGTAATAGAGGAATTTTAGTGACTATTAGGCTAGTCAAGTCACCTAGTTCAGGGACTGGCAAACTATGGTCCATGGGCCAGGTCCAGGAGATCACTCACTTTTGTACAGTCAATGAACTGAGAATAGTTTTTACATGATTGAAAATAATAAAAAAAAAGAATATTTCCTTAAACTTTAAAAATTGTGAAAAATTCAAATCCTAGCATCCATAAATAAAATTTCCCTGGAATATGTTTATGCTTATTCATTTATTAATTATCAATATCTGTTTTCACAACAGCAGAACTGAGTAACAGCACAGCAGTTAAAACAAAGGCTAAATGGCTCACAAATTCTACAATATTATCAGGATCTTTACAGAAAAACTTTGTCTAAATAACTAATGCTGCCAAAATATTTTATTTAGAAAAAAAATTATCTTCTGCTCTATACTTTGAATATTTCTTTCACTCCAGACATTTTAATGGGAATTTTACAAAAGGGAATGCTCTCTGAAGAGGTCATATAAGATGATGCATAGACTCTGAGAAATGGATGGTAAGTAGACCCAGGAGTATGATAGTACTGTCTTGCAGTTTATAGTGGACTCATATTTTTTTTTTTTTAAGTCATTCTCTGGGTCAGCAAAGAGAAAAAACTGGTTCTGGAGTTAATAAGTGCACTATCAGTTTAGCAGCCATTGTATCCAGTACCCCCAAAGTTTAGTCTTGGGACTAAGTTTCTAATACCTAACACCACCCATATCCTTGCCCAGCCTTAACCACAAGTTCTCAATACCTGGCTTGGATTTGTTCTTCTAGACTGTGTTGCCTTCGCATCCCAAGCTGGTAGAGCTGGTCCCACTGTTGAGCCAGCCCGATGGTGCTGTATTTAAGGTCCAGGACCAGAGCCTCTTCTAAGCTTTCTCCCAGGTCCTCAATCTTGGTCAGTTGATGCTTCTTTGCCTGGATTTCCTTTTGCTTCCTCTGGAAAAAGACAAAGAAGAGAAGCAGTTATCTGGGGTACCAGGTCCAAATCTAGGAATAATATGGAAGGTAAGAAGCTGATAAGTTTAGATTTCCCTTCATTGCTCCTTTTCAATTATCTTCAGGAAATTTCCTGTCCTTTGTAAAAATTGAACTACTCAGGAAAACCATCTCAATTCCCAATGGTGGGAAGTTTAAGTGATATGACCTCTGTCATTCTGGTAATCTGTAATATATAAATCTAAGGGTTAGCAGTCATACACTGTAAATAGAGAAGGGTAGGACTTCTAGGATCCATGCATCGTCAGCTCTCAATGATCTGCATCATGAATGATTTGCATTATTGATTGTAGTTGATTTCTGAGGCCCACTTAAACTTCCCAGTGTTCACACATCAGTCTCCTTCACTGGCTTGGACAGACTTCTACAAGATGCTTCGGTCAGGCACATTAAATGCCAAATATCAGCATTTAGGTCATGCTTTGTCAACAGGGAAATATCTTTCCCTAAAGAAAGTGAAAAGTGAAATAGCTCAGTTGTGTCCAACTCTTTGTGACCCCATGGACAGTAGCCTACCAGGCTCCTTCATCCATGGGATTTTCCAGGCAAGAATACTGGAGTGGGTTGCAATTTCCTTCTCCAGGAGATCTTCCCAACCCAAGGATTGAACCCGGGTCTCCTGCATTGTAGGCAGACACTTTATTGTCTGAGCCACAAGGGAAATCCTAAAGAAGGGAGAAGTAAATTAGTCATGATGATGGGGGTAGGTGTGAAAGGTGTGAAAATATATTAGATATTACAGTGGTTTGTGGGTCTCCAAAAATCAATCCTACCTGACAACATCTTTTTTAGCATTAAGTTCTCTCCTTGGGGATAAATTAGATTTAATTAATTACATATTTTTTCTGGTGGGGAAGCAATAATAAAGATAAGGTGAAAGTCAAAAATACTGTTCTAGCCACTTCTTCACCCAATTGTTAAGAGACAATTTATATTCAATTTTATTTTCTTACCACATCAAATAACATAAATGTGTCAATGTTACAAGTTGTATGCGCTTTTGTATTTGTTCCCTTACTTAATAATTATAGTAAATCTATAATGTAGATGTTATTGACTCCATTGTGTAGATACAGAAATTAAAGTTGAGATTTAAGCAAACTGACATCCATGTCCATGAAGTGGTGGCCAAAGGTTAGAATGCAAATTGTTGGCAAGATTGACAGCAGAGCCTTAGGCTTTTGACTTTTAGGCCAGGGATTTACCTAAAGGAATCACCAGTTTCCTTTGAGTAGTTCTTGAACTCCTGTAAATTCCAGCAATATTTAGAACTAATGAATAAACATTACTTACTTTATTTGCTTCCAGCTGGGATTCTAGTGTTCCTGTTTCTTTCAGCAAAGATCTAGTTAAGAACCAGAGGAAAACATTACTTATAATATCAGAAGTCAGTATGTTACACAAATAGACCAACGCAGATCTCCTACACTTCTATAAGTTCTTCCAAGTTATATGGCCTTTCTGAAATGAATATCACAATGCCAATTTTTCATGAAATCAGATCCTCTCTGTTGAGTTGGTAACCTTGCTGGACAGATGAAAAGCAAAGTAAGGTTCCTCTATGCTTACAAGAGAGCTTCCATACTCTCCTAGTTCTTATTTTCAAATATACCCTTAACCTAATGTAAGCAAGACTCTTACATTACTCTTACTCTTACATTACTCTTAGTGGGTGATAGGGCCAGAATAATATACATGCTTCTCCTTAGCCCACGTTTTATTTAAGGGCCTTCTTACCCCACATATATTTTATCAGATTTGCAGTGGGATGAAGATACTTTAATACTAAGGCCTCCTTAATTAATTCTTTCAGAGTGATACAAAAAAAACAAACAGGATAACATAAAATACTGACCCATCCAGAAAATAGTCCCTGGATATGGAGGTCCAGAACAGGAATCAGGAGAGAGAAAAGGAAAATCACGTTAACAAGGATTATTTCAATAATCTTCTTTCTTCAGATATGTGATACATTCTAAATTCTTTGTACCTGAAGGATGAATCTTTCAACCCACTGTCCTCAAAGTGTCCCCCATACTGAGAAACCCAGAGCCTTCTGTGCAGCTCATTGCTTTAGGATGAAGAGCTCAGGGGTCAGGCCCAGCTCAGTATCACGCCCCTGCTGCCAGAGATGAGAGACCAAAGCCAGAGGGAGAGGAGGGTGAGCTGTGTGTCCTTTGTCTTCAGTCAGATGTTTTTTTTTTAAGCCATGATACAGGATTTCTTTCTGTTCCTTCTTTGATTTATCCTTGTCAGTGAGCTCATAGGAACAGAAGCATGAATTGTCTAAACTGACACTTTAAACTGTCAAAACTCCACAATTCTGATACACCTGCTGAATACAGTCTACCAAGTTTGACCACTTTTTCATTTATTATACACTTCAAGTCTCCTCTTTTCCAGGTCATTTGCCCCAGAAGATATAACAAATGTTATTTTTATGTATAGAGCATTTTGCATTTAATAAAAGCAATTAGCATATATTATCTCACTTGATTCTCATGACAGTTTTAGTAGTCAAGCAATATAATAGTTTCCTATGAAGTATTCACAGTATACTCTGTTTGTACCAATAAATACATATGTGACCTTTAACAAGTCAATTTATCTACTGAACTTCTTTCCACATTTAGAAACAGAAGCAATAACATCAGTGCTGTACACTCTTCAAGGTTATTCTGAAAGTTAAGTGATATAATGGATTATAAAATTACAGTGTAAAGTACAAAGGGGAAGGCAAATGTAAGTGAATGTTATTGTTTTGGGGCTGTAATTATAGGCAAGAGGAAAAAAAGTGAGACTTTCAAATAGTGAATAAAGAATGGGCAATGAGATGAAATTCTCATTTCTCAATTTTGCAGTGACTGATTTAGAATACAGTCAATTTCAGATACGAAGCACAGGCAGGATATGTAGGACAGCATAAGTACTGTAAGAATTATCCTCTTCCCTCAGCTATATATTCCATCCCCAGAGTGGAATGTGCGGCATAAGGATCGTGAGTTTGGGGGTATCACAGCAAACCTTGTCTCCAAGATCCAATTAAGGAAGGCACTGGCATTCTGTTCAAATTCCTGGCACATCTCAAAGTTCTTGATCTGTCTTGCCTCTTCCGTTTCCAACTCCTGCTCTCTTTCCTAAAACCCCAAATCACAGATAGTAGTGTGCACATTGAAGACTTTTTCTTGCAATAAAATAACTGGTTCCTAGGCTCATCTGCACATCTCCCCTCTTCCAGATTTCACCTGCCTTCCAATGGCATTGCTTGTGTGCTCAAATTTATTCCAGTCTACCTCTTCTCATCTCAGAAATATGAAAGAAGCTTATCCAACTTTTCAGAAGTACTTGCAGGTGTTACCAAGCCCAGTAAAAAACAAACTAGTAATAAAGGCAAGTCTTTCCTCATCTCAGTATTTTTCCAGTTGAAATTTCATTTACATGAAAAGATAATAAGAGTTTCCATCTAAAATTGGTAAGTTTATAGTGAAATTTTTCTTTGCAAACTTGTATTTTCCATAGCTTCAGTAATGAGCATTACTATAGACAGACAAAATTACACACGAGCACATTTAAAAGGCACTTTTGGAAGTTTGTGTAAAATAGAAAATGCTTTTGAGCATATAGACTGCAGAGATATATACAAACCTCATGAATTTTTCATAACACATTTTTAGAGCCATCTTCTGGAGCTTATGTTTGCTTCTCTGAATCACCGATCAACACTCAGACACTTGAGACTGTCTAAACTATAGGGCATAGGGCTCTGCCTATCATGAACGTATTTCCAACTTTTTTCTTAGATTGACTCAGTTCATGACTGCTGTCGCAATATAATTATTAACAGTGTTCCTTTCTCTCTCAAAGTCCCCAAATCCAGAAAGTAAATCAAATGATCATGTTCACTATGGCTAAAGGAAGTATCTTCTCTGCCCCAAACTACCTTGATGGTATCCAATAGGTGTTTCCAGACTCTCTCTAGCACCTCCACTGTTAACCAGGTATAGGGGCTGGAGGGCACATTTAAGGCCTTAATCTGCTGGTCTAGCTCTCGCAAATCATTGAAGTCTCCTCGGGCCTTTGTCAAGGAGGCCAAGAAGGCCTCATGGTTCTTCTGCAGCTGCCGGATTGCATCCAGGGAGACACAGCGCACAGGCTCTGACAGGTCCTCCTCGGCCTTCTCACACCAATTGTTGAAAGCTGAGGCCTTGTGTGCAAATTCCATGAATAGAACCTCAGTCTATAAAGAAAAAAAGACAATTCCATCTTTTCCAATAAAGTTCATCAGCAGAAAAGAAAACAGGATAAAAAAATGACTGTCTTCAAATATTTTCTGTACCAATACTCTAAGAGGACAGAACTAAGACCAATGGAGACTATGCAATCAGATGGGTGGACATGTGAGTTCAAGGTACAAGCCCTGATCCAAGCATTTTCTCTTTTCTTCCAACACTTACAAATGAAGTTGGGTAACTTCTAGGATTATTTTAGCCGTAAGATTCCCAAAGTGACAAAGGTAGTTTTCAATGATAAGATTCCATGATTTCTTGTTCTGATGTCTGTGTTCCATGAATTTTTAGTATAATATGCATGAATTAAGTTTAAGTGAATGAATGGATGGATGATTAGATTAAAAAAATCATTTGTGGGACAGGCATTTCTTCTTTCTCTTCTGTGATCTGCAGCCCTCACTGCTTTGATGTTTATTTGTGTATACTGAGTTGTCTTCCTACCTTCCTCTAAACCTTGTTCGGAGCTCATCTCATGCCTAAATTCCCTGCTTAAATCCATTTCTTACCCTCTAACTTATATCTTTAGCCATGCAATACTCTCTGGAGTATTCTGAATGACTGTGAATTTCTAAATAAGAGAAATAGTATGGATTTTTCCAAACAGAAGGTAATACAAAGTTATAGATTTAAAACACATCATATATTTTGTGTCAGCAGATTGTACTTTCAAAGAGATTTTGTTACACAGATATGAGAATCAGTTTTCATCTCAAAATGGGTTAAGATGAAAAAAACTGACCCAAATGGAAGGCAGATTGCAAAGGTATTGTATACCATTATGTTGTCGCTGTATTCATTTCAGCAATCTACACACCAAAATAGACCAACACAGAAAAAACTATTACTGCCCCTACCCTGGAAGGACATGGAAACCTATAAATAATGTCATACATTTTCATAATATTATGTATCAACTGAATATTTTACAGAGATTTTATAATCACAAAATAAGATAATATGTGGTTGTCCATTAATTGCTTTAATTTTGCACTGAAGATTAGTTTCTGTAGGTTATATGTCCCTTATCACAGTTAAAATTAAGAGTCTTACTTTTATTTGTGTGTTTCCTGATTCCTTTAATTCTCTACTTTAACTTGTCATCAGGTACAATATCTTATGGTCTAGAAGTATTCAGTATTTTCACTAACCATCTTGACTTCCTTTTACTATTAATAATTTTATCATCAATATCCAATATCTTAGCAGTCACCAAAAGAAAGAACATTTTAATAACTATATCCATACAGAACATAGTGGTTTATATTGCATTTTCAGGTCCATTATCTTTTTTGATAGTAATCAAGATCCATCAAGATATGATGGTGATATAGATCCATCAAGATTTCTAAATAGAGAAATCAAGATTCAGAGATGTTAAGCAACATATAGAAGGTCCCCCAGCTAGGAAAGATGAGAACACAAATTTTACTTGTCTAATATTCCTTTTATTTGAGTTAGAAAAAGCACAAGAGCAATCTTGACTCCTATATGCCAGTATTAGTTCTGCCTTGAATTAAGATCCTTGTCTCACCTACTTGTTTCCAATATGTGTCTGACTTCCATCATAAGTCAGCTGATCAATTAGTCCAAAAAAAAAAAGAAAAACTTATCAAGCTAAAAATGAATTGCTTCATGTTTATAAGAATGTCTTCCTGATTCTTTGCAATATACTCACTTAATTGTCTATAGTATTCAAACATGGTTTCCAGTATCTGTTTCTGGATATAGATATTCAAGGTCAGATGATGGTGCATCATTTTTTTTTTTTTTTTTTTACCTCCAGTAGGGGCCGTCGTTTCTCTAGCAATTCCTGTCTATGGACTTCAGAGGCTTCCAGCAGCTGTTCCCAGCGCCTCAGCAAGGCAGCATGGCGCTCCTCAATGGCTTTTGTCTGGCTGTGCTCAGCAGCCACAAGCTTATCCTTCAGGTCAGTTATCTCAGACAGTCTCTCTTGGTGGAAGCTCTGCAGACTGGCATGCAGTGTTTCCTGAGAAAGACACATAGAGAAGGTGTGAACAGAAAATAATGCAGATTCCAAGGGGTCACTCAGACCTGGGTTCCACCAGATTGGACTTATGCAAGAGTTTAGAGTAGTGGACAATTTTTCCAAAAAGGAAATTTGACTTAGAGACATTTGGAGTTGGAATTACGGTTAAATTCCAGTGTTTGAAAACTGGATTTTTAGATTAGGTGCAAAATTAATATTAAAGGAGATTTGGAGCATGATGTGATATTTCAAATCTTCCAAATCAAAATTAAATCCTTCTTAAGGCTCACTTTCTAAGACTCTTTTCTATCACTTATTAGATTTTGCATTCTAATTAGTATTTATAGATGTGCACTACTAGAAATTGTGAAAGTATGCAAACTAACAAAAAAACCTTTTACAGGTGACTGTGTGTGTGTACGTTTAAATGATATCAAAATCACAAAATTCAAGATGTTCCACTTCATTTTAACAGGGTGGTGTGTATTTGATCAATCCTCCCTTCGAGAACAATTTTAACCAGTGGATAAAAGCACAAAAAAATCAGCTGTTTGAAAGGGATCAGGATGCAACTCAAATAGCTATAACTTGAGGTACCAAAATTACATGGAGAAGGGAATAGTAGCAAAATAAGAGTAATACTCTGTCACTTTTTCCTTTGAAGTATAAACTGTGCAGGGTGAAGTTGCAGAAAAAGCAGCTGCTCAGAGCTTTTGATCATCACATTAGAGCTAAAAGGATGGAAACTAGAATTCTGGGAAACTGAAGCATCCACTATTTGAGGAAACCATGAAAAGGGAGCTGCAAAAAAGGAGGCTCGATAATCTCCTTGTGTGTCCAACTTAGGGCATTTACAGATTCCTGAATACAAGTTGTAGAAGTCAAGCAGAAAACAGTAGCTAAGAATCTAAAGTATAAACAATCTAAAGAATCTTGAAATCTAAGAATTTTTTGCAGTCACACAGCGTTGAGATCAGGACACATCAAGTAAGAGCAGACTTAGTGAAAGAGGTTTAGTTGAAGTCTCTAAAGGTTCTACATTTAAGAACAAACTGAAAAATGGCTAGTTTTCAGAAAAATTGAAATCATGTCTTGAATCAAGAAAAGTGGGGGTTGAATAGGGCATGAGATGGGACAGAGGTATTAAATTATAGCTTTAAATAAAAACTCATGAATTAATTACTTTAAATGTAAATGGATTCACTACTCCATGAAAATCATCAAAGTAGATAATAAATCAACACTCAACTATTCAATATTTATAAAAGACACATCTAAGACATATTGACACTCTGCACTTCTATGTTCATTGCAGCATTATTTACAATAGTCAAGATATGGAAACAAACTGCCTGTCAAAAGAACAATGGATAAAGAAGATAGGTGATATACATATATGGAATACTATTCAGTCATGGGGAAGAAGGAACCCTGCTGTTTGCAACAACTTAGATGAAACTTGAGACCATTATGCTAAGTGAAATGTCAGACAAAGAAAGACAAATACTTTATAATGTTATTTATATGTTGAATCTAAAAAAGCCAAACAGAATATATTGGAGGTGAGGGAAATAGGGAAAAATTGGTGAAAGGGCAAAAACTTTTATTTATAAGATTAACAAGTTCTGGAGACCTAAGATACAGCATGGTAATTATAGTTAATATTCCTATATTATGTACTTTAAAGTACATAAGTCTTACAAGTCTTACCTGTTCTCACCTTAAAAAAAATGATAATTATGTCACAGAATGAAAGTGATAGTTAATACTACAGTGATAATCATGTTGCAATTTATGAATGTACAAAATAAACAACAAAAACTATAAAGACATAGAAATGTTTTTAAAAGAAATGGAAATAGATGTACATTGCAAACAGTAAACAAAAAAAAATTGGTGTAGTACACTAATATGTGAAAAAAAAACTTTAAGAAGTGTTTAAAAAGATGTGTTATTAGAGAAAAACTTTGCATAATTAAAAGAATTAATTCATCAAAATGATTTCATAATTCTAAATGTCAACACAACTTTTAATCTAGCTTTAAAATATATAAAACTGAAATTTTTTAAAAAACATGAGCAACAGACTCTGATAGGCAATACAAATCATTGCAAAATCACATTCTTTTCAACTGGACAAAGTCTATTCACCAAAACAGGTCATTTGTTGGATATAAAGAAACCTCCTAAAATAACATAGAGTGTGTTTTTAAAATAAAGTTGAATAAACTAGATATAAATGTCAAAAAAAGATAATTAGAAAATCCCCAAGTGTTTAGAAATTGAACAATGCACTACAGAATAAATAATGAGTCAATTAAGAAATTATGCAAAAAAATAGCAGAATATTTTTAATTAGATGATAACAAAAATAACATGAAGTCTGTGGAATGCAGCTAAGGATTTACTTAGAGGCAAATGTATAGTCTCAAATCAATATACTAGAAAAGAAGAATGGCTAAGTATTTAACAACATCAATATCTATCTTAATTTTTTTTAATCAAGTAATCTCAAAGAAAGTTAAAAGTTACAAAGATAAAAAAGATATTAATGGAATATAGTACAAAGATAAAACAGAGAAAAATTAAATGGTCAAAAGTTGGTTCTCTAATAAAAATGAGCACTTACTGGCAAGACTGATGAAGGAAAAAGAACTACCAAATTATCTCTATCACAAAGGGGACAATTTTATAGGTCTTACAGATAATAAAACCACAACATTTGGGAATGAAATAACCCTATGTGTGAAGCTTCTGTGTGATGTGGGTCTTGGACTTCATGGGCATTTATGAACAAGGCAACCCTGCTCTTACCTGTTTTGCCAGGAGAGTGGAGAGGGCAGTGAGGTCTGCATCATTGCTATTGGTCTTCAAGCTTGTTTCTTTCTCAGCTGAAGAACAAAGGTAATTCATAAGAAGAGAAAGAGAATTTCTTTATATCAGGCTTGGCAAAGAAGAACAGCATATTTACTATTGGCCACAAGAGAGCCTCTTGACTCTCTAGGTAGATGATTCATTAGAATATGGGAGTGGGAGCCAGTAAACTATTTTTCTAGATGTATACAGGATAAACTGACTGAAACAGAGCTAGAACCAAGAGAACTTCTGGATGTTTCATTGAACAACAGAAATCTTCAGCCTAGACATAAATTATAAGTAAATCAAACACAGAGTTTATTTTCTAGAATGTTTACCATGACTCTATCTTTCTGAATATCACATGGAATTCATCAATTTCCAAAAAAAAAGATGTTCTATGGGATTATAGTACTTAGTTATTCTCTCAGCATATGTCTCTATAAGTTTGTGTGTGTGTATGGGAGTGGAGAGTGAAAAAGTTGGCCTAAAGCTCAACATTCAGAAAACGAAGATCATGGCATCCAGTCCCACCACTTCATGGGAAATAGATGGGGAAACAGTGGAAACAGTGTCAGACTTTATTTTTCTGGGCTCCAAAATCACTATAGATGGTGACTGCAGCCATGAAACTAAAAGACGCTTACTCCTTGGAAGGAAAGTTATGACCAACCTAGATAGCATATTCAAAAGCAGACACATTACTTTGCCAACAAAGGTCCATCTAGTCAAGGCTATGGTTTTTCCTGTGGTCATGTATGGATGTGAGAGTTGGACTGTGAAGAAGGCTGAGCACTGAAGAATTGATGCTTTTGAACTGTGGTGTTGGAGAAGAGTCTTGAGAGTCCCTTGGACTGCAAGGAGATCCAACCAGTCCATCCTAAAGGAGT
>NW_011494812.1:908334-920315 GCF_000754665.1 Bison bison bison
GATTCATGGGGTCACAAAGAGTCGGACACGACTGAGCAACTGATCTGATCTGATCTGATGCGTGGGTATTTTTGCACATATGTGACTTTAATTGTAATTGTGCTCAGACAGGATAGGAGTGGGTGATGAAGGGAGCATCTTTCTTCCCATGTTGAGCAACAGAGCCCTGGGATCCATTCAGTAAATTGAACTCTCAGTATTTCCTCAAATCCAGAGGCCATCGTCCTCAAATGAGTGCATGCTAAATCATTTCAGTTGTATCTGACTCTTTGCAACCCTATGGAATGTAGACTGCCAGGCTCTTCTGTCCATGGGATTCTTCAGGCAAGAACACTGAAGTGGCTTGCTATGCTCTCCTCCAGGGATCTTCCCAACCCAGTGATTGAACTTGAATCTCTTACGTCTCCTGCATTGGCAGGTGTGATCTTTACCACTAGCACCACCTGGGAAGCCTCTGGTCCTCACACATCATACCTATCCAGGCCTCAACCACATCAGCCTTCCAGTTGAACTCCTGAAAGTCATAATCATCTTCCAGTTGTGACTTCCAAACAGCCAATGACCTGGCCAGAGAAGGAATCTTTTCATTTAGAGCCTGTATCTTGTTAGAAATCTTCTCTTTATGTTGACTTTCCCCCTGTATTACCGAGATTGAAAGGAGGAGAGATAGATATATTGATGAATGTCCAGAGCCTGAAAAGTGAAATCCTTTGCACTATTAAAAACCTTTCATCTCTCTCCTTCCAAATATATAGCTACTCTCTTCTAGGTCCAGTGAAATTATTCTATTATTCATCTATAATAGAATATCTATTACCCAGATGATATTGTCCAGCATTTGGACAGTCTTCTGTTTGTCCATGTAAGTGTGATCTTCTTAGTTGGCATAAGCATCTCAAAGGTACAGAATCATCTTTTTAGGATTCTTTGTACAGCCTTTAGATTATTGAGGTTCTATTAAAACTATCATTTAAACAAAAGAATGGTTCTCAAATTATAAAGAGATTTCAGTGGGGTCCTCATCTCTAGAGGTCAAAGAAATTTCTTCACATTCTTACAGTACTTTATAACCAAAGCAAGTCATGTTTAAAATATTTTTAAATGTCATATTCTGCATAGAAAGTGAAAGTAAAGTCGCTCAGTCGTGTCCAACTCTTTGCAACCCCATGGACTGTAGCCTACCAGGCTCCTCCCTCCATGGGATTCTCCAGGCAACAGTACTGGAGTGGGTTGCCATTTCCTTCTCCAGGGGATCTTCCTGACCTAGGGATCGAACCCAGGTCTCCTGCATTGCAGGTAGACGCTTTAACCTCTGAGCCACCAGGGAAGCCCCATTCTGCATAGAGTATGAGTCAATGAATGATTTTTTTTTTGCTTTATTAATATTTTCTTTTTTTAATTATTTTATTTTATTTTATTTTTAACTTTACAATAGTGTATTGGTTTTGCCATATACCAATGCTTTTTAAATATCTAAAAAGTATACCTATAAGACCTTGAAAAAAAGCTTCCAGAAAACAGCAATAATTAAATAGATAATTGTTTGCTGAAACAATAACAAAAAGGCAGTTTAGAAGAGATTACCAAGGTTGTGCATGATTTTAGCAATGTTCATGATTCTATATTTGGTCCAATCACTTTTTGAAGATCCTTTTTTTTGACCTGGAATCCCTGGAGTATATCTCACCTTACTCAGGATGTCTTCTCCTTGAGCACACACATTTTGCACTCGAATCTCATGGACAGCAAAGTCATTCTCCAAAGCTTCGAGCTTCTTTTGTAAGCTCTGTGTGAATGAGTCAGTGAGAATCAAAACTTCCAAAATGAACAATCTGTCCCACTCGCATTCTGATTCTTTTTGACGCCATTCACCAGCAATGATTCAACTAAGTTGGCAGAGTACATGAGTGCTCACTTATTCCTGAGTAGCGCCAGTAAATTTCTCTTCCCAAATTCCTCACTTCCCAGAAAGGCAGTCTTACCAAAGAGCCAAAGGAATACATGTGATACTGTTTATAACTAACCATGCAACTTGAAACTTCTGGATTTGGGAGTGAATATTGATCAAGCTAATACAGAAGTATTTCTCCATGTTGAAATGTATGTATAATAATTCTTGGAAACATTCCATCTAGCAGAAAAATATTTAGTATCAAGAACATCCTATGCTAAGAACTAACCTGAAAGTTTCTTCTTCCACCAGAAGAAAGATTCTAATTTTACAGGTAAAAATGTTGACTACTTAAGAAAAGATTCAAATTAAACAGAAGAAAATTGATTCATTCTGCCAGTTCCTCACCTGAATAGCAGCCAAAGTGTCTCCAGAATCCCCTTGGGCAACTAGAGCTTCCTTTTCACTAATCCAAGCTTCCTCCTCCTCAGCATTCTCCATGAATTCCAAGTATTCTAGGGATTCTCCCAACTGAATCCCTCTGTAACAGGAAAGTAATCCCCACCCCAAATAAGAAAAAAAAAAACTAATGAGCAGTGGAAGTGTAGCAAAGTGGCACAATCTTATAAGATTTTAAGATTTTGGCTGTATTAGTGTAAGGGAGAAAAATACTCCATTATTTTATTACTAAGCACTGCACATAATGTTAAAACTGGGGAGATGCAGAAAGTAAAACAGACATGTGGGAGATAATGTGGTATAAAGGATAACATATGTAGGGCAACAATGATAAAAGACAGCTGCAAGTAATTGTAAGCACAGCTCTAAAGAGACAGTATCATAGAGACATAGAAACAGTGTCATTTCTTCCTGGGGTACATAGAGGAAGCTTCAATGGAAGACTTGGAATTTGAGCAGGGACTTAGAAGCTAGAAGAGATTGGTAGCTAGGGAGAGATGCTGAGCAGGCGCTTAAGTGTCTTCTCAATACCTACCCAATACCTGCAATCCAACAAGAGAATTTGGCCTTCTATCCCCAACTCACCGAGCCTTGGTCAACTCTTTGAGCTGGTCCCAGTGTTGAACAAGCTGATCAAGCCTGTCCTGGATCTCCTCTCGCCCCACGGCCGCTTTGTCTCCCAGCCTTTCTGCCACATCCAGTACATTCTGAACAACACACATCCTCCATGTCATATTTCCCCATAGCATCTCCCCATTTATCCACAGTTTTCTAGCAAAGTATCTAGCCCTTCCTACCCTCTGGCTCATTTATAAACTGGATGTACTCAAGGCAGTCCTGACAATCCTGGGAGAATGAAGAAAGCTGCAGTAAGATCTAACATGCTAAACTTCATCAAGGATTCAGACAAATACCTTGGCTTTTGCACTAGACTACTTTCCATGATCTGACTGATGGTCACAGGGTGACCCTGCTGCCAAGCCAACATTCAGAGTTGCCCTCTTTCCACATGGCACAGCTCAGGTACAGCTTTTCCAGATGTCCCAACTTGCATCCTAATTGTCAACAACTGTGCCCTGGACTGTCAAAGGTGCTCCTTCCAGGGAAGACATGGGTTTCTACACAGATTCTTTTATTCATAGAAGGCACAATATGGAGTAGAATGCTTGTGAACTCTACAGCCAACTGTCTATGTGACCTTGGCACTCTGCCTTCACATTTTGTAGCCTCAACCTATTAGGTCGATGCAAAAGTAATTTCTGTTTTGCACTGTTGAACTTTGCCATTTGATATTGGAATACATTCTTAAATAAATGTAGTTAAGTTATACATCATTTTAATACACAATTTTTGCTTTATGATTTTTGCTAATAAATTATTACTTGCTATTTATTTTACATGTGTTTCAGGCTATGGAAATTAAGTTAGACAAAAAGCAAATTTGAGCAATTTTCTTATTCGAGTTCAAAATGGGTCAAAAGTTAGCAGACAACTTGCAACATGAACAATGCATTTGGCTCAGGAACTGCTAATGTACATACAGTGCAATGGCAGTTAAAGTAGTTTTACAAAAGAGACTAGAGCCTTGAAGATGAGGAGCACAGTGGCTGCCCATCAGAAGTTGACAATGACCAACTGAGAGGATCATAGAAGTTGATCCTCTTACTACACAAGAAGTTGCCCAAGAATTCAACGTCAACCATTCTATGGTCATTTGACATTTGAAGCAAATTGGAAGAGTGAAAAAGCTTGATAAGCAAGTGCCTCATCAGTTGACTGCACATCAAAAAAAAAAAAATTATCATTTTGAAATATCATCTTCTCTTATTCTATGCAACAACAGCGAATTATATCTCAAATGGATTGTGATGTGTGATGAAAAGTGGATTTTATGTGACAACCAACAATGACCAGCTCTGTGGTTGAACTGAGAAGAAGCTCCAAAGCACTTCCCAAAGCCATATTTTGAGTTATGGTCACTGTTTGGTAGTCTGCTACTGCTCTGATCCACTATAGTTTTCTGAATCTCAGTGAAACCATTACATCTGAGAAGTATGCTCAACAAATCAATGAGATGCACTGAAAACAGCAATGCCTGCAGCTGTCACTGGTCAACAGAAAGGGCCCAGTTCTTCTCCTCAACAATGCCCAACCACATGTCACACAACCAACATTTCAAAAGTTGGATGAAATGGGCTAAAAATTTTGCCTTTGTAGCCCAATTATATCTGCTATATCTACCTGACCTCTTACCAACTGACTACCTACCGCTCCCTCAAGCACCTTAACAACTTTTTGCAGGGAAAATGTATCACAACCAGCAGGAGGCAGAAAATGCTTCCAAGAGTTCACTGAATTCTGAAGCATGGGTTTTTATGCAACAGGAATATACAAACTTATTTCTCACTGGCAAAAATGTGTTGATTGTAATGTTTCCTATTTTGATTAATAAACATGTGTTTGAGGCTAGTTATAATGATTTAAAATTTAGGGTCTGAAACCATAATCTTTTGCACCAACCTAATATTTATCCATAACATGAAGTGCTACTATTATATTATCTCTGTCTTTTCAGGTTTCATATTCCTACCTGGATGGCAGGTTCATGTGCCAGCAGCTCCCCTTCTAGGCGTCTGTGCTTCTTCAGCAAATTCTGAACCCCCTGCAGATCCCTCCCATAGTCCTGGGATCTCACTCGTACCAACTTCTCCCTGAGACCAAAGAAGAAAACTTTTAGACTTTAGACGTCTGAGGACATCCTAAAAAGATGGTTTTCTAAGCATATGTGTTTGGCTGGGGGTATGGTGGCGGTAAATTCTGGAACACTCTGGTGTCAGTAATCACAAAGTTAATAAGTGGCAGAGCCTTTCAGCAAAATATTGGACTTAGAGCAACACAAATTAAAATAACGTACTGGAAGAGCCTTCTCATACATTTCTTTGCCTGTCTACATATGTATCTTCTTCTCTTTTCTCAAGAACTCACTGTTGTTTCTCTTTCAAAAAATGTGAAAATTACACACACACACACATACTCACTATATATGTATACAAACATATATGCTTATATACCTTCTATTAATGTCAATAATTATGTATATGGTATGCATTCCTGCTCAGTCGTGTCCAACTCTTTGTGACGTTGTGAACCGCAGCCTGCTAGGCTCCTCTGTGCATGGGATTCTCCAGGCAACAATACCAGAGTGGGTTGCCGTTTCCTTCTCTAGGGGATATTCCTGACCCAGGAATTGAACAGGGGTCTCCTGCAACTCCGTGCATTGGCAGCTGGATTCTTCTATCACTGAGCCTCAGGGGAAGCCCATATCAATAATTAATTCAGGTAAAATAGACATAAAAACTGACATTACAGCAGTCATGGCAGTTGGATTTGTTCTGCGTATAAAATGTTTGAACGTCACCTTGAAGCGTGGTGAAAGACTAGGTAGAAAATATTTTACTATTTCTTTTATTGGGATATAGTTGTTTTACAATATCTTACTATTTCCAAAAAGGTTAAAAAATGTCCTGCTTGGTGCCCTATGTGCATTCCTTTCCTCTGATTCACTGATAATGAACAAGAATCAGCAGTTTTATGGAAAATGAACATGATGAACCAGGGGAGAAATAAGACAAATGAGATCAGTGCAGTTGTGTGGTTGAGCATTCTTCAAGAAAATTAGAGATACCAAGGGACGCATTCATGCAAAGATGGGCTCAATAAAGGACAGAAATAGTATGAACCTAACAGAAGCAGAAGATATTAAGAAGAGATGACAAGAATACACAGAAGAACCGTACAAAAAAGATTTTCATGACCCAAATAACCACAATGGTGTGATCACTCACCTAGAGCCAGACATCCTGGAATGTGAAGTCAAGTGGGCCTTAGAAAGCATCACTACGAACAAAGCTAGTGGAGGTGATGGAATTCCAGTTGAACTATTTCAAATCCTAAAAGATGATGCTGTGAAAGTGCTACACTCAATATGCCAGCAAATTTGGAAAAGTCAGCAGTGGCCACAGGACTGGAAAAGGTCAGTTTTCATTCCAATCCCAGAGAAAGACAATGCCAAAGAATGCTCAACCACAGAACTGCACTCATCTCACACGCTAGTAAGGTAATGCTCAAAATTCTCCAAGCCAGGCTTCAGCAATACGTGAACCGTGAACTTCCAGATGTTCAAGCTGGTTTTAGAAAAGGCAGAGGAAATTACCAACATCTGCTGGATCATCAAAAAAGCAAGAGAAAAAAAATTTTTTTTTTTAAATTTTAAAAAAGCAAGAGAGTTCCAGAAAAAATATATATTTCTGCCTTATTGACTATCCCAAAGCCTTTGACTGTGTGGATCACAATAAACTACGGAAAACTCTGAAAGAGATGGGAATACCAGACTATCTGACCTGCCTCTTGAGAAATCTGTATGCAGGTCAGGAAGCAACAGTTAGAACTGGACATGGAACAATAGACTGGTTCCAAATAGGACAAGGAGTATGTCAAGGCTGTATGTTGTCACCCTGCTTATTTAACTTATATGCAGAGTACATCATGAGAAACACTGGACTGGATGAAGCACAAGCTGGAATAAAGATTGCTGGGAGAAATATCAATAACCTCAGATATGCAGATGACACATCCCTTATGGCAGAAAGTGAAGAAGAACTATAGAGCCCTCTTGATGAAAGTGAAAGAGGACAGTTAAAAAGTTGGCTTAAAGCTCAACATTCAGAAAACTAAGATCATGGCATCTGGTCCCTTCACTTCATGGCAAATAGATGGGGAATCAGTGACAGACTTTATTTTTGAGGGGTCCAAAATCACTGCAGATAGCAACTGTAACCATTAAATTAAAAGACACTTACTTCTTGGAAGGAAAGTTATGACCAACCTAGACAGCATATTAAAAAGCAGAGACATTGCCAACAAAGGTCCGTCTAGTCAAGGCTATGGTTTTTCCAGTAGTCATGTATGGATGTGATAGTTGGACTGTGAAGAAAGCTGAGTGCCAAAAAATTGATGCTTTTGAATTGTGGTGTTGGAGAAGACTCTTAAGAGTCCCTTGAACTGCAAGATGATCCAATCAGTCCATCCTAAAGGAAATCAGTCCTGAATATTCATTGGAAGGACTGATATTGAAGCTGAAACTCCAATACTTTGGCCATCTGATGTGAAAAGCTGACTCATTTGAAAAGACCCTGATGCTGGGAAAGATTGAAAGCAGGAGAAGAAGGGCACGCCAGAGCATGAGATAGTCGAATGGCATTGCTGACTCACTGGACATGAGTTTGAGTAAATTCTAGGAGTTGGTGATGGACAGGGAGGCTTGGCATGCTGTGATCCATGGGTCACAAAGAGTTAGACACGACTGAGCGACTGAACTGAAATGAACTGAAGAATCAGCGATAATACCATAGCAAGTGCTATGTAGGCTTCTCTGGTGGCTCAGTCGGTAAAGAATCTGCCTGCAATGGCAGAGACCTCAGTTCAATCCCTGGGTTGGGAAGATCCCCTGGAGAAAGGATGGGCTATCCACTCCAGTATTCTTGGGCTTCCCTGGTGGCTCAGATGGTAAAGAATCCACGTACAATGTGGGATACCTGGTTTCGATCCCTGGGTTGGGAAGATCCCCTGGGGAGGGCATGGCAACCCACTCCAGTATTCTTGCCTGGAGAATCCCCATGGGCAGAGGAGCCTGGACGGCTACAGTCCACAGGGTCATAAAGAGTCTGTCATGACTAAGCACAAAGCACAGGTACTATGTAACATTTTCTGCCAGTGTCGAGTTCAGTTGCATATTAGATAATGCAAGACACAGAAAGAATCATGATAATAAGCAGTCCAATAAGCTGTAAATGCTCAGTTATCTAATTCAGAATGGGCATTACACATTCTATGAACTATCTGGTTTTCCAGGTGGCCATAGTGGTAAAGAATCCATCTGCCGATGCAGGAGACATAAGAGACATGGGTTTGGTCCCTGAGTCAGGAAGATCCCCTGCAAAAGGAAATAGCAAACTCCAGCATTCTTGTCTGGAGAATCTCATGGACAGAGGACTTAACACATATGAACTATCTAAAAACAAACATATGTGTGTTAGTCACTCTGTCGTGTCTGATTCTGTGCAATCCCATGGACTGTAGCCCACCAGGCTCCTCTGTCCATGGAATTCTCCAGGCAAGAATACTGGAGTGGGTTGCCATTTCCTTCTCCAGAAGATCTTCCCAGCCCAGGGATCAAACCCTGGTTTCCTGCATCTCAGGCAGA
Source organism: Bison bison bison (assembly GCF_000754665.1). Classification (NCBI taxonomy): domain Eukaryota; kingdom Metazoa; phylum Chordata; class Mammalia; order Artiodactyla; family Bovidae; genus Bison; species Bison bison. The sequence continues at coordinate 916,947 of NW_011494812.1, forward strand.
TTCTTTATCGTTTGAGCTATGGGAAGTCTAAAAAACAAACATATACAGCTCCTTAATTTTCTTCCCAGAATGTATGTGAACTTCTCCTCAGTCCCTTCATGCCTGTCTCCTTCTGTGTACATATAGTGAAAAAAACTGATAAAAATAAAACCAACGTTCATTTTACTTATTTCATTTCAGCATTAAGTAAGAACATGTTTGGTGGATTATCTATTTTCCTGGACTATCCATGCAATGTGAGGTGTCAGTACATACTCTATCCAGAACTCTTCATCATCTAGGTCCTGGAAGAACTGGAACAAGGCATATGACTCTTTCAGTTTCTCATGATGCTCAGCCGCCAATTCCTTGACATTCAGAAAGCGCTCGTTGACATTATCCCTTTTCTCCACAATCTGGTCAGTATTGAAAGTTCCACTGGAGATCAGATCTGTAGCCAATGTGTTCAGGTCCTGGAGTGCATCCTAGAAAGCCCAAGTGTCCTCAATGATTAGTGTAGTATAGGTATTAAGTGGGAGAAGGCAATGGCACCCCACTCTAGTACTGTTGCCCAGAAAATCCCATGGATGGAGGAGCCTGGTAGGCTGCAGTCCATGGGGTCACGAAGAGTCGGACATGACTGAGCGATTTCACTTTCACTTTCCACTTTCATGCATTGGAGAAGGAAATGGCAACCCACTCCAGTGTTCATGCCTGGAGAATCCCAGGGACGGGGGAGCTTCGTGGGCTGCAGTCTATGGGGTCGCACAGAGTCGAACACGACTGAAACAACTTAGCAGTAGCAGTAGCAGCAGGTATTAAGTAGACCTTTAAACACTGCTAGTTCAAATTCAAAGACTGTGGAAAATAGATCATTTTTGAAGATAATGAATTTGGCCTTATGCTCTTTTAACTCAGTTTGGATAAGGGCAAGACTACGGACATTGTAGATAGCAAGGCTACTTTGTTGGAACTGTGTATTTGGCCTTCTGATGTTTTCCCTTGTGTTTTCTTCCTCTCTCCATATGGAAAATAAGACCTTGGTGAACAAGCACTGTGTCTCCAAACAGGGTTATCTTTTCACAGTGCTGAATATGACACAGGCTGAGTGACTGAAATGTCCAAGATTCTCTTTTGGCAACGTTCTCAGGCTAGTCACATTCAGAACACAGCCAGCCTCTTCTATGTCTATTTGCATTTCAAGTCTGCCCCCTAGTGATGTTCAAGAGAATATCATCAAGTCCTGAAACTAAGAAAACCTTTGACATCATGTTCTTTCTGTGTCTGTGTTACCAAATAAAGCTGATGATACAAAATCCATCAATGTGAAATTAACACCTCTCTGAATGTTTATCATAGCTCACAGGACACCTCTCTGCTTGACATTAGGATACAACTGAAATGCTCCATAGAACTTTCACAATGTACATATAGTTCGACTGCCTTGCACGTGCTCCCATCTGATTTTTTTTAGTAGTTCTGAAAAATAAACTTTTATTTTCTTTAAAATGCCAGATCAAATATATCAGCTTTGGAAGAGAGTGAGTTTATATGCATGGTTAAAATGTAAACAAGACCATTTTTAGGATCTACTTCTTAGAATCTGACTCCAGTATTCTTGCCTGGAAAATTCCATGGAGAGAGGAGCCTGGTAGGCTACAGTCCATGGGGTCTTAAAGAGTCAGACATGATTGAGTGACTAACATTTTTACTTTCACATTTTATTGGAATCTTAGAATCTATGATTTAATGATAATAAAGTTAACAGCTCTGAAGTCTATGGATTTGACCTGATTATAATGACTGCTGGTTGAGAATACTAAGCTAAGCTTTGCAAAGCTGTGTTCTCAAATGGATTCCTGAGACAGGAAAGTGAAAAGTCACCAACATTTCTGTTCTGGCCAGAAGAGTGTAATTCTAATACTACTTACCTGTCTAGCCAACATCTCTGTTTCCAGTAGCTGATGTTTCTTGAGCAATTTTCCTGCTGAAGCCAGATCCCTGGCCTGATCCTTCATGGTCAGCAGTGTCTCTGCCTGGAAATGGAAAGGTAAGCAATACAGCTGCCAGATGAAAACTGTCTTTAAGGAGAACAAGATTCACAACCATGTCCCCAAACTTTTCCCAAGAAAAGTCAAGGAAATTGCTCATGTATTAAACTCCCATGCCCACACCATTTCCAGGTATAAATACCTCTGAGAGCCAGAAGTCAAAGTCCCGGATGCCTGTGTTGAACCTCTGCTGGCGACTAGCTTCATTGAGCTTCTGTCCTTTGTCAATTGTTACCGCAAGCAAGTAGTTCCAGGTTTTCTCCAACTCTTCTACTTGATCCTGTGCGTGTTAGTCATTCAGTCACATCTGACTCTTTGCAGACCCCATGAACTGCAGCCCACCAGCCTCCTCTGTCCATAGGATTTCCCAGGCAACAATACTGGAGTGGATTCCCATGCCCTCCTCCAGGGGATCTTCCCAACCCCAGGGTTCAAATCCAGGTCTCCTGCATTGCTGGCAGATTCTTTATTGTCTGATCCACCAGGGAAGCCCTACTTGATCACAGCCCCCTCTCTGGAATTGAGGGGTCATTATGGTATTTAGGGTCCTGTGACAAATTGAAAGGATAATGTAGGGAGGCTCTGGAGTTTGAGTCTAGCCAAAATCTTCCAGTAATTGAAGGTCATATATTTTAAATCATAATTGTTTACGCTGGTTTAAATCTGGGAAAGCAACAGTAGGTGTTTACAGAAATTTTGAAGAAAGAGTTCTGGACTGATTACAGAAACTGATTGCCTAAATGCCAAAACTCTTGGTGGTAGGGACATAAAATATAAGCAAGCATGATAACACATAGGAATTAAGTCTAAAGCTGTCTTGGAGGTCAAGATGCTGAGTATGATGGGAGTGATAAGGTCTGAAAGTGCAAGTCTCTCAGTCGTGTCCGACTCTTTGTGATGCCAAGGACTATACAGTCCATGGAATTCTCCAGGCCAGAATACTGGAGTGGGTAGCCTATCCCCTCTCCAGGGGATCGTCCCCATCCAGGGATCCAACCCAGGTGTCCCTCATTGCAGGCGGATTCTTTACCAGCTGAGCCAAAAGGGAAGCTCTAGAATACTGGAGTGGGTAACCTATCCCTTCTCCAGAAGATCATTCCAACCCAGAAATTGAACTGGGGTCTCGTGCATTGCAGATGGAGTCTTTACCAACTGAGCTATCAGGGAATCCCAAAACAACGTATTTTCCTCCTCTTTTGTGAAAAAAACAAAGGGAAGACCATTAACAGAATATATTCCATATTCCTACACATGGAAACACCAAAAGGGTATAAAAGATTTCTCTTCCTATGATAGCCCAAAGCCCATTGTAAGCAGAACCCACCTTCACAGACTCTTC
>NW_011494812.1:920415-924640 GCF_000754665.1 Bison bison bison
ACAGACTCTTCATTACCATCGCATGCCCTCCGCTCAACCAGAGTGTTCCCTAAAATAATGACTCCTTCCACCTGCTCAGCTCGGCTATTGACCTCATCTTCAAAGGCCTTGTGCTTCAGATATTTTCTCTGAAGGGAAAGCAGAATCTAAATTACCATCTAATTTAGAAAATAAGATGAGATAAATTCTGTTTAAAAGGAAAAATTAAGGATTCTTAATTCATTCTTTTTTTTCTTCTTCTTATTATTTTTTTTTTTACTTTACAATATTGTATTGGTTTTGCCATATATCAACATGCATCCACCACGGGTGTACACGTGTTCCCCATCCTGAACCCCCCTCCCACCTCCCTCACCATACCATCCAATTCTTGGGAAGAACTCCCTCCACATTAGACTCAGAAATCCCTGAAGGCAGGGACGACAGTCTGAACAGTAAGGAAGTTTTCCACGTTAGAAGGTGACCATTCATCCATCAGTCTGAGTATGTTGAAGTTTTCCGAGATTCTTACTTTGAACTTACCTGAATATTGGTGGGATCTTTATAGGATTCATCACAGGCTATGGGCAGCATCTCACTGATCCATTCTTCTTGGTCCTTGAAGTCATGGTAGAATTGTTTTAGGTCAGCATAGTCTCCAAGTTTCATCCGCTCAGCAGTCAGCTGTTCTTTGAGAATCCTCCATCTGAAAGTCGGAACTAGATTATTCTCTGCCCTCTATCTTTCCACCAAGCCTTGATGCCATATCCATGAATCTCCCTATTTGCTTATCTGCACTTTATCTTCTCATTCTCATTATTTGAACACTTATATGTCATATATGGGCTTCCCAAGTGGCACTAGTGGTAAAGAACCTGCCTACAAATGCAGGAGATGTAAGAGATGAGAGTTAGATCCCTGGGTCAGGAAGATTCCCTAAAGGAAGGCACGGCAACCCACTCCAGTGTTCTTGCCTGGAGAATTCCATGAACAGAGGAGCCTGGTGGGCTATAGGCCACAGGGTTGCAAAGAGTCAGACATAACTGAAGCAGCTTAGAAGAGCACAGCACAGAAATGAGAACTCAAAGTATTATCTCCATCCTCAATTCTAGTAAAGTAGTCACTTTTCTATATCTTCCTGAGTGAGTAAGTGAGTGCATGTCACTCAGTTGTATCTGACTCTTTGCAACCCCATGGACTATACAGTCCATGGAATTCTCCAGGCCAGAATACTGGAGTGGGTAGCCTATCTCTTCTTCAGGGTATCTTCTCCAGGGGATCTAACCCAGATCTCCTGCATTGTAGGCAGATTTTTTTTTACCAGCTGAGCCACAAGGAAAGCTCCTACATCTTCCTATAGCTCACAAAACAACTGCTCAATACTGACCTGTCTAGTATCCGTTGGTTCCGAGCAGCAATCTCTTCCTTGGCATAGTGGTCTTCAGATATGAGTCGTTCAGCAAAAAGATCTAGTTCAGTGATTCTATTATCCTAGATAAAGGAAAGAGAAAAGGCCCAGAGACCCAGAAATTAGGCTCTTGGTGCAATCTGACTTCCTCCTAGAAAAGGAGAGATATATCCTTTGTGGCTTCATGAAGGGCAACAAAACCAAAGCCAAAAGGTAAATGCCTTAAAGGGAGGTGGCTTTTAACTCAACAAGAAGAGAAACATCAATAGTGATACTGAGGTGGACTACATGTGTGGTGCCGATTTCCCTATAGAACAGACACTTCTCTTGGTCATTGTAGAAAGTGATTCCTGCATTGAATGGGATGTTGGATAGCATATAAAATAGCTTTTGCACCTTGGCTAAGACTAAGCCACTATGTTGCCCGCCTACCTCAGAGTTTATGTAAAAAGCAAATGGGAATTAAAATACATGCAAATCATAAAACCACATACATGTTCAGGATTTCTGTCATTATTACTAATAGTTATTATTGGAATTCTTGTATTAGCTGTTATTACCTGGTCAGTAATCGCTTTGTCCAAATCGTCACGTTTCTTCATCAAGGCCTCCAGAGTGTCTAAGGACCCCTTATCATCCGACCTTAGATCATTCTCACGTGCCACCATCCAGCTCTCAGCCTGATCACAGTTCCCTCGGAACAACTATGGGGGTTAAAATTAAATGTATATGGTATGTTCATTCCAGGCAGACAGAGGAAATGATCTCCCACCTCTCCCATGATACTGATAATAGGGACCCTGTAAAGGATGCTAAAGCTGAAACTCCAGTACTTTGGCTACCTCATGAGAAGAGTTGACTCTTGGAAAAGACTCTGATGCTGGGAGGGATTAGGGGCAAGAGGAGAAGGGGACGACAGAGGATGAGATGGCTGGATGGCATCACTGACTCGATGGACATGAGTCTGAGTGAACTCCGGGAGTTGGTGATGCACAGGGAGGCCTGGTGTGCTGCGGTTCGTGGGGTTGCAAAGAGTCAGACATGACTGAGCGACTGATCTGATCTGACCTGATCCGAAAGGATGTCAATATTCTTTCAAGAAACATTCATACAATAAACCTTGGCTATCTTGGACCTTTTACTCTTCCCTGAAAACATGTTTTATGTTTTCATATAAGCTTTCCTCCATTCTTGCAGTACTATTTTCCATATCCTAGACATGGTAAACGGGCTTCCATGTGGCACAGTAGTAAAGTATCCACCTGCCAATGCAGGAGATGCAAAAGATGTGGGTTTGATTCCTTGGTCAAGAAGATCCCCTGGAGTAGGAAATGGCAACCTGCTCCAGTATGCTTGCCTGGACAATTCCATGGACAGAGGAGCCCAGGGGCTACAGTCCATGGGGTCACAAAAGAGTTGGACACTCTGAGCTACTGAGCATGCACACACACACGCACATACACAGACACACACTTGGTGAAAACTGGCTGGTTATTTCTTTAAGACTCTGGCAAAGACTGCTTTTCAGAACAGCATGTGACATTTTCACTCACTTCCCTCAGGAGCATTAATCACTCCCTCTGCTATAATCTCAAAACATTCACACATTTTATCAGTAATTATTTTATATATTAGAATGATTTGCCTCAGTTCAGTTCAGTTCAGTTCAGTTGCTTAGTCATGTCCGACTCTTTGCGACTCCATGAATCACAGCATTCCACGCCTCCCTGTCCATCACCAACTCCCGGAGTTCAGTCAAACTCATGTGCATCGAGTTGGTGATGCCATCCAGCCATCTCATCCTCTGTCATCCCCTTCTCCTCCTGCCCTCAACCCCTCCCAGCATCAGGGTCTTTTCCAATGATCTGTCTACAAGTCTAATTTCACTACTTTTAGAAAATAGACACTATCTTACTAATATTTGTGTTCCTGCTGCTGCTGCTAAGTCACTTCAGTTGTGTCCGACTCTGTGTGACCCCAGAGACGGAGCCCACCAGGCTCCCCTGTCCCTGGGGTTCTCCAGGCAAGAACACTGGAGTGGGTTGCTATTTCCTTCTCCAATGCATGAAAGTGAAAAGTGAAAGTGAAGTTGCTCAGTCGTGTCCGACTCCTAGCGACCCCGTGGACTGCAGCCTACCAGGCTCCTCCACCCATGGGATTTTCCAGGCAAGAGTACTGGAGTGGGGTGCCATTGCCTTCTCTGATTTGTGTTTCTAGGAACACAATAAAATCAATAAAAATCAATCAGTAAAACTTTCAATCAATAAGTAAGTTTAAATATCAATAAATTATAACCACTTAATTTCAGGGCCCCATGCCCTAGGACTGACCTCCATTTTGTTTAGCTTTTCATTAACAAGAATAAGGAGCAAAGAACACTACAATGATCAGAAAATGCAAAGCAGAAAATGCAATGTCAGATAATCAAGAGATACCTTTATGATTTTGGAATGGAATTCCAGTGAAATAAGCACCTGTATTAACTCTGTGAAACTGCGTAGAAGGAACAGACTCAGCTAAGCCTGTTTAACGATTGGGAATTTGCAGTACCTGCAACTCCAGACACTGATCTAGCATCTTTTTGCGTTGTTCCCAAGCACTCTCCAACTCATCTCTCTCTAGTCTAACAGCTTGAAGCTTTTCTTCAATTTCGGGGCTGGCCCGGTGCCCACTGATTGTAAGATCTGTACCAAAATCTTCAAAGGCCTGGAAGGCGGGAGCCTGGGCCTCCATGTCAGCACGATGCTCCTGTGGTAAAAAGGGATCAGAGACTGGTGAGTCCAGTGACATCTCACAAAAGTTGCAAAATGCAGGAAGTTTGCGAGGTTATGTGATCAG
>NW_011494812.1:924740-930472 GCF_000754665.1 Bison bison bison
TGTCACCATACCTGATGCCGCTCTATCATGATCTCTGTGCCAGTTAAATCTTCAGCCAGTTCCTGGGATGAAACCATGCCACCAATGCCACTAATCCAATTCTGTAAGTCCCTAGAGAAATGACATACTGAAATTGAATCAAGGAAACCTTGCAACTTGCTATAAAATTGTCTGTCCTTGGACCTTTTCTCCCCTAGAAAACGTTTCCAGATCTATATTTTCTTTCTGGTTTATAGCCTTCACAGATCTTAGCTTTGTTGTTTTCACTGTATAACTTAATAATAGCATTCTGTTGCATTTGAAATTTTCTTCACACACTATCTCTTTTGATTCTTGCAATAATTTTGAGTAGAATTCTGGGAATTCTTTTCCTTCTACTTTGGAGATGAGGAAGTTGGCCTAGAGAATGTAAGTGATTTGCCTATGTGCTAAAACTGGAAACAGACAGATGGAGTAGAACCCAGACACTGGAATCCTGGACTGGTACATATTCCATTACTTTTAACATGTCTTACTCCTTTAAAGTGGATTTTTGGGTTTAAAGATTTGTCTTAGCATAGAATCTCAGGTGAGGCATGTGTTTCTTCTTACTCTTATTCCAAATCGAATCCAGTACATGCTTCTGCCCAACATACACACACACACACACACACACACATATACACAACATACTTACTCTCTGCTGCTGATTAAACCAGGGTCATTTGCCACTCTTTTAGAAGTCAATAAATTAGAAAAGGAGGGATAAAGTCCATCTGTCCCAGAAGGTAAATGTCATTGAGTTAAAAAATTATATATGATGGTCAAATTCAGCATCTCATGAAGAGTGCCCTTACTCTTGTTTATTAAATAGGAATCTGTAGCTGTAGGGCAGAAAGTCCTCTTCTTTTGCAAACTCATTTATTCACTTATTTAAACAACTAAGTTTTATTGTGAAAAAGATGTATTTGTGCCTTCTAGGAGTTCACACTTTATACTGAGAGAAGAAAACAAAAAGCAAGCAAAACATAGAGACTAGTATTTTTTTTTCCAAAAACCCTAAAAAGAAAGACTGTCCTGAAGAGATAAAATAAGGTGTTAGAGTTGCTCTGAGAGTGCTAATATTACTTCTGCAATGTTGAAGAATATTTCATAAAGGGAAAGAGTCAGCATTTAACATGGAATCTGAAGTATAGGCAGAAGCTATATAAACAGAGATATATGGGCATATATATGCTTTGGAGGAGTGAGTATGTATGCTATTTATTTATACTATGTGAAACACTATAACTTTCCAGAGATGCTGAATTGGGGAGGGCATTGGCAAGAACACTTGCAATCATTTGCCAAAGTCTCCCCCTTTTATCTTCAAAAATATTACATTGCAAGCTGTTACTTCCTGAACCCTCAATTCTAAATGTAGGCTGATATGATGGGGCAGAGTGTGCAAATTTTTCCACAGATAAAGTGTGTATTTGCTAAAACATGATCATGTCTAAACTGTTTACCAAAACAGTGAAACTTCTCCAACAATCAAAAACAATTAAACTCCAATAAAAAATTAATTTAAAAAAGGATTTGAGCTTAGCATTTCTGAATTTATCTCTTGCTATTTCTCCTCACCCCTGTAACATACAAAACTCAGGCTCTAGCTGTTTCTGCATCATGGGCATTCTATACCTTCCTGTTCTCATGCCTTTGTTTATATAGTTCCATCTATTTGTTGGGATGTGTGTTTGGGGCTGTTCTATGTTCTACCATGGTTATATGTATTCTTCTTTGCTTTTCCAGTAGACTATCTCCCCATATTCTATGCATGTGTGTACTCAGTCATGTCCGACTCTGTGTGACCCCATGGACTGCAGCCCTCCAGGCTCCTCTGTCCATGGGATTTTCCCAGCAAGAATACTGGAGTGGGTTACCATTTTCTCCTTCAGGGGATCTTCCTGACCCAGGGATCAAATCCATATCTCCTTTGTCTCCTGCATTGGCAGGCACATTCTTTACCACTAGTGCCTCTGGGAACTCCCAATATTCTATAATTCCTCATATAGCACTCTCTATATAGTATAGACTCCATAGAAGCATACTTAATTGGCCTAGATAACCTCATATTCTTCCAAAATTCAATATTTCATGGCTTGAAATATTGAACCTGAGAATTTTGTTCCTTACCAAAGGTACAATCTGGACCAAGAGGTACCCTCCAAACCAGGTAATGAAGAACACCTGTACCCAGACAGCTCCTAGAAGCTCCATTTATGGGCCAGGCATGGACCCTGCCAATTCCACCTGGTGGAAGTCTGCCTCTGGAACCTTACCTGGCCTGGCTGAGGAACTGGTAGAATTTTAAGGCCTCCTGTAGGTTCTCCTTACGATCCTTTGTAAGCCCCTGCAAGTCATCCCAGGCCTCCTTCAGCTTCAACTGCTGGCTCTGCAGGTCATCAGTGGCATCTGGGTGGGATTCACTGAGTCGATCTGCTGTGTCCCTCAGTACCTCCACCTAGGGCGTCAAGAGCACTGACAGTCAGCTTGGTGTCACACCTGAATCCTAGCAAAAGAGTTTCAAGCCTCAGGGTGCTCCTTCCTCAAATAGACATCAGTGAGGTCTTGCTACTTTTTATATGATAGTGGAAACCCTTTTGATGCATATGATAATTCCCAAAGTAATCACTCTTGACATGACCATGCTTCTTTTTATGATTAGAAGGCTGCTTCTGGTAGTAAGGTCCAGGGAAGAGGCCTCAGGTATCATGTTGGGCTGTGAAGGTGGCAAGAAGAAGCCCCTGAAGCAGCCCAAAGAGCAAGTCAAGAAGATTAAAGAGGAAGATAAGGCATTCAAGCAGAAACAGGAGGAGCAGAAGGAATTCGAGGAGCTAACAGGAAAGGCTGCAGGGAAAGGGTCCCCTGGCCACAGGTGGAATTAAGAAATCTTACAAAAAGGAATCTGTTCCTTGTGCCTGAGGCAATGATGATCCTTAATTCCATTCCTATTTAAACATTTGTATTCTCTGACATACCATCTGTTGCCACCTATAGGAAGAATGAAGTATTGTCTTGGAATCTATCATACATTTAAAAATAAACCTTTGTATAAACAAATAAACAAGGCTATAGGGCAGGGTGGTTAAGTGACTTGGTTGGTGGCAAGTGTCAATTAATATGAAGATCTTTTTAATATAGACATTTTCTGTGCTTCTTTTTGGTTTTTATGGTAATGCAAGTTCTATGCTCCCCCTGAGTTATTCCAGAGTGTATTTGGCAAGCTTTAGAGTTCATTTTTTTTTGGCCAGAGTAGGATTAAGCTTCTTCAATCCCTTCTAAGGAAGCTCTGCATCACACTCAGGCATAAGCCTGGTCATACCAGGTATGATCATCTCCTATTTATCTTAGACTACTGATCTCCAACTAACTGCTATACATTCTAGTCACTTGGAACTCACGAAGAGTTCTGGTCACTTGGAACTCACAAACTCACAAACATTTACAATATATTTTCCCTCAATGCTATTTGGTGCAGCCACTGTAGAAAACAGTATGGAGATTCCTCAGAAAACTAAAAATAGAATTGCCATATGATCCAGCAATCCCTCTCCCGGGCATATATTCAGACAAAATTAGAATTCAAAAAGATACACACACCCCAATATTCACAGCAGCACTCTTTACAATAGCCAAGACACAAAACAACCTAAATGTTCATTGACAGATAAATGGATAAAGAAGATATAATACGCATATAATGGACTATTACTCAGCCATAAAAAGGAATGAAATAATGCCATTTGGAGCAACTAGAGATTATCATACTAAGTGAAGTATGTCAGAAAGAGAAAGACAAATACCATATGATATCATTTACACGTGGAATCTGAAATATGATGCAGATGAACCCATCTATAACATGGAAACAGAGTCATAGACATAAAGAACAGACCTGTGGTTGCCAAGGAGGAGGGGATTGCGGGAGGAATAGAGAAGGAGGTGGGGTTAGCAGGTGTAAGCTTTTATATACAGAATGGATAAACAGTAAAGTCCTACTGTATATCACAGAGAACTATATTCAATATCCTATGATAAACCTTAATAGAAAAGAAGATAAAAAAGATATAAATGTATATATATATATATATTTATACATATTTATAAAACTGAATCACTTTGCTGTACAGCAGTAATTAACACAACCTTGTAAATCAACTGTATTTCACTTTAAAAAAAAATTAAAACCATTTCCCTGCACATAAATTGCCCTGGGCATGCCCTTTTGGTAGACTAGCTTTCGGGACAGGGTTAAAGAACAAGAATGGAGTAGGATAAAGAGAACTAAAGTAAGAGACTGGATAATAAAAGCAAAGGAGAGGGCATTAATATGGGTAGATGTGAAGAGGAATGTGCTGGAAAAGCTTGAAGGCACATCTCACCTTTTCCCCCAGAGGTACGAGATCTCTTTCAAAGTTTTCATGCTGTCGTTGAAGGGCCTGCACACTGAATAAGTCTGAGCCAGGGTCAGCAGTATTGAGGGCCTGGCACTTCTTCTCAATCTGCTCCTTTGTGTCATCTGCTTCTCTGGTGCATAAGGGTAAAAAGTTTAAGAATAATAACACAAACTGGAGGCAGACTAGCTGGGCTCATGTACCAGTAGTAGTCATCAGTATCACCATCATCATCCTTTTTTTAAGGATGTGTTAGAACTAAGTGTTAGAACTTAGGCTCATTTAATCTTTACAACAATGACTTGAGGCCTAATTATTATTACCAGTCCCATTTACATATGAGAAAACTAAAGCTTAGAGGCTAAGTAGCAAAAAAAAAAAAAATAGGTTAGGTATTTTCTCAAGATTGTACCCTAGCCATACATTTAGTCAGACCCTAAATTTGAATCAAATGCCCTGATAGCAAAGGCACATTCTTAACTGTGGAATAACATGGAAAACCTTTAGTTCACTCACTCCGTTATGTCTGACTCTTTGTGATCCCATGAATTCCAGCACGCCAGGCCTCCCTGTCCATCACCAATTTCCGGAGTTTACTCAAACTCACGTCCATTGAGTCGGTGATGCCATACAGCCATCTCATCCTCTGTCATCCCCTTCTTCTCCTGCCCCCAATCCCTCCCAGCATCAAGGTCTTTTCCAATGAGTCAATTCTTCGCATGAAGTGGCCAAAATACTGGAGTTTCAGCTTTAGCATCATTCCTTCCAAAGAAATCCCAGGACTGATCTCCTTTAGAATGGACTGGTTGACCTCCTTGCAGTCCAAGGGACTCTCAAGAGTCTTCTCCAACACCACAGTTCAAATGCATCAATTCTTCAGCACTCAGCTTTCTTCACAGTCCAACTCTCACATCCATACAAGACCACTTGAAAATCCATAGCCTTGACTAGACAGACCTTTGTTGGCAAAGTAATGTCTTTGCTTTTGAATATGCTATCTAGTTTGGTCATAATTTTCCTTTCAAGGAGTAAGTGTCTTTTAATTTCATGGCTGCAATCACCATCTGCAGTGATTTTGGAGCCCCAAAAAATAAAATCTGACACTGTTTCCCCATCTATTTGCCATGAAGTGATGGGACCAGATGCCATGATGTTAGTTTTCTGAATGTTGAGTTTAAGCCAACTTTTTCACTCTCCTCTTTCACTTTCATCAAGAGGCTTTTGAGTTCCTCTTCACTTTCTGCCATAAGGGTGGTGTCATCTGCATATCTGAGGTTATTGATATTTCTCCCAGCAATCTTGGTTCCAGCTTGTGCT
>NW_011494812.1:930572-930849 GCF_000754665.1 Bison bison bison
TTCCAAATTTGCTGGCATATTGAGTGCAGCACTTTCACAGCATCATCTTTCAGGATTTGAAACAGTTCACCTGGAATTCCATCACCTCCACTAGTTTTGTTCGTAGTGATGTTTTCTAAGGCCCACTTGACTTCACATTCCAGGATATCTGGCTCTAGTCAGTGATCACACCATCGTGATTATCTTGGCCATGAAGATCTTTTTTGTACAGTTCTTCAGTGTATTCCTGCCATCTCTTCTTAATATCTTCTGCTTCTGTTAGGTCCATATCATTTCT
>NW_011494812.1:930949-931531 GCF_000754665.1 Bison bison bison
ATGGCTGCAATCACCATCTGCAGTGATTTTGGAGCCCCAAAAAATAAAATCTGACACTGTTTCCCCATCTATTTGCCATGAAGTGATGGGACCAGATGCCATGATGTTAGTTTTCTGAATGTTGAGTTTAAGCCAACTTTTTCACTCTCCTCTTTCACTTTCATCAAGAGGCTTTTGAGTTCCTCTTCACTTTCTGCCATAAGGGTGGTGTCATCTGCATATCTGAGGTTATTGATATTTCTCCCAGCAATCTTGGTTCCAGCTTGTGCTTCTTCCAGCCCAGCATTTCTCCTGATGTACTCTGCATATAAGTTAAATAAGCAGGTGACAATATACAGCCTTGACATACTCCTTGTCCTATTTGAAACTAGTCTGTTGTTCTATGTCCAGTTCTAACTGTTGCTTCCTGACCTACATACAGGTTTCTCAAGAGGCAGGTCAGGTGGTCTGGCATTCCCATCTCTTTCAGATTTTTATACAGTTTATTGTGATCCACACAGTCAAAGGCTTTGGCATAGTCCATAAAGCAGAAATAGATGTTTTTCTGGAACTCTCTTGCTTTTTCCATGATCCAGTGGCTGT
>NW_011494812.1:931631-946651 GCF_000754665.1 Bison bison bison
CCTCTTCTTAATATCTTCTGCTTCTGTTAGGTCCATATCATTTCTGTCCTTTATCGAGCCCATCTTTGTATGAAATGTGCCCTTGGTATCTCTAATTTTCTTTACAAAATCTCTAGTCTTTCCCATTCTGTTGTTTTCCTCTATTTCTTTGCATTGATCGCTGAAGAAGGCTTTCTTATCTCTTGCTATTCTTTGGAACTGCATTCAGATTCTATATCTTTCCTTTTCTCTTTTGCTTTTTGCTTCTCTTCTTTTCATAGCTATTTGTAAGGCCTCCTCAGACAGCCATTTTGCTTCTTTGAATTTCTTTTCCATGGGGATGGGTTCATCCCTGTCTCCTGTACAATGTCCCAAACCACTGTCCATAGTTCATCAGGCACTCTCTCTATCAGATCTCATCCCTTAAATCTATTTCTCACTTCCACTGTATAATCATAAGGGATTTGATTTAGGTCATGCATGAATGGTCTAGTGGTTTTCCCTACTTTCTTCAATTTAAGTCTGAATTTGGCAATAAGGAGTTCATGATCTGAGCCACACTCAGCTTCTGGTCTGGTTTTTGCTGACTGTATAGAGCTTCTCCATCTTTGGCTGCAAAGAATATAATCAACCTGATTTCGATTTTGACCATCTGGTGATGTCCATGTGTAGTGTCTTCTCTTGTGTTGTTGGAAGAGGGTGTTTGCTATTACCAGTACGTTCTCTTGGCAAAACTCTATTATCCTTTGCCCTGCTTCATTCTGTACTCCAAGGCCAAATTTGCCTGTTACTCCAGGTGTTTCTTGACTTCCTACTTTGCATTCCTATCCCCTATAATGAAAAGGACATCTTTTTTGGGTGTTAGTTCTAAAAAGTCTTGTAGGTCTTCATAGAATCATTCAACGTCAGCTTCTTCAGCATTACTGGTTGGGGCATAGTCTTGGATTATCGTGATATTGAATGGTTTGCCTTGGAAACGAACAGAGATCATTCTGTCATTTTTGAGATTGCATCCAAATACTGCATTTTGGACTCTTTTGTTGACCATGATGGCTACTCCATTTCTTCTAAGGGATTCCTTCCCACAGTAGTATATATAATGGTCATCTGAGTTAAATTCACCCATTCCAGTCCATTTTAGTTCGCTGATTCCTAGAATGTTATCGTTCACTCTTGCCATCTCCTGTTTGACCACTTCCAATTTGCCTCAATTCATGGACCAAACATTCCAGGTTCCTATGCATTATTACTCTGTACAGCATCAGACCTTGCTTCTATCACCAGTCACATCCACATCTGGGTATTGTTTTTGCTTTGGCTCCATCCCTGCATTCTTTCTGGAGTTATTTCTCTACTGATCTCCAGTAGCATATTGGGCACTTACCGACCTGGGGTGTTTCTCTTTTAGTATCCTATCATTTTGCCTTTTCATACTGTTCATGGGGTTCTCAAGGCAACCTTACACCATTTTAAATAACAAGACTTGTCTGCCTCTCAGTTTCCCCTTCTCTGAATATTCAAAAATGCATTTTTACACAGCAAAGGTGTTTGGTTGTCAGTTTGTTTACTTAGTTGTGTATTCTGTTTCTTAGTATAGAGATTTGGCAATCAGACATAAAAAAAAAAAAAAAAAAAAACATTGTTGAGTCATCTTTTAGAGTCAATGTGATGTTTGTTTCCCTCTACTCTCTACTTCTAGTTCAGATGTGTTATTACTTAAACCTCTTGTTTCAACTTCAGTTTTCATTCACTATCATGAAAACATATATAAACTGCTAATTATGTACCAGGGCCCAAGCCTAGGTATGAGAAAATTGAAGTTGGTTGTCTGGAGTAGCCTACATGCCCAATGAGATATCTACCTACTACTGAAGCATCTGATTTCCTATTTTATCCAGGAAGAAGGGTTAAGCTAGTAGCTATGGTTCTACTATAGCAATTAGAATCATTGGTTCTCAAGTTAGTTTTAGAGCAGCACTGCTTTTCAAGGTTAAAATTCTCACCTGTGAAACATCTGGACAGCATGGGCACTGCCTAGCAGCTGGCGCTGTTCCTCTGCCAGCCTCTGCAAGGACCTCCATCGGGCATTCAACTCCTGAAACAGGCAGACACAGACTTTAGCTAGGGATCTAACTCAGCTTAGTGGTGTCTGAAGATTAGATGAGGCTTAAATCCTGATTATTTTCATGCTAACTCCTTTAGAAATTGCACAGGTTTCTTTCTTTCTTGGATAGTTTGAGCTTGGGCCTCAGCTATGCCAATGCAGTTAAAAAAGGGATCACATTCCTTCCCAAATTGATGTTCCAGGTGGGAACCAACAACCTTAGAACATCAATTGATATTGGCTGCCCCAGAGACTACATTACAACCTCTGAAGTGTAAGTTTGACTTCTTGCCTTGGTAGCTAGAAGACATTGCCTTTTTCTATGAGCTCTAGTATTTTTTTGTGTCCTGAAATGATTAAACCAGGCAGTCTCTTAGAACCCTATTTTCTGTGAAGAGTAAGAAAATTGTTCCTTTGCACATTCTTTCTCACTCTTACCCCACATCAGTTACCATAAAAGAAGGCAGGGCTTCTCCTCACTGGTTTATGATAACTCAGATAACTGGACTAGACATTCCATTAGTTCTGGACATATTTTATGGAACCACAGGTCCAAATTTGAATAAGGTCTCAAATGTCTTCTCTTCCATCTCTACTACCTATATTCTTCTTTTATTAGGTATTATCAGAGCCTATCTCATCCAGTACACTTTCTGGATTACTCACTTCCCACTATCATAGCTCCTTTACCTGCATCGTCTTTGTATTCAAGTATTTGAGCGCTGAATTTCTCATGGTGATGGGGTGGGGGAGGTGTGGCAATTTAAGGATTTTTGAATCGATTAAAAGGCATATGACTTAGCAGCTGAACAACAAGATGGATACACAGCTAGACTATCTGGACTATTTCCTTTGACCTTTCCTATAGCTAGCTCTCTACTGCAATTACCTTCCTCATGTTCTAGCTAATCTGCAGAATATGAAGTTAAATATTTTTAAGTGAGATGAAAGCTCCCCAAACTCAGCCTGGTAGTGAGAAGGAAGAAGGAGTCACAGTTACCTGCTGTATTTGAGCTCCCTCTGGTGTCAGAAGCTCTTCAAATTGAAGATCATCAGCCACCTTGTTGATATCCCTCAGTCGAGGTTCATTTGTCTTCAAATCCTAAGTGGGAAAATGTACCAAAGCAGTTTAAATTCCCTCCTCAAAAATCTTTCACTCTTGCCTGCTCACCTTTGCCCTAACTTGACTATGGATTAAAACATATTGCTAACCATACTTGTAATAAACAACAAACTGCCCTCCTCCAACCTGCCACAAAGAGGAGGACCTTTAAATTCCCTGATACTCAGTGGCTATTAAAAATGTTATTTATATGAAATATAGAGATCTCTTTCCTTAAATCTATTAAAAATCTCTCCCTGATTAAATTATACTATCAGAGGGGTCTATGCCTGAGCCATGTAATAGTTTTTGCTACCAATACAGATTTCTCCACTTTCTGAAAAATTTCATTGTCTGGGTTATGATTTGCTTACATTAAGGTATATTGTAAGAAACAGCCCTAGGGAACTCATCACTATGTCTATAGTGACAATATTGTTCATTTCTCGATACAATGGCCTTTCAATGAGTTTTCTCATGTAAGTCTTATTCTTAGTTTTCTTTTATTAATTGTACCCTGTTTACCCTTCCCTTTCTCTTACTTATCTCTCTCTATATATAGAGAAAGACTATTTCCTTTGACCTTTCCCATAACTAGCTCCATACTGCCATTACCTTCTGCATATATGTATATATATGTATATATATATATAGCTTTGTACAGCTCTGAATTCCATGTGTAAGGAAAGTATCATATAGAAGAGAAAGGAAAGAAAGGAGAAGTCTATACTAATTGCTAGTTAACATAATAGAACAAATCTGAGAGAATAAAAGAGATTGAGAAGATTTTAGGTAGGCAGAAAATTAAAAATTGTCTGGCTGTCAAGTCAGATTGTTCTTCCCACCTTTCCATCCAAACCTCTACCTGATAATTAGACTTTACAAGAGTCTTACAACACCCAATCTCAACCTGAGCATCAGTATCACAGGCCAGTACAGGACAAGTTGTAAAGATTCAAGAAGACCAGTACTTCCAATAGGATGCAGGAGTGACAGGGACTGCAGGCTACAAAATCAAGGTAACTAGTTTCCTCTGCATTTTCTTTCCACTTGTAATACCTAGAGAAATATTTTAAATATGGAACTCTCTAGCTTTGGGGAGGATATTTAGCAAATATGAAATTAAGGGATTACTTAGGAGGAGATATGAGGTAAAAGGAAATGATGAAAATCCTCAGAAAGCTATCTAGAGGAGACAGCTCTTTCTTACCATTTGGAACTCATCAAACTTTTTCTGTAACTCCCAAACATCATCTAATTCCACC
Source organism: Bison bison bison (assembly GCF_000754665.1). Taxonomy (NCBI): domain Eukaryota; kingdom Metazoa; phylum Chordata; class Mammalia; order Artiodactyla; family Bovidae; genus Bison; species Bison bison. The sequence goes on from NW_011494812.1 coordinate 936,082, forward strand.
CCGGTGTTTTCTGCCTTTTTCTCTCGGATCCAGTCCAGCATGTCTCCTGCCTCATAGGCCAGCAAAAACTCATTGTAACGTTGCAATAGACGACGTCTGCGCTCGTCTGCCCGATGCAGGAGGGAATGGTACCTGAGTGGAGAAATAAAGAGAATGGAAAATGTGGGAAAAAAGAGACAGAAAACATGGAAGAGTACTGGTAAGAAAGGGAGAGAACAAAAGGGACAAAAAGGAAAGGGAAGAAAAATCAAAAGAAGAACAATAAAGAGGAGGAAATAAAAATGGAAGAAAAATGGCATTGAGAGCAGAGAGACACAAGCTTTCTATTTAAAAACAATCAAAATGTCAGTGTTCCAATAGTGTGACTGACAATACCTCTTCATCTTTTTATAGAAATGAAAAGTTCACATTCCTATTGACAACTGGATAGGAAATAGCCTTGTATAGTAACACACACAAACAAAGTGCATGTGGGAGTCAGAAGACCTTTGGACAAGCTTGAAAGAGTGACAGAGTGCCAGGCAGGGAGTCAGAATATGTGACCCTAATATTGTGTGACCTTGGGCAATTTACATAATGGTTCTGGAGTTTCCTTTCCTCATTTAAAAAATAAAGGGTTTGAATTACGCTGTTTACTTTTAGCTCTTAAAATCTGTGAATTTGAAAAGCATCTTTAATCTAACAAATAATAGAATCAAGAGTTGTATCTTTGACCAGTCGGAGATGTTTGGCCAAACACTGTCCAGTTCTCCAGAATCCAGAACTTACTGGTTCTCAATCTGTTCCTGGCGCTGGATGATGTTGCCTGGTTCTTCTCGCTTCCGTTGTGGGAGCATAGGAAACTCATCACGGGCTAGTTTCCTCACGTAGACAGCTGGCACAAAGCCCTGGTGATCATCAGTTTCTACTTTCCACCAGTCCTAAAGGAAAAGCAAATCCCCACTCCTTCCTTAAAAGCCACATTTAGAAGTTTTAAGCCTCATAACTGAGTCTCTAGGCAAAGGGACAAACTGATGATGAGAAGAAATAAACAACTGCTTATAAATTTTATGTATTACAAAGAAGATAAATCAGGAGTTGCAGGAATTTCTCTGAAATCAAGGAATCTGATATTTGATGTTAGATCCTTAACTTTGAGGAAGTTTTCAAAACCCAATGGTCATTCTCTTCATGATAGGGTATTTTGTCTACTAAAAATTCATTTAAAAAACCTATAGGGACAGAATTAAACCAGACTTCTTCTGGGTGGAGCATCTATGTATAAGAACTTTTCCCCACCCTTCTCCTAGAGCCCCTAAAAATTGTGCATTGCCTGAAATTCACCTATAAGAATGCTTCATACTTAAGTATCACCCTGACTGTCACAGTCTTTTAGGAATGTTGCTATACTAACCACTCTGGAGTTAATATCCTCAGAGAATAATGTAGTGAAATAGGGAAGACTGAGCAAAAAGAAAAGAGGACTGGAACACAGCTTATTTGATAATGACAATCTTGCTTCCCCCCAAAATTACTTATCCTCAGAGTGAAAAATCCTGAGCTCTCTTTTTTTTTTCTTTTCAATTTATGAAGATTAATGAGGTATTAAAATATTTAAAATGTTACTTGAACTCTTACTTTTTTATTGAAATGTAGTTGATTTACAATGCTGTGACAATCTCTGCTGTACAGCAAAGTGACTCAGTTATACACATATACACCTTCTTTTTAAAAATATTTTTTCCATTATGTTTTACCACAGGATATTGAATATAGTTCCCTGTGCTGTGCATTAGAACCTTGATGTTTACGTGAGCTCCTATGATAAATATATTTTAAATACTGGACAATATTTTGTTACTATTCTCACAGTCATGAAGGCTAAAGAAAAATCAAGTTAACAAAAAACCTCTCCTTGACCAGGCTCCTCTTAAGCTCAATTTTTTCTATTACTAGGAACACTTGCACAGAATAGGAACAAGCAGAGACAAAGAGACAAGTTTTAATCCTGTAAACATATTATAGAATTGCCACTCATGGCTTATAAGTCTTTGGGCTAGTTACTTAAGCTCCTTGAGTCCTCACTTTGTTAAGTGTGAAATTGGTATTTTGTAATCTCAAAAGATATGTATAGGATCCTAAGCAATAGCTGGAGGGATGATATTACTCAATAAATTATGGTTATTTAAGAGAGAGAGAGCAATAGAAAAATACTGACAGGTTAAAATATACCCATATCTGGCAGGGTTGGGAGAGTCAACTGCAAGAGCCACCTTGTTGATGGGGAGAAAAGTAGAAAGGAAAGTCACCTTGCTGATGGAACTGAGCAGTGTTAAGACATCATCTTTCTTCATGGTGACTTCTCGGGAGTAGCGGGCCTCAAAGTCATACAAGGCCACAACCCTCTCTTCTGGAGCAGCCACCTCCACAGGTGCAGCTTGTTGTTCCTGAACAAAAATAGGAAGAAGAACATTCTAGTCACCCATAGGAAAGATCTTTCTGTACAACCTACCCACAGTGGGCTGTTCCTGCACCCAAAGGAGAGAGGAGCTCCTGGTTACAACCTCTTACCTGGATGCCAGTAACAGAGCTATTGCAATATGATATCTTTAGAAATATCATTTCATTTTAGCACTTCTCAGGGGACAGGCAGACTGGGAAACATGTATATAGAGTGAGCAAGTAAGAATTTAATTTGTCAAAAACATATTAAATGCTCTAAGTCATCAGTCTTAAGCAGATATTAAAGGATTGCATGCATCCATGTTTCAGAAAATTGAGAAAGTGAAAGAGCCACTTCTCTCATCACCTTCTCCATTCCCTAGGTCTTTAAAGTATTTTGTAGACCAAATGTGGACTTTTCTTTTTTAGAGATGAATGGTCTACAGCACAGGGAGGGCCTAGAATTTTAATATTTGAGAAAATAAACCTAGATCAAATATCTTGTTTCTCTCTTTAGCAAGAAACCTGCCCTCCAAGATACAGTCTTTCTGATTTTCATTTCCTCCAGATATCTTATCTCTGAGAGAATGAACAAATATAATCACCCTTCATAAGTAATGACCCACATCTTTTTTCAGATGGGATGTGAAGATATACCTCCCCTTATATATCCCTCTGATTTTGTATCCTTCAAGTACTATTTCCTCATAACTTACAATTCATAAATCCACCTGTTTTTATGTAGGCACCTACAGTGCAGAGCTTGAGGAAGGCACAGCACTAAAACTCTGTAAATACTTATTGACCTAGTAAGCCTGGCAACCCACTCCAGTACTCTTGCCTGGAGAATCCCATGGAGGGAGGAGCCTGGTAGGCTATAGTCCATGGAGTCACAAAGAGTTGGACATGACTGAGCGACTTTACTTTCTTTCTTTCTAAGCCTATGTATTTTCTACTTGCAGTATATGGATTCAGAGCCCCTCATAAGAAAGAATTTCTTGAATGTGAAAGTGTGTCTTTTTTCTTTCCACTCTACTCAGGAAACATCCATATCATTTAGTTGATTTCTGCTTCCATCACCCTTCCAGACACTTATTTTCACCTTGCAGTCTTGCCATTCTCACAATTCTCTTGATTATTTTGTGCTTCAGAGCATTTGCTCTTATAGATTGTTCACTAGAAAAACCCATCTTCTCCTTATCTGCATAGTAAACCACCCTTACAAAACGAATTCAGATAAACTGACTTGCCTCAGCTATGAAGATTTTCCTATCCTCCAGCATTCTAATATCAAGAGAATGAAACACTTCTTTCTTTGAGAATTGTTTTTCCCATTCATGTATCTATCATATGTTATTTGTTAAAATTCATGACCTAATAGACTGTAACTTTCCTTCAAGTCAGAATTATTCTTTTATTCATTCTTGCACATGGTAGACATTTAATACATGTTGGTATAAAAAATAACTAAGAAAGGAAGGAACATAAAAAGGAGAGAAATGAATAAAAGAAGTAAAAGAAAGGAAAATGGAAATATAAAAGGAAAAAGGAGACAAAAATATACCAATGAACAAATTATAACACTTATTGAGAAATTCTTTTGCTCTGAATCTCTGTAGATGCTACAAAGATGCTACAGTGCCTGCCTAAAGATTACAAGACAGTATTTTCTGATGCAATTGTTTCCTAGAATATGTAAAGTAAAAACTGGCAACAATTCCTTTTCCTCTGCAGTGGAGAATGTGATTCTTGTTATACTTAAGTCCTTCTTACCTGGCAGGCTTCTGCCTGATCCCGAAGAGCTTGCATACTGTTTCCAAAAGCCTTCAGATCCACTAGAAAGGCCTCGTGCTTCTTTAGAAGAGCCTGAATTTGTTGATGGGAAAATCATCAGAAGCAGATATAGGAAGAACACTAAACTTGCTTTATGATATACTTATTGTCCTCATTCTTATTAAAAGATACTAAATTTGCAAGATGTCTGGTCATGCATTTTGGGGGTTAGATAATCTCTAAGAAATATGGATTTCTATGGGATTAGGAAAATGTGGCATATCTTTTGGGATTTTTGTTAATTCAGATTATCCCAGTAGAGGAAGCCCAAAAGTTATAACTCTGGAAACCCCAAATGATCTAAGAAAACATAACGCTATCACACAGTCTAATTAGGTACACATTTGGTACCAGTTTGGTGAGTGTTAGACAATATCTTTCCCTATGCCCTCCTTACCCCAGCTGCTTCTTCATCTGCCCCATAGTTAGTGTTGTCTACTATAGGTTCCTTCTCTCTAATCCATGCTTCTGCTTCATGAAGATCAACTAGGTACTGCTGGAATTGGACATTGGCTTCAAGATCATTCTGCCGTCTAGTAGCTCGAGCCTGGAGAGATTCCATATTCTCATTCAAACTCTTGACCCTAGAGGCCACATCTTCTGCAGCAAAATGTCCTATGAGGTAGTTACAGAAAAGGAGAGTTTTACCCTCATTAATGTCCACTATACTTTAATCTTTTTGGTAACCTGGGAGAGAGAAAAGGAGCCATGAGGATCATGCTGCATGAAGTCAATATGACATTTTACCTAAATTCCTAGGAATTGAAATGTTATATGTGAGATTAAGCACTGGTAGATGTTAATGAGGGATAGAGTGTGTGTGTATGATGGTGAATTGGAAGGTACAATCTCTGATATAGGGAATGAAAACAAAATACCTACATGTGGGTACTGTTCAGAGTACTAAAAACATGCATTCTCTAGCCTAAACAGAAAAATCAGCTAATTTTAATTTCAGTTTTGTTTTGTTTTTTAATATCAATGAATCAAAATTTTTCCTTATATCATGTTAAGTACATTTTCAGAATTTGGTGAACACACCCACAGATAAATCAAGAAAATACAGTGAAGTGTTGGCAAAAATCAACCAGCAGATTTTCATTTCTGCCTATAAAGGATTTATTACTACAAGAATTATTCTCTTATCCTACACAACTAGGAAACATGACAGACTGTAAGATATAATGATTTTCAGACAATAGACAAAAGAGTGTGACTCCTGAGAGAAGGGAAAGAAATGAGCTATGCCTTTCTGAATGCCACAGCTCAGGCCTGGGGCAGTGTATACACTGTAGTGTTAAAAGGATTAGCACTATAGAACTATAGAACTATCAATAGCAATCACAACGTGCTGAGACAGACATCAGAGCTGAGGGAAGACAAGACAACTAGAACTTGTGGAGCAGAATACTGGCTAGACTGCTGTACCAGGGAGGGTGTTTTGGAAATTTGCAAAGGTCCCTTGAAGTATTTAGCTGATTATTCCTTGGCAGAAATGTACCAGGAAACTCTTAAAGGGGAAAAAAAAAATAAGACTGGAAAGAAGTAGACCAAAAAACTCCTAAGGACCACAAAGTGTTGTGAATACTTAAAATTAGCTCCCAGCAAAGTGGAAAGATATGGGCTTCCCAGGTGCTGCTAGTGGTAAAGAACCCACCTGCCAATGCAGGAGACATGAATTCAATCTTTGGGTCAAGAAAATTCCCTAGAGAGTCTACGGTCTATGGGGTCACAAAGAGTTGCATACAACTGAAACAACTTGCAGAAGCAAAGTAGAAAGACATATAGTGGTCAAAATTGCCCTTTTTGAGCATATGTGATGCTGGTATGTCCCTAGCCACAGTTGTGATATCATATTCCAGTTTCAACTGCTGGTCCAATGCCTCCTGGTCCCTCGGTGGCATCTATCTGGACATGGCTCCAGCTCCACCCAACTGCCTGCAGGCACCAAATGCATGACAACTCTCACCAAACAATCAGCAAAAGAGGAATACAGCACCACCCATCAGCAAAAGCAAGTTGACTAAAGTCATACTAAGCTCACAGACATGCCAAAACACAACACCTGATATGGCTCTGCTCAACAGAGGGAAAGACTCAGCTCTACCAACCAAAGTGCAGGCACCAGTCCCTCCCACCAGGAAGCCTATAACAAACCCCTAGACCAATCTCACGCACCAGAGAGCAGACAACAGAAACAAGAGGAACTATAGCCCTGCAGCCTGTAGAAAGGAGACCATGAACACAGTAGGTTAGCCAAATGAGACAACAGAGAAATGTTTTGCAAAGTGGAAAGATATTATAATACATGGTATTATAAGGTACAAGGTACAACCCTTCTGAGCACACTACCTAGATTTAGACTAATTTAGACTAATCCTCTAAATTTGGAACCAGTCTGTTGTTCCATGTCCAATTCTAACTGTTGCTTCCTGACCCGCATACAGGTTTCTCAAGAGGCAGCTCAGGTGGTCTGGTATTCCCATCTCTTTCAGATTTTTACACAGTTTATTGTGATCCACAGAGTCAAAGGCTTTGGCATAGTCAATAAAGCAGAAATAGATGCTTTTCTGGAACTCTCTTGCTTTTTTCATGACCCAGCGGATGTTGACAATTTGATCTCTGGTTCCTCTGCCTTTTCTAAAACCAGCTTGAACATCTGGAAGTTCACGGTGCACGTATTGCTGAAGCCTGGCTTGGAGAATTTTGAGCATTACTTTACTAGCGTGTGAGATGAGTGCAGTTGTTCAGTAGTTTGAGCATTCTTTGGCATTGCCTTTCTTTGGGATTGGAAGGAAAACTAATGTTTTCCAGTCCTGTGGCCACTGCTGCATTTTCCAAATTTGCTGGCATATTGACTGCAGCACTTTCACAGCATCATCTTTCAGGATTTGGAATAGCTCAACTGGAATTCCATCACCTCCATTAGTTTTGTTCGTAGTGATGCTTTCTAAGGCCCACTTGACTTCACATTCCAGGATGTCTGGCTCTAGTCAGTGATCACACCATCGTGATTATCTTGGCCTTGAAGATCTTTTTTGTACAGTTCTTCAGTGTATTCCTGCTATCTCTTCTTAATATCTTCTGCTTCTGTTAGGTCCATATCATTTCTGTCCTTTATCGAGCCCATCTTTGTGTGAAATGTGCCCTTGGTATCTTTAATTTTCTTGACGAAATCTCTAGTCTTTCCCATTCTGTTGTTTTCCTCTATTTCTTTGTATTTGATTGCTGAGGAAGGCTTTCTTATCTCTTCTTGCTATTCTTTGGAACTCTGCATGCAGATGCTTATATCTTTCCTTAAATCCTTTGCTTTTTGCTTCTCTTCTTTTCACAGCTATTTTCAAGCCCACCTCAGACAGCCATTTTGCTTCTTTGAATTTCTTTTCCATGGGGATGGTCTTGATCCCTGTCTCCTGTACAATGTCACAAACTGCTGTCCATAGTTCATCAGGTACTCTGTCTATCAGATCTAGACCCTTAAATCTATTTCTCACTTCCACTGTATAATCATAAGGGATTTGATTTAGGTCATATGTGAATGGTCTAGTGGTTTTCTCTACTTTCTTCAGTTTAAGTCTGAATTTGGCAATAAGGAGTTCATGATCTTATTTAACTTATATGCAGAGTACATCATGAGAAACTGTGGGCTGGAAGAAGCACAAGCTGGAATCAAGATTCTGGGAGAAATATCAATAACCTCAGATATGCAGATGACACCACCCTTATGGCAGAAAGTGAAGAGGAACTCCAAAGCCTCTTGATGAAAGTGAAAGAGGAGAGTGAAAAAGTTGGCTTAAAGCTCAACATTCAGAAAACTAAGATCATGGTATCCGGTCCCATCATTTCATGGCAAATAGATGGGGAAACAGTGGAAACAGTGGCTGACTTTATTTTTCTGGGCTCAAAATCACTGCAGATGGTGACTACAGCCATGAAATTGAAAGACACCTCCTCCTTGGAAGGAAAGTTATGACCAACCTAGATAGCATATTGAAAAGCAGAGACAATACTTTGCCAACAAAGGTCTGTGTACTCAAGGCTATGGTTTTTCCAGTGGTCATGTATGGATGTGAGTGTTGGACTATAAAGAAAGCTGAGCACAGAAGAATTGATGCTTTTGAACTGTGGTGTTGGAGAAGAGTCTTGAGAGTCCCTTGGACTGCAAGGAGATCCAACTGGTCCATTCTAAACGAGATCAGTCCTGGGTGTTCTTTGGAAGGACTGATGCTAAAGCTGAAACTCCAGTACTTTGGCCACCTCATGAGAAGAGTTAACTCATTGGAAAAGACTCTGATGCTGGGAGGGATTGGGGGCAGGAGGAGAAGTGGACGACAGAGGATGAGATGGCTGGATGGCATCACTGACTCGATGGACATGAGTTTGAGTGAAATCCCAGAGTTGGTGATGGACAGGGATGCCTGGTGTGCTGCAATTCATGGGGTCTCAAAGAGTCGGACATGACTGAGCCACTGAACTGAACTGAACTGAATCCTCTAAATTAGTTCCAGAATAAAAGCTTCCCTGGAAGAACAAAAATAAAACATATCCAAGAAGTTCTGGATCTGTGTTTCTGCAAAGCTGTAGAAACAAAGAAAACTACACCAAGTTGGTAAAAGTCAGTGATAAAAAGCTTTAAACTATCAGAGGAAAGAAGACATTATATACAAAAGAGCAAAAACAGGAATGAGAGCAGGCTTCTCACCAGAAACTATGCAAGTTAGAAGATGTGCAGCAGCATCTTTAAAATACTTAAAGACACAGTCAAACAATAAATTTGTATCCAGTGACTATGTGTTTCAAAAATGAAGGCAAAAGTAAGTCTTTTAGATTAAAGAAAAAGCCCAGAGAATCTATTATTAGCAGGACTTCACTATGAGGAAATGTTAGAGAAACTTCACCTAAAAGGAAAATTATACAGGTAAAAGCATCAATGTAGACAAAGGAATGAAGCTCTAAAGTTAGAAAAACTTCTTCCCCTAAATTTGGCAAAATGGTTGCTGGTCATTTAAATTTGAATCATACATGCCTTCCTCTATCATTTTGTTTCCCTTCTCTGTAATCATTTGGATGCGTGGCTCATGGCTGGCAATATTAGCCTGGATGACATGGTGTCTGTTCAGAAGATTCTTGGAGGTAATCAGGTCTTTGCCTAGAGATAAAAAATAAAAAATTCAAGGTCATAGTTGCAGTACACAGAATAAGAAGACGTTATTCTACTTCCTTTTAACTCTTGGACCTACAAGTTCTTCCCATTGAATTCATTAAGCAGGCTTCCTAAAATTTACATTGTCTGAATTAATTATTTCTGCTTGGATTTGTTCTTCCCCTTGCCTCTTTGTACTAAGAAATTTCAATTTATTCTTCTACAGAAAATGAAGAATACATCACTCTTCTCTTTGGATGATAGGTAGAAAGGCAAGTAACACTTCAGCTCAAACTTTCAATATATCATGCAACCAATTTCTTTCAGCACACTGCAGTATAAAAAGCAGGCTCTTCCTCTTACTAATTTCTATGGGTACCAGTAAGTTAGTAACTCATCTAAACTAACTGTTCTGCAACTTTCTTTGTAAGGATTAGAACTAATTTACAAAAGGTGCCTCACCATTGGTTAACATTAACAAACACACAATAAAAACTACATAGTATTAATTTCCTCCTTCTTCTAAAGTCTCTGGATCCAGCTACTTCATCCTCCCTGTCTCCCACCCAAGCTTCACCTCTCTTTCCTCCAAAATTTTCTTCTGTATCAGATAAGATGAGATCAGTCGCTCAGTCATGTCCGACTCTTTGCGACCCCATGAATCGCAGCACGCCAGGCCTCCCTGTCCATCACCAACTCCCAGAGTTCACTCAAACTCATGTCCATCGAGTCGGTGATGTCATCCAGCCATCTCATCCCCTGTCGTCCCCTTCTCCGCCTGCCCCCAATCCCTCCCAGCATCAGAGCCTTTTCCAATGATTCAACTCTTCGCATGAGGTGGCCAAAGTACTGGAGTGTCAGCTTTAGCATCATTCCTTCCAAAGAAATCCCAGGGCTGATCTCCTTCAGAATGGACTGGTTGACCTCCTTGCAGTCCAAGAGACTCTCAAGAGTCTTCTCCAACACCACAGTTCAAAAGCATCAATTCTTCTGTGCTCAGCTTTCTTTATAGACCAACTCTCACATCCATACATGACCACAGGAAAAACCATAGCCTTGACTAGATGGACCTTTGTTGGCAAAGTAATGTCTCTGCTTTTGAATATGCTATCTAGGTTGGTCATAACTTTCCTTCCAAGGAATAAGCGTCTTTTAATTTCATGGCTGCAGTCA
>NW_011494812.1:946751-950059 GCF_000754665.1 Bison bison bison
CTTTTAATTTCATGGCTGCAGTCACCATCTGTAGTGATTTTGGAGCCCAGAAAAATAAAGTCTGACACTGTTTCCACTGTTTCCCCATCTATTTCCCATGAAGTGGTGGGACCGTATGCCATGATCTTCATTTTCTGTATACTTCACACTAAATGTCTGCAAATCTCTATGCTCATCTCTCCTTCAAAGATATCTTTTCTCTTCTAGGAAGTTTTCCCAGACTAGTTCCTCCTGTTATCATGGTCCAGTCTCTCACAGATGTGACCAATATATGTAAATTAATTTTACATTATATCTGTGTGCACTTTTTAACCTATTTCAATGCAAGTGTCCTGGCTTTAACAATGGTAAACCAATAGCTTCAAAAGGAAAAAAAATGTACTATATCTGCTGTTTCATTCCTTTTATCTTTGTAATAGCTGATATATTAATATATCCTTGTGAAAACTCCCTTTATAAAAGGGAACTACTGACAACGTAGACAGAAACACTTGGTACCTCAAACATTAACCATGACCACTCAGCCAAGGACCTTAACAATAACTTAAGTTAGAGCAAGTAGCAAAAAGCTGGTCATACTTTAGCTCTTCCCAGAGACCTTAAATCTGTGGCATTCTTCATGTTTGGTTTTGGGAGGTAAACTTATCATATACATTTTTATAAAATCTTTTTTTTTTTTGTCTTTGAAAGCCTGAAAAATTTTCAAGTGTCTAAGGGGAAAAAGCTGAGAATAAACTTAGTTACTGTGCCCCTGATCTTTCAAACCATCTGTAGACCTTGGTCTTCTTCTTCTGGCTCTGCCTGCTGGTGCTGTATGACTTACTAACCAAGGTAGGTGGAAGCCACTGAGGGTACTGTCTCTTGGATCCAGGCCTCCTCATCCTCTGTATCTCTTTGGATCTGGTACAGGTGGAAAAGGTCAATAAGCTTATTCTTCCGGTAGGCCAGTCGCTCCTTCAGGGCTTCAAACCGGGATACCAGGTACTCTTGCCTTTCCCGTATGTTCCCAGCATCGGGATGGATGATTTCTTCAAAATATGTCACCAGGTCTGTGAGGGTGTCCACCTGATCCTAAGGGAGAAATAGAAAGGGGGTCAGAAAGTTCCATCATTTAGTAAGAAAAGAATGAGAGTTTGGTATCTGGTATCTGGGGTGGGGGTGGGGGGTTGGTGTTGGGCAGGGAGTGATAAGGAGAATCAGCTCCCATATGTGCTTGTGTTTAAACTTCTAAATCAAATCAGTGAAATAGAGTGGGAGAAGTTGCCACACTAAGAACCAATTCATTATGCCAAAAGCTATTTATAGAAAAATAGTTCTGAAATAACATGTGGTTGTTTAAATCATGTCTGGCTCTTTTTCAATACCTTGGACTGTAGCCCACCAGGCTCCTCTATCCATGGAATTTCTCAGGCAAGAATATTGGAATGGATGTCATTTCCTTCTCCAGGGGATCCTCCCCACCCAGGGATCAAACCCACATCTCCTGCATTGGCAGGTGGATTCTTTACCACTGAGCCACTGGGAAGCCCCAAAGTCATGTGCTAGAAAGGACAAAATATTTATAGAGGGCACCAGAGAAATCAGGGAAACCAGAACTACAAAGCCTTCTTTGATTGGGAGTGTTGCTAAATCAAGGCCCCAAAGAAGAGTAGGAGGCTTTTTCTATCACAATCCCCCTTCCAACTCCTTTCTTGTCCTTTATAAAGAGCTATTATTGTTTGATGCAGAGCAGGAACAATGCCTGTGAGATGAAATGTGGCTCTGCAAGATAAGTGTCAGAACCCCAAAAAGATAAATTCAAAGGCTTTTCTTTGGCTATTGGTTGTACAAATCTAAGGAAATAACTGTTCCCATTTGACTTATACATGAGAAAGGAGAAAAACAGAAGCAGACGTTTGAAGAATCTTCCTAGAAATAAAATTTTAATCATATTACTGCACAGTAAAATAGATACAAGAGATTCATTTCATCTTTATTAACGAGGTCAACTATGACTGTCTAGCAGTAGCACAGTATCCAGAAGCTTTGTTTTCTGCTTGTTTCATTTTGTTGTTGGGATGGGCAGTTGATGATAAAAGAAGTTATTCTAAAAGATGTATGTATAGCATGTATTTGTTTTATTTATCTTAGTTTGCCATTCTGTGCTCAACCTACACAGGGTTTGCTCTATCTCTCCTCTATTTGGAACAAACCAATGATTATCAATAGCTTCTTAGAGTGTATACTCACTTCTCAATAAAAAATTAAAGACTCCATAGAGAGTTAAAATTAAAATCTTCTACTAGCCAACTGTTCTCATCTCTTAGGACAGTTTAACTTCGAAAAACAACATTGTATAATACAGTGATTTTAAAGCATCATAATTGTCATCATGATTATGGTACCACTGTACTATTTGAGATGACAAGAGTGAATGTCGACATTCTAGGAATCAGCGAAATAAAATAAACTGAAATGGGTGAATTTAACTAAGATAACCATTATATCTACCTCTGTGGGCAGGAATCCCTCAGAAGAAATGGAGTAGCCATCATGGTCAACAAAAGAGTCTGAAATGAAGTAATCTCATTCAGATGCAATCTCAAAAATGACTGAATGATCTCTGTTCGCTTCCAAGGCAAACCATTCAATATCATAATGCCCCAACCAGTAACGCTGAAGAAGCTGAAGTTGAACAGTTCTATGAAGATCTACAAGACTTTTTAGAACTAACACCCCCAAAATATGTCCTTTTCATTATAGGGGAATGGAATGTAAAAGGAGGAAATCAAGAAACACCTGGAGTAACAGGCAAATTTGACCTTGGAATACAGAATGAAGCAGGGCAAAGACTAATAGTGTTTTGCCAAGAAAATGCACTGGTCATAGCAAACACCCTCTTCCAACAACACAAGAGAAGAACGCATGGACATCACCAGATGGTCAACACTGAAATCAGATTGATTATATTCTTTGCAGCCAAAGATGGAGGAGCTTTATACAGTCAACAAAATCAAGACCAGGAGCTGATTGGCTCAGATCATGAACTTCTTATTGCCAAATTCAGACTGAAATTGAAAAAAAGTAGGGAAAACCACTAGACCATTCAGGTATGATCTAAATCAAATACCTCATGATTATACAGTGGAAGTGAGAAGTAGATTTAAGGGACTAGATCTGATAGAGTGCCTGATGAACTATGGACTGAGGCTCGTGACATTGTACAGGACCTTCCAGATGGAAAAGAAATGCAAAAAAGCAAAATGGCTGTCTGAGGTGGCCTTACAAATAGCTGTGAAAAGAAGAGAAGTGAAAAGCAAAGGAGAAAA
>NW_011494812.1:950163-951280 GCF_000754665.1 Bison bison bison
GAGATAAGAAAGCCTTCCTCAGCGACCAACGCAAAGAAATAGAGGAAAACAACAGAATGGGAAAGACTAGAGATCTCTTCAAGAAAATTAGAGATATCAAGGGAATATTTCATACAAAGATGGGCTCAATAAAAGACAGAAATGGTATGGACCTAACAGAAGCAGAAGATATTAAGAAGAGTTGGCAGGAAAACACAGAAGAACTGTATAAAAAAGATCTTCACGACCAAGATAATCATGATGGTGTGATCACTCACCTAGAGCCAGACATCCTGGAATGTGAAGTCAAGTGGGCCTTAGAAAGCATCATTACGAACAAAGCTGGTGGAGGTAATGGAATTCCAGTTGAGCTATTCCAAATCCTGAAAGATGATGCTGTCAAAGTGCTGCACTCAATATGCCAGCAAATTTGGAAAACTCAGCAGTGGCCACAGGACTGGAAAAGGTCAGTTTTCCTTCCAATCCCAAAGAAAGGCAATGCCAAAGAATGCTCAAACTACCACACAATTGCACTCATCTCACATGCTAGTAAAGTAATGCTCAAATTCTCCAAGCCAGGCTTCAGCAATATGCGAACCGTGAACTTCCAGATGTTCAAGCTGGTTTGAGAAAAGGCAGAGGATCCAGAGATCAAATTGCCAACATCCGCTGGATCACTCAAAAAGCAAGAGAGTTCCAGAAAAGCATCTATTTCTGCTTTATTGACTATGCCAAAGCCTTTGACTCTGTGGATCACAATAAACTGTGTAAAAATCTGAAAGAGATGGGAATGCCAGATCACCTGACCTGCCTCTTGAGAAACCTGTATGCAGGTCAGGAAGCAACAGTTAGAACTGGACATGGAACAATAGACTGGTTCCAAAGAGGAAAAGGAGTACGTCAAAGCTGTATGTTGCCACCTTGCTATTTTAACTTATATGCAGAGTACATCATGAGAAACTGTGGGCTGGAAGAAGCACAAGCTGGAATCAAGATTCTGGGAGAAATATCAATAACCTCAGATATGCAGATGACACCACCCTTATGTCAGAAAGTGAAGAGGAACTCAAAAGCCTCTTGATGAAAGTGAAAGTGGAGAGTGAAAAAGTTGGCTTAAAGCTCAACATACAGAAAACGA
>NW_011494812.1:951413-953706 GCF_000754665.1 Bison bison bison
GCCAACAAAGGTCCATCTAGTCAAGGCTATGGTTTTTCCAGTAATCATGTACGGATGTGAGAGTTGGACTGTGAAGAAAGCTGAGTGCCAAAGAATTGATGCTTTTGAACTGTGGTGTTGGAGAAGACTCTCGAGAGTCCCTTGGACTGCAAGGAGATCCAACCAGTCCATTCTGAAGGAGATCAGCCCTGGGATTTCTTTGGAAGGAATGATGCTAAAGCTGAAACTCCAGTACTTTGGCCACCTCATGCAAAGAGTTGACTCACTGGAAAAGACTGATACTAGGAGGGATTGGGGGCAGGAGGAGAAGGGGATGACAGAGGATGAGATGGCTGGATGGCATCACTAACTCAATTGGATGTGAGTCTGAGTGAACTCCAGGAGTTGGTGGTGGACAGGGAAGCCTGGCATGCTGCAATTCATGGGGTTGCAAAGAGTGGAACACAACTGAGCGACTGAACTGAACTGTACTATTTGAAAACTAAGGCAGTGCATGATGCCTCAGACTAAAGAGATAGACTTGGCTGAGGGTCAGTTGCTATTTTATCCAGTTCTCCACATGTTGCAATATTAGTTTCTTCATGTATACAATAAAGACTTTAGAGCATCTGTATGGATGTGAGAGTTGGACTGTTAAGAAAGCTGAGCGTCAAAGAATTGATGCTTCTGAACTGTGGTGTTGGAGAACACTCTTGCGAGTTCCTTGGACTGCAAGGAGATCCAGCCAGTCCATTCTGAAGGAGATCAGCCCTGGGATTTCTTTGGAAGGAATGATGCTAAAGCTGAAACTCCAGTACTTTGGCCACCTCATGTGAAGAGTTGACTCATTGGAAAAGACTCTGATGCTGGGAGGGATTGGGGGCAGGAGGAAAAGGGGCCGACAGAGGATGAGATGTCTGGATGGCATCACTGACTCGATGGATGTGAGTCTTAGTGAACTCCGGGAGTTGGTGATGGACAGGGAGGCCTGGCGTGCTGCAATTCATGGGGTCGCAAAGAGTCAGACATGACTGAGCGACTGAACTGAACTGAACTGAGAGAATACTTATGACCTTTTCCAGATTTGATAGTCCATATCTAAAATTTCTTTTGCAAGCATCGTATCTTAGCCTCTACTACAACTAGGAGTATATCCAAGCAGGACCCTACGCCTTCCTGGGACAAATCCCTCCCCCATACCTTCTGTTTAGCTCCTTTCTGAAGTAGTCAGATAATATCTGATGCATATTTCCTGAAGTTTTCAGATGCTAAAACCACTACCAAATAGAAGAAATTAACTTGAAATTAGCTTGAGGATCATGAGCAGTAGTCCGCAGACCTTCTGGTACATAAGGCTTGATAATATTAACTGCTCTCAATACAATACAAGCTTGGATTTTGGGATGAGAAATTGAGTCAACTAGAAGTTGATTTCCATTGAATTCTCTAGAAACTCACATAGAGTATCTCTGCTGCAGGGAGGAAACCAATTTGACTCCATGTTGGAAACTGTTCTTTGACTTGTTTTTCATTGCTTTTGTTATTATAATCATACTTAATGGCTTTCCTAGAGGACCCTGCCCCTTCGCATGACTGTAAACTAAAGTGCCTTTGTTCAGCTTACTGACAGATAGCTTGTCCCTGCCCACCTGTGAATAGAAGAGATTAACCCATCATTTCTGCAGGCTGGAAATTCTCTTGGAGATGTTTTGCAAGACTGAAGACCCTTTCAATTTACTTCCCCACTGTCTCTCCCTCTCTATTCTGCCTTTTGACTTTAGTTCCTCATTGCTTCTTTCTCTCTGATCCATAAAAGAACCTGACACCCAGACCCCAATAAGATGGCTATTTTGAGGCACCAGCCTACCATTTTCTCAGTCTGCTGGCTCCTCGATTAAAGTCTCTTCCTTGCCGCAACATCTCATCTCTTGGATTCATTGGCCTGTTATGTGACGAGCTTGGACTCAGTAACCTCTATACTCTAAAAACTTACTGGATAAATTTACTTAAAAAAATAGTCTGGAGGCGGTCACAAGATGGCAGAGGAATAGGACAGGGAGACCACTTTCTCCCCACAAATTCATCAAAAGAACATTTAAACGCTGAGTAAATTCCACAAAACAAATTCTGAATGCTGGCAGAGGACATCAGGCACCCAGAAAAGCAGCCCATTGCCTTTGAAAGGAGATAGGAAAAAATACACAAGACAAAAAGAAAGACAAAAGAGGTAGGGATGGAGTTCCGCCCCGTAAGGGAGTCTTAAAAAGAGAGAAGTTTCCAAATACCAGGAAACACTCTCACTGTCGAGTCTGTG
>NW_011494812.1:953806-955248 GCF_000754665.1 Bison bison bison
GTAAGGGAGTCTTAAAAAGAGAGAAGTTTCCAAATACCAGGAAACACTCTCACTGTCGAGTCTGTGGTAAGCCTTGGAACCACAGAGGGCAACATAACTGGGAGGAAAAATAAATAAATAATTAAAACCCACAGATTACGTGCCCAACGGTAACTCCCCCAGTGGAGAAGCAATGCAGACGCCTGCACCTGCCACTAGCAAGCGAGGGCTAGACACGGAGGTGTGGGCTGCACTGCTTAGAGTAAGGACTGGGCCTGAATGCCGCGAGGGCAATCTGAGTGAACTAACTTGGGCTAGCAAACCAGACTGTGGGATAGCTACCACGCAAAAAGCCCTAACCTAAATGGCACCCCACTCCAGTACTCTTGCCTGGAAAATCCCATGGATGGAGGAGGCTGGTAGGCTGCAGTCCATGGGGTCGCTGAGGGTCAGACAGGACTGAACGACTTCACTTTCACTTTTCACTTTCACACATTGGAGAAGGAAATGGCAACCCACTCCAGTATTCTTGCCTGGAGAATCCCAGGGATGGGGGAACCTGGTGGGCTGCCATCTATGGGGTCACACAGAGTCGGACATGCCTGAAGCGGTTTAGCAGGGAAGACACTGTCAGGCCTGCTCACAGAACAAAGGACTGAACAGAGCTAGCCCGCTGCAGATCATCCCCCTCTGGTGACAAGCAGCCAGAGCCAGAAGAGGGCAATTACAGCCCCAGAGAGGCATTATCTACCAAACTGCAAGCAGGATTCTTTGCTAACTAAGATTTCTTGGGGTTCTGGAAGGTCAACATCCGCCTGAGAAGGTGCACAGGTTGTACACCCAGAAAACCGAGTGGCAGGGATGGGGGAGGCGATAAGTTGCAGTGACTGTGCTCGCCAAACAACTCATCACCTGAGCTGCTCGGGCCTGGGAAGGGCACAAAATGCAGGCCCAACCGAGTCTGCACCTCTCAGGACTACCTGAGTGCCTGAACCTGAGCAGCTTAGACCTGGGAGGTGCATGTAGCCCAGGGCCAGCCTCAGATGGTTCCCAGTGGAGGAACCTAGAGCCTGAGCAGTGTGGGTAGAGAGGTCACACGCACCGTGAGTGGGGGCAGGCCCAGTGTGACTGAGACTTTTCGAGCACACGCCAGTGTTATTTGTTTGCAGCATCCCTCCCTCCCCACAACACGACTGAACAAGTGAGCCTAAAAAAGTGTCCACCACCGCCCCCTTGTGTCAAGGTGGAAATCAGACACTGAAGAGACCAGCAAGCAGAAGAAGCTAAAACAGAGGGAACCGCCTTGGAAGTGACAGGTGCAATAGATTAAAACCCTGTAGTTAGTACCGACTACATAGTAAGGAGCCTATAGATCTTGAGAAATATAAGCTGAACCAAGAAACTATCCAAAAATGAACTGACCCCACACTGCCCACAACACCAGAGAAGGTCCTAGATATATT
>NW_011494812.1:955736-968486 GCF_000754665.1 Bison bison bison
CCAGATGGTGGAGAACACTTAGGGGACTGATTACTGGCTGGATCTGTCTCTATCCTTTTGATTCCCCACTTTATCGTCTTGGCCACCTCTGTCTCCTTCCTCCTTCTTCTCTTCTCTATACAACTCTGTGAACATCTCTGAGTGGTCCAGACTGTGGAGCGCACATAAGGAAGTGATTACTGGATAGCTTGCTCTCTCCTCTTTTGATTCCACTTCATCTCACTCGGGTCACCTCTAACTCCCTCCTCCCTCTTCTCTTCTCCATGTAACTCTGTGAACCTTTCTGGTTGTCCCTCACTGTGGAGAAACTTTTCATCTTTAACCTAGATGTTTTATCAATGGTGCTGTATAAATGGAGAAGTCTTGAGGCTACTGTAAAAATAAGACTGAAAACCTGAAGCAGGAGGCTTAACTCCAAGTTCTGAGAACACCATAGAACTCCTGACTCCAGGGAACATTAATCGACAGGAGCTCATCAAACACCTCATACCTACACTGAAACCAAGCAGCACCCAAGGGCCAACAAGTTCCAGAGCAAGACATACCATGCAAATTCTCCAGCAACACAGGAACACAGCCCTGAGCTTCAATATACAGGCTGCCCAAAGTCACTCCAAATCCATTGACATCTCATAACTCATTACTGGACACTTCATTGCACTCCAGAGAGAAGAAATCCAGCTCCACCCACCAGAACACCAACACAAGCTTCCCTAACCAGGAAACATTACAAGCCATCCATACAACCACACCCACAGTGAGGAAACGCCACAATAAAGAGAACTCCACAAACTGCCAGAATACAGAAAGGCCACCCCAAACACAACAATATAAACAAGATGAAGAGACAGAGGAATACCCAGCAGGTAAAGTAACAGGATAAATACCCACCAAACCAAACAAAAGAGGAAGAGATAGGGAATCTACCTGATAAAAAATTCTGAATAATGATAGTGAAAATGATTCAAAATCTTGAAAACAAAATGTAATCACAGATAAATATCCTGGAGACAAGGATTGAGAAGATGCAAGCAAGGTTTAACAAAGATCTATAAATAATGAAAAAGAGTCAATATATAATGAATAATGCGATAAATGATATCAAAAACACTCTGGAGAGAACAAATAGTAAAATAACAGACGCAGAAGATAGGATTAGTGAGGTAGAAGATAGAATGGTAGAAATAAATGAATCAGAGGAGAAAAAAGAAAAATGAATTAAAAGAAATGAGGACAGCCTCAGAGACCTCTGGGACAATGTTAAATGCCCCAACATTTGAATCATAGGAGTCCCAGAAGAAGAAGACAAAAAGAAAGACCAGGAGAAAATACTTGAGATAATTGTTGAAAACTTCCCTAAAATGTGGAAGGAAATAATCACCCAAGTCCAAGAAACCCAGAGAGTCCCAAACAGGATAAACCCAAGGAGAAACACCCCAAGACACATATTAATCAAATTAACAAAGATCAAACACAAAGAACAAATATGAAAAGTAGCAAGGGAAAACCAACAAATAACCCACAAGGGGATTCCCATAAGGATAACAGCTGACCTTTCAATAGAAACTCTTCAGGCCAGAAGAGAATGGCAGGACATACTTAAAGTGATGAAAGAGAAAAACCTACAGTCCAGATTACTGTACCCAGCAAGGATCTCATTCAAATATGAAGGAGAACTCTAAAGCTTTACGGACAAGCAAAAGCTAAGAGAATTCAGCACCACCAAACCAGCTCTCCAACAAATGCTAAAGGATATTCTCTAGACAGGAAACACACAAAGGGAGTATAAACTCAACCCCAAAACAATAACGTAAATGGCAAAGGGATCATACTTATCATTAATTACCTTAAACATAAATGGGTTGAATGCCCTAACCAAAAGACACAGACTGGCTGGCTGAATGGATACAAACACAATATTCCTATATATGCTGTCTACAAGAGACCCACCTCAAAACAGGGGATACATACAGACTGAAAGTGAAGGGCTGGAAAAAGCTATTCCATGCAAATAGAGACCAAAAGAAAGCAGGAGTAGCAATACTCATATCATATAAAATAGACTTTAAAACAAAGGCTGTGAAAAGAGACAAAGAAGGACACTACATAATGATCAAAGGATCAATCCAAGAAGAAGATATAACAATTATAAATATATATGCACCCAACATAGGAGCACTGTAATATGTAAGACAAATGCTAACAAGTATGAAAGGGGAAATTAACAATAACAATAATAGTGGGAGACTTTAATACCCCACTCACACCTATGGATAGATCAACTAAACAGAAAATTAACAAGGAAACACAAACGTTAAATAATACAATACACCAGTTAGACCTAATTGATATCTATAGGACATTTCACCCCAAAACAATGAATTTCACCTTTTTCTCAAGTGTACACGGAACCTTCTCCAGGATAGATCATGTCCTGAGCCATAAATCTAGTCTTGGTAAATTCAAAAACATTGAAATCATTCCAAGTATCTTTTCTGACCACAGTGCAGTAAGATTAGATGTCAATTACATGAGAAAAACTATTAAAAATTCCAACATATGGAGGCTGAACAGCATGCTGCTGAATAACCAACAAATCACAAAAGAAATTAAAAAAATCAAAATATGCATAGAAATGAATGAAAATGAAACAGAACCACCCAAAACCTGTAATCCACTGTAAAAGCAGTGCTAAGGGAAGGTTCATAGCAATACAGGCATACCTCAAGAAACAAGAAAAAAGTCAAATAAATAACCTAACCCTACACCTAAAGCAACTAGAAAAGGAAGAAATGAAGAACCCCAGGGTTAGTAGAAGGAAAGAAATCTTAAAAATTAGGGCAGAAATAAATGCAAAAGAAACAAAAGAGACCATAGCAAAAATCCACAAAGCCAAAAGCTGTTTCTTTGAAAGGGTAAATAAAATTGACAAACCGTTAGCCAGACTCATCAAGAAACAAGCAATAAATGCTGGAGAGGGTGTGGAGAAAAGGGAACCCTCTTACAGTGTTGGGGGGAATGCAAACTAGTACAGCCACTATGGAGAACAGTGTGGAGATTCCTTAAAAAACTGGAAATAGAACTGCCTTATGATCCAGCAATCCCACTTCTGGGCATACACACTGAGGGAACCAGAATTGAAAGAGATACGTGTACCCCAATGTTCATTGCAGCACTGTTTTTAATAACCAGGACATGGAAGCAACCTAGATGCCCATCAGCAGATGAATGGATAAGAAAGCTGTGGTACATATACACAATTGAGTATTGCTGCTGCTGCTGCTGCTGCTAAGTTGCTTCAGTCATATCCGACTCTGTGCGACCCCTTAGACGGCAGCCCACCAGGCTCCCCTGTCCCTGGGATTCTCCAGGCAAGAACACTGGAGTGGGTTGCCATTTCCTTCAGCCATTAAAAAGAATACATTTGAATCAGTTCTAATGAGGTGGATGAAACTGGAGCCTATTATACAGAGCGAAGTAAACCAGAAAGAAAAACACCAATACAGTATACTAACACATATATATGGAATTTAGAATGATGGTAAAGGAGACAAAGATGTATAGAACAGTTTGTTGTACTCTGTGGGAGAGGTAGAGGGTGGGATGATTTGGGAGAATGGCATTGAAACATGTATAATATCATATATGAAATGAATCGCCAGTCCAGGTTCGATGCAGGATACAGGATGCTTGTGGCTGGTGCTTTGGGATGACCCAGAGGGATGGTACAGGGAGGGAGATGTGAAGGGGGGTCAGGATGGGGAACACGTGTATACCCGTGGGGGATTCATGTTGATGTATGGCAAAACCAATACAATATTGTAAAGTAATTAGTCTCCAATTAAATAAATTTATATTAAAAAAAATAGTCTGGTGTGATTTCAGTGGGTAACTTTGAAACCAACAGCCTAGACATCTGTTTCATAGTCCTGGCCCTGCTGTTAATTTTCTCTGTGACATTGGAGAAGTCACTTCATTTCTCTGTGTTTCAATTTTCTTAAGAAAAGAAAAAAAGTACAATTAAAAATATTTCAAGTTTTGAATTGTAGGATGCCAGAATAGAAAGACATAATTTTATCCAAACTTTTAGTTTACAGTTAAGTAAACAGAGGTGCAAACAGGTGAAAAGATACACCATAGAACTAGTAAGTGATAAGGCTATATAAAATCCAGGTTTCTGGATTAAGAGTACAGCATCATATTTAGAAGAGTCAATAAAGTCTTATAGCAGCCATAGGGTTCTGACAAAAGACACCAGGCACCAAGAAGAATAGCTGGATAAAGGAGATACTAGAAAGAGGTAGTTGACCAACTAAACATTTTGAATTTTTACCTTTGGCTTTTTTGGGTAATTAGAATAGGAAAAAGGAGTCCAAAATGGCGGTGAAGAAAAACAAAGAAAGGACAAAGCCCATGAAAATGAAACAAAAGAAAATCTGTGGACCGGAGTGAGAACCTCACGTGAAACAAACACACGCCCTTCTTGGCCCGCCCAATTTGCACAGGGCAGGCTCAGGGGGAGGAGACAAAACATATAAAAAGAGGAAGCCAAGAAGGACTGAGCCCTCTCCTTTGGGAATGGCCCACCCTCATGCCTCAAGGGTGTACTATCCTCTGCTTGCCGAATAAAACTTAACTGTAACCAAGCTGTAACACTGGTGCACCATTTCAAATCTTTGCCCACTGCTGCAAGACAGAACAGAGAAAATTACACGCTCTCCCGGTATATCATCCAAGTCATGGTATCAGATATGTTGGGGGAGTGTGTAAATTTCTTCAGTTCTATCTCATGGGAGCAAAGATTTGAAATGGTGGACCAGTGTTAAAGCTTGGTTATAGCTCAGTTTTATTTGGCAAGCAGAGGATAATACACTCTTGAGGCGTGAGGGCAGGCTGACCCCAAAGGAGAAGCCTCAATCCATCTTGGCTTCCTTTTTTTATATTTTTTGTCTCCTCCCCAATGAGCCTGCCCTATGCAAATTGGGCTAGCCAAGAAAGGGGTGTGTTTGTTTCACCTGAGTTTCTCACTCCGGTCTGCAGATTTTCTTTTGCTCCATTTTCATGGGCTTTTTCTGTTCTTTGTCTTTCTTCACCGCCATTTTGGACTTCTTTTTTCCTATTCTAAATACCTAACAGCTTCCTGCTTTGTCCCACTTTTTTTTTTAAATAATAATTATGATGAATGTGCTCAGAATGTATATGGGTAACTTGGCTCACAATTGGTTAAAGAGCTAGCAACAAACCTGACGAGTAGCCACAGCAGACTCCAGGAGGCCATGTTTCCTGAGCAGATTCTGTACATCTGCTAGGCCTTTCCCATAATCCTGAGATCTAGCCTGCCATTCCACTTCCTCCAGCCATTGCATCAGGTCTTCTGCATTATTTTCAAATTGAAGCTGCTTATTTGCTTCATGCAACTGGATCCCTAGGAAAAGACATCAAGTGTAAGACAGGTATCATAACTAATCCTCATTATATGCTATTACAAGTTATACCAACTTAAGGAAAAATATAATGTTTGGATAGTCCAATGGGAAAAATATAACTGTCTAACATGTGATTACATAAAAAAATTACCATTAATTTGTAGAATTCAGATAGGATTTTCTTTTGAAGATAGTAGTGTTCTCAAAACAGATATAAACAATATGTTCATTTCTTGTTGAGGTATGGGCCTATGTTAGATTTTTAACTATCTTGTCACTTGTTATTCTCTATTGAGACCTCCCTTTCAAAGGGATTCAAGCATAAACATGTCATTTTCCAAGAGAAAATAAAACTTGGGGTTAGCTCAGTTTGAAATTTTGAAGTATTTTTTCCTAAATATCTTCCTCAGAACTTTGCTAACCATCAGCCACCTCTGCCTTAGTGCCTGTTCTTTATCACAAACCACACCCTACAATTTTCTCTTCCAGAAAATATTTTGATTATCCACTGTTCTCAGCTAAATTCTTTATCATATGATTTTATAACAATCATTTGCATTATTTCTGTGAAACAATTACTAGGACATGAAGTAACAGCAACTTCTTGTTACAGTCAAGTTGATTTGTTTTCCTAAACCAAAAATCAGGATATCCGACAAAATCAATATGATGTATCTTTTCTATAATCAGGACAGAGGCATGTCTGTAGATAATGTTTATAACAAATGGACTATTGACAGAAAAAGCATCATTATTTGTGTTAATTATGATGATTGATTTGTTTGTCAAAGTAAGAGGTGAAGTTAAATTTAAGTAGAGGCTAGTCAAGCAGACATGGGAATTTTTTAAGAGCTTACAATAGAACCTGAATATGCCCAGATAGGTGAAACAGCAAGCCATCAAGCCTTTTCACAAGAATAAAATATCATGGGAACCTCACATGTGGCCCCAACCATATTTTAATGCCTAATTAAATAACCTGAGTCAGAATATGTTGCTTCATTTATAGAACAAAAAGATGTATAATCGAATTATGGACACTCATTTTAGATGTATAGTCAATATTGAATTCACGATATCTGAATATTTATTCAACAGGAAGAAAAAAAAGGGAGAAAAGTGAAAAGAAAACAAATACAATTTCAGTTGAAAAGACCTACATATCTGAAGAAAAGAATTGTGTTAATATATAGAAGAATTGTGTTAATATATAATAATTGTGTGTGATAAGTTTAGGTTAGATTTTTTAAATTTCTTGACCAATAGAGGAAGACACAGGGAGGCAAATGAGTAACATCCCTCCCTTCTCACAGAGGCCATCGGGTAAATTCAAGGTGGTAAAGATGAAGGTGGGTTTCAGAATTTAGGAATTCATTTCTTAAAAGACTCTGCTTCTAACCTTTCTGCTCTGTAGCCTCCTGCAGTTCAATCCAGAGGCTCTCAACTTCCCTCAAACGATCAGCCACCTTGTCGGAGGCATAATGATTGCTGTCAATCATCTCCTGGCCAGTTTTCTGTATATTATTAAGCCGGATCTGATTAGCTGCCAATTCTTCTTCAAAGACTTTCTGCTTTTGAACCTGGCTCTTCAAGTTCAGTGTTTCCTGAGAGAAAATGAAAACAGTGAAAGAAAACAATTCCTTGAAAAATGAGGGGCAGATATTTTGAGGACAGGAATTTTTTTTTTCACTATAAATCTAAGTGAACTAAGAAGAGGATATAAGGCAGAACTGTTCTAGTCCAAGTATAGAGCCAGAGGATGCTCAGGAAACTATGACCAATTACTCCTTTCATACAAATGGCAGACATAGCTAATCACCTCCTGAACTTATTTCTATTGAGTCTGGATATGGTCTGAATATCACTTTAAATATGACACCATATGTAAGGATTATCAATCAATCACAGCTGGCATGAAAGATGGAGATTATTTTCCTTTCCTGCCTTTAGCAGAGAAGACCTGTTTACCCTACATACACTGGAACCATAACTCCTCTAGAGAACACAAGCACATAGGGATAAGTTTTACAGAATGAAAGTTAAAAATTAGATGCTCAAAGTTCTATCAAAAGAATATTAGAACAAGAGCATCAGAGGTATACATTTAAGACTAAATGATACTTAGAAAGTAAATACAGTGAATAGATATTGGCCTAGAAATCAAGAGACTGATTCCAGTCCTGACTGTAAATGCAAAAATTTGTGAGTGTATGTGTGTGTGTATGTGTGTGTGTGTGCAAAATAGTTTAACAGTTTATTATGCTCAGTCACTCAGTCATGTTTGACTCTCTGTGACCCCATGGATTGTAGCCAGCTAGACCCCTCTGTCCATGGGATTTTCCAGGCAGGAATACTGGAGCAGGTTGCCACTTCCTACTCCAGGGGATCTTCCCGACACAGGGATCTAACCCACTTCTCTTTCCATCTCCCTCATTGGCAGGCAGATTCTTTACCACAGTGCCATAAGGGAAGCCTATTGATAATTTATATTGTGAGTGAAAAATATGTGTTTTATATAATACCAAAATAAAAAAAACTTATGTGTGACTCAAAGATAATTCAGGAATTTTTCAGAGTCACACAAACTAAAACAGGACAGGGAATGAATTCAAGCCCAGTGTTTACTTTCCCCCAAGAGAATTCATGTGTCTAACTCTATGTTAAACAGATCTAAATAATCGGTTAACCTTGGGCAACTCACTACACAATTCAGATCCTGGTTTCTTCATCTGTAAAATAAGGAATTGTTCCTTTCCAGCTACAAAGCAGTAAGTTTATATTGTGTCAAACCATTAGGTTAATTCTGAGTTCCTGGTAGCCTGAATGTACGTTATGACTAGACCCAACATTTTCCTACTATAAGGGTGCATAGGGCAGCAGAAAGGGGGATATGCAGCTAAATAAAGAGAATTCCTGCTTTCCCCTGCTCTATTAAGGACCACTGGAAATTGTGCCAGGGAAAGGGGGTGATGGGAAACAGGGTATTGGAAAATTGGAAATTAGAAATACAGTCTTGGAGGAATCATTGTGCTTCTCTGAGATTCTGTCTCTCCATCTATAAAATGAGGCTCACCAGCTGAACGCTATTGTCTTTTCAGGTCCAAGATTGTAGTTTCATTAAATTAAGTACCAATGAGTATGTTCTGGGTCTGCAACCCTGCCTACCTTGTAATCTTCATCATCTGCCAACTTTTTCTTTTTGTTGATCCAGTTCTTTAGGTCATCTGAGTCCTGATACAGTTGCTGCAGAAGGAATGAATCCTCCAGCAATCCACGTCTAATGGCAGCCCTTTTTCGTAGATTGTCCCGTCGGACCAACAGCTGCAAAAAAACATAAACAAACTCACGGTCAGAAAAATAAAATATGGATGCCTGAGATCTACTGCCTACCATGGTTAACAATGCTCCAACATTTTCCCTAGCCCGGGTGCACAGGCAGGCAGATGCACATACTTCATCCCGGATAGCAGCGATCTTCTCTGAATCATACTGCTTATCATCAATCAGTTTGGTTGCAGTCTTGTCTATGGTCTGGGGGGAAAAAAAAAAAGTGTTTTTCTCTCATTGGCACTGAGTAAGTCGCCACAGTTTGTTTAGCTGTTTAAAGAAGAAGCATGACAATGTGGGAAGAGGACAAGATTCAGGGTCAGAAGATCTGGGTCCTACTTCTGATTTCTGTTATAAATTGTATATAAAATATAAATCTCAGGTTAATTATTTTCTCTATGACACAGTAGTTTCTTCTTAATCTAGGTTACAGTGAATGAAACCTGTTTTCACTATGAGGTGAATATTTGATCTATTTTAAAATTTTTAAGAACCATTGTTGATACAGCCTTGTTCAATGGCCAGTATTTATCTAAATATCTATCTATTCACTCACCCATCCATCATATACCATATGTACTTCTTAATAATTCATCTCTATCTCTAGCTATATGGGGAATGGAGTCATATTATACATGTGAATTTTGACTCATATTCATTCATAAACTCTCAAAATTGCTCAGGATGAATTAATTGATTGGGAATAGGAAAATGATGTGAAATTACAAATAGTATTTAATAAACAATAACTTATTTTACATTGTTATCTTTTACCAATGAAAATCAACCTAATAAGCATATGAACTGGGAAGGGACCATAGCAAGCTCTGAATTGATCTAAGATTAACAAAGAAAATTTGGAGTTTTGTGGTTATTGTTGCTGGTGGTATACATGCACATGTGCAAGTTTTGGCTAACCCCAGCACAGTCCTAGGAGACAGCCGAAGACATATAGTATATATACATTGGGCAAATAAAGTCTCCCTTACACTTCTCTGAGACTTGCTTATGTATTGACAAGTTTCTGGGACACTGTAACTTAAGGTTCACAAGAAAATTATAGCAGCATTAAATGCAAAACGTAAAGATGAGGATATACAGGAAAAAATAGATACTACCTAGATATCTAGATATTACTAAAGAAAGCTAAATGGAGATATTACTGGAGAGGAAAAGACTAAAAAATGTAAATAATACATTCAAATATATTTTAAGTTATGATTCATATTGGATATGGATCCCATAGTTTCTATTTATACTGCAGGAAAAAAAAATAAGACAATCAGGCACTGTGTCAGAAAATATAAATTGCTCAAAATCTTTAAAAACTTTCTAAAAAAATCACAATATTTTAAAGGAACTGTCCTACAATTAAATTAATTAAAAAATAAATTTACCTAATTCTGAAAAAAATTTAAAAGTAAATACTTTCTAAATATGCTTTGTGGAATAAGAAATGTGTTGATAAAAAGTGGGTATGATTATTTTTCTGAATGTTTTCTCTTTTTAAAACAACTCTCATGTCTGATAGTTATGAGTAATTCTAAGAATTGGTAATCTATGAGATGTGTGTAACACAGGGAGTTCAACCTGGTGCTGTGTGACAATCTAGAGGTGTGGGATTGGGTGGGGGATGGGAAGGAGGTTCAAGAGGGAGGGAATGTATATATACATATGGCTGAATAACATTGTTGTAAGGCAGAAACCAGCTCAACATTGTAAAGCAATTATCCTCCAATTAACATGTATATCTGTGGCTGATTCATTTTGATATATGGCAAAACCAATACAATATTGTAAAGTTAAAAAAAAAAAATGAAGCCAATGCCCAAACAAGGGCCCATTTCTTACTGTGATCTTCTCCTCCTGGGCAGTAAAAGCTTCCTCAAAGTCATCATGCTTCTGAAGAAGGGCTTCTACACTGCCCAGTGAATTTCCGAGGTCCTCGTTTTCCAGGAAGGCCTGTAGAAGACAGAAAGATACATCCCAGCTGTGCCTCACCAGTGAGAATCATTCCCTTTGGAATATCTCTGAGAAAAGGAATAAGAAAGGAGGTGAGGGGGATGGAAAGCAAGATGGGAATTAACACAAGGTAGGAGAGGAGATAGAGATTAACCTCAAAGAGCAGAACCTCAGCTTCAGAGTTCCCTTCCCAACCTTCTCATCCAAATGTATTACCTTCATCTCAGTGTGTGAACCAACCAATCTAAGCATGATTCTGTGTTCTCAAATCCTCAAGAGGACCACTCAACTCCACCAGAAAATCTCTGGTTAGCCCTGCCTCACTCATCACATTTTTCTTTCACGGATCCCTTAACAATTGGATATTCATTTTGCTGCATGTTCGGAGAAGTTTAAAACCTCTGTGCTTTGTATTTAAATATTTTTCCTGTGCATTTATCCATGAGGGAATTTCAAGAGCCTTACAGAGAGGGTCGATCTTTTCTCTTCCTTGCGGCTCACCCTCTAGTTCCCAGGTGAACTGAAGTGGTGGTGAGGATGCTGATAGTAGTAATGAGGAGCAGGAGAAATGGCTTCTGGACACTCGCTGAGCCCCTATGTTACCTCTTGTCTGCTCATCCAACTGTCTACTTGCTCACTGTCACGGTAGAAGAGGTGCAGGTTCAAGCACTGCTCATACTGCTGCCGACGCTTCTCCCACAGCTCCAGCAGAGCCACCCAGTTGTAGGTAAGTAATGACATCTTTGGAAAGGAAGAAGCAAAAGACCAGGAAGATATTAAATGAATTTATTTTATCCTACTGTCACTGAGCATCCAATAAATGCAAGGCCCTTTGAAGGAAAAAAATGAATAGAAAAACAGGCTTTTCTCTTAAGGCTCCTCAGTTCAGTTCAATTCAGTTGCTCAGTAGTGTCCAACTCTTGGCAACCCCATGAATTGCAGCACGCCAGGCCTCCCTGTCCATCACTACAACTAAGTAAATCCCTATAGTATAGAAAAAATGGGAGAAATACCATAATAGAGATATACCACACTTACTATGTACAAATAAAGAAGAAAAGATTAATTGATTCAAAGACACAGGGAGTAGAAGTATAGAAACTATTGTATCAAACCAAGATTTAAAGGGCAGAGAGGTGGAGATCAGGATTGTAGGAGGACACAATACCACATTCCAGGTAATCATTAGATTATACGAAGTGCTCCAGAGAAAACTGCAGTGTCTAAAAAAAGTGGACATTTCATGAAATTCAAGTTCACAGGGCACTTAAATGATCAGATTGAGAAGTTTGCCTTCTATTTCAAATGCAAATGAGAACCATCAAGGAAAAAGGGACATTCTCAAACTCATGAAAGCCTTTGTTTCTGCCCAAGCATCTGTCCGAGAAACCCCAGCTTATTAAAACTGCTGTGATAATTCCATAAAAAAGATGGTACAAATTCTCAGAATTCAGGATAACAGGTACATTTCAAGGTTTTAGAGTTCCACTCTTCCTTTGGCAGAAAATTGTTAAAAATAAAAATTCATATTATAATTTTCCCATAGGATTCTTGATGAGTTGAAAATACAGAGATCTCAGTCTTCATCATATAGTACTGGTGGCTGTGCTTGGAAGCTAATGAGATGCAGAGAACCTGCAAATTTTATTTCAATTATCATCCCAGAAATTCCTATGACTCTATGACTAGAGCAAAATGTCTCAGGGATCAGGAGGTTTAGGTAAGCCCTTGGGATCTATAAGATTATGATGATGGCAGTGTGTAAAGCTTTCTGTTGCTTAAGGAAGATTTCAGAAACACAGATACAGGAAAATCAGTCTGATCTGAGGTTGTACAGAGGAGAGAAGAAAAGGAACCATGTGCCAGGAACCATGCTAGGCACCTTAGGGAATCCAAAGATGAATAAGGAGCAGTCCTCAAAAAATTCACCATCTAGAGACTAGCATGGGAAAGTGACACAACAGAGCACATGTGACAAGGCAAGATGGCATGGAGGTTTCTTGGCTCAAATGGTAAAGACTCTGCCTGCAATGTA
>NW_011494812.1:968586-974735 GCF_000754665.1 Bison bison bison
GGTTGGGAACTGGAGAAGGGAATGGCTACCCACTCCAGTATTCTTGCCTGGAGAATTACATGGACAGAGGAGCCTGGCAAGCTACAGTCCATGGGATCACAAAGAGTTAGACACAACTGAGCAACTAATGCTTTCACTTTCAAGTGATGAAATTAGTTAGATCGACTAACGTCTCAGAGATGAGGAAGCACACATCAAGTTCTGAGAATTTCAAAAGCCTCACTCTAGCTAAAGCAACGTATGAAGGGAGCAATGTGAAATCTGGATCTATGTTAAAATATTTATATGTCTTTTGTCCTCTTTCCATTCAGAGATTGTCAATCAGTAAGAGATTAAGTGAAGGCTATATATCAAACTTTCACAAATTCTGTTAAACTGGATTACCTTTTCTAGAACTTCATCAGATGCTTCATGATTGGCATCCAGCAGAGTTTGACCAGTCTCATTAGCAGATTGAAATCGGTCATCATAAGAGTCAATCTCATGCTGTGACCACAAGAAAAAAAGGGTTAAAATGAAGCAGGAAATCTTCTGGTATTGTTGTCACCTCCCTCTTCCTCCTACTGGGGAGGCCTTCCTCTCTACCTTATGCTGCTGATGCCTGTCCAGTAGGGCTTCCCCACCAGTCACATCTATGGGCAGCTCATCAGCATTGATCAGAGCAGTCTTTTCCTCCATCCAACCTGAGAGCTCATCATAGTCAGATAAGAACCGCTGGTACCTGGGGAAAAGGTAAAGGAAAACACAGAAAGGAGGAACCAGATGCAAATGGACATTGAACAAATAGTCAGAGTTGGGTTGGGCTAAGATGTACAACATGCTTTTTGCATTAAATCTACCCCTTCATTCCTCCCATGTACTTCCCTATTCCTTTAGCAATGCTGGCTATGAATCCTTCACTCTAGATTGTATATTCCTAGGGTGAATGAGTCTTTGTGTGATGAAGCACTTGGGCATGACATCTCCAATATCACAGTCACACTCCAGAAACACTTGAAGTAAAGTAATATTTAATAAAGTACTATGAGGCCAATAAATAATCACATAACATAAACAACAGGAAGCACCTTATGATAAGGGGCAGCTAGAGTTAGGATTAGGAGCCCTTATGTATTTTAATTCACTCTTCACCGTATCAGTGAAGACAAAAGTCACCAAAAAAATTACCTGTTCAAAAAATCAAAGCCTCACCATTTCATTTTCAATCATATCAATACGATAAAGACTATTTTCTGGTGATTTAACAACTAATCATAAAAATTATGTACAGAAATGATATTCAAGTTTTGGTGTTTTTTTTTTTATAAGCTGACCTACATTCAGGAAATAATTCTAGATTTATTTTCTGTTCTTCAGCTTGGAAATTAATTCCAATTCCTTAGCTAGGGCCAAGATTTTGACATGTTTCTTCAAATATTTTTTCAGCTTCATGGGCCACTTCATAGCTTCTCACAACTATACAAACAGAGGAAGACAGAAAGGGTATAGGTGAAAGGAGATGTCATTCTGAGGATTATATCATCCTGCAAAGGACTTCTGGAAAACTAAAATTTCTTTTGTCTCTACTGAGCAGGCAGGAGGGCTGGGTCATTCATTATTTTATTCCTTTTGCTCTTTTATTTCTGTTTTAATATTGCACTTTGACCCTGTAGAGGTAGTTAACATAATAGAGAAGAAGGCTTTCTCACCCATAAGAAGCCTGCAGCTTTTCATATCTGCTGGTAGCCAAGTTGCGAATACGTTCCCAGTTGGAGACCAGATCCTCTTTCATCTGCTGGATTTCAGCTGCATCTGAAGGATGGGAAAGCTTCAACTTGTCTGCTTTGGAACATAACTCCTTCACCTTTGGGATGAAAAAGAAATCTAGTGTGTGAGGGTGGGTCAACAGTATAGTGCTAGATGGTGACTTTATAGTACACACATATGTCTAATGATAATGCTGTACATCTGAAACTTACTATATAATTTTAGAAAAAGGAAAAAAAATAAACTTAGTGGGAAATCCAAGTATTCTGATCCTCCTGACAAAGTTTTATGGGAGGGATGTAACATAATAATTATATAAGTAAGAATAACATATTAGTGCATTTATATGGATATATCTATATTATTATATTCATGTAACTATATTAACTATAATAACTTACTGACTGCTTTTTGTCTCTTGTTGTGCTAAGCATGTCACATGCATTTTCTTGTTTTATAGTCTCCGTTTAATAAGACTATGAGGCAGAAACTATTCTTGTTCCCCTTGTATGTGAAAACTGAGAGGCTAAGTATTTTATCTGCCCGAGGTCATTCAATAAATCATTATCAGAAGCAATATTTAGACATATATCTGTCCTTCATTACCCTCTATACTGTTTTCATAAACATTACCATAGGAATCAGAGAGATACTTCTGCTAACGAAAATTTTTGCTAAGAAAATTCCAGTAATGCCAGGCCAGTGTGAGCACAATTCCTGAAGAGCAGGGTTACTAGGGAAAATTCCATGTTACCATTAGTCCTTCCACTATATTCAATTATAATCAGGTGTTGTCTAAGATGAGATTTCATTATCGTTATTCATTAAGTCATGGTATTTTATCACTCATAATTAGAAAACAAGAAAAACAAAGGGGAAAAATGAGGAAGGAAAAAAGAAGTAGACTGGTGAAATATTTTTCAGAAACTGGACCGAAGGATAGAACTATGATTAAAGCATAGTAACTAGGGATCTTCTTGTGGGCTGACTCCACAGTAAAAACTGAGGAGTAATTAGTTTAAGTTATGGTTAAAGTTGTGAGCGTAAGAAGTAAGAATGGGAGGCAGTCAAGAATATAGGCTTACTCCAAGTTCTAGTGTGACTATGCCTACCGTAGGTACAGGAATCGAGGTCTTTCAGCTTCCAGAAGAAAACCCAAAGGTGGGTTGAGTAGAGTGTTTTAGTGTCTATGTTTATTATAAAAGGAGAAGAAGAAATTTTCTCCCTTTTCTACTGAGTAAAGGACAAAAAGAAACAAGGTTCATCTCCAACAAGAGAAGGTGTGGTTAGGCAGGAAACCATTCATGAAGCTATCTATTTTGGTTTTAAATTATGAAATATATTACAAAAAGCATAAGTGTATATATAATATATATATATATGTGTGTATTTATATAAAAATAATTTAAACAAAATACTAGATATCCAAGAATCATGTACAAGTTATAAACTAGAATAAAGAGGTATATTCAGGTGGCACAAAATTTCTCTTTCATTGAAATAATGAATTTACTATGTTCTATGGAGACAAGTCGGAGACAGCAATGGCACCCCACTCCAGTACTCTTGCCTGGAGAATCCCATGGACAAAGGAGCCTGGTAGGCTACAGTCCATGGAGTCACTAAGAGTCGGGCACGACTGAGCGACTTCACTTGCACTTTCACTTTCATGCATTGGAGAAGGAAATGGCAACCCACTCCAGTATTCTTGCCTAGAGAATCCCAGGGACAGAGGAGCCTGTTGGGCTGCCTTCTATGGGGTCGCACAGAGTCGGACACGACTGATGCAACTTAGTAGCAGTAGCAGCAGCAGCATGGAGACAAGTGGAGATGGAAATGGCAACCCACTCCAGTATTCTTGCCTGGAAAATCCCATGGACAGAGGAGCCTTGTGGGCTACAGTCCATAGGATCACAAAGAGTTGGACACGACTGAGCGACTTCACTTACTTATGGAGACAAGATGAATGTCAGATGGCTCTTTTAACTCAAGGATGTTAGCTCTTTCTCCCACAGGCTTACCTTGTCATTCATGACTGCAAGGCTCCTCTCAAGTGTCTTGTGACTGTGAAACAGTGCCTCAGAGCTCACAAGGTCTTTGCCATAGTCCTCAGACGTGACTTGAGCTTCCTTCTCCTCAATCCACTGGATGGCTTCAGTCACATCCCTGCCAGACAACCCCATGAGCTCCAGCAAAGGAAGAAGGCAGGCATTCCAGGGCAAACAGCACCCAGCAGGACCAGCCTCATTCACCTGTCAGAAATTATCCTATCTTCCCACACACTAGCAAAAAATAGCATAAAGAATTCCTGTTTGGGGGCTTCCCTGGTGATCCATTGGTTAAGAATTCACCTGCCAATGCAGGGGATGTGGGTTCAATCCCTGGTCCGGGAAGATTCCAGATGCAGAGACAGCTAGGCCTGTGCACCACAACTACTGAAGCTCATACACCTACAGTCTGCACTTCACAAGAGAAGCCACCACAATGAGAATCCCGCCCACCACACTGGAGAGTAAACCCAGGCTCATCTCAGCTAGAGAAAGCCCGCCCACAACAACCAAGACCCGGTACAGCCAAAAATAGAATAAATGCACAAAGATTTTTAAAAAGAGTTCCTACTTTTATGGTTTCCATCGAGATGTAGAGACATGGGCATCCTGTCAGCTGAGCCTCCAGATATACTTCTGGGTTAGCTCTTCACAAATATCCTTCTTCACAACCTCACCCTCCATTCTCTTTCTGCTTTTGCCCCTGCAGAACTTCCATCACTAATTCACTAGTGCTAATTTTATTACTTTAAGCTCCATTTAACACACTTGGCTATTGACTGGATCACAATTTTAACCACTGTGTTCCTTGTTGTTTTAAAGGCAAGAACATGATTTTGTTTGATTCAAGGTATTGGCCACTAATTGCTAACAGTAGACAAAGGCTAACCCAAATACCCAGCCTGGTGCTATTGCAGTTTTCTACAATTCAGTGGCCAGATTCCTACCTTTTGAATTTCTGAAGGTCTGCAGCACTGGACAGCATTTTCTGTCTTTGGAGAGCCAGACCATGGAGACGTTCCCAGGCTGCATTCACCTCCTTCTGCTTTGACTCAATCGAGGGCAGCTCAGGATGCTTTTCCTGTGGGAGTAAGTCAGTGTTGGACTAATGGAGAAAAAACTTTTAAAAACTTCTTATTTCACACTTTGCCCTAAGCAGAGGATAGCCATTTAGCCAGATACTACACTTCACCTTAGCCCTGGTCCCTTTTACTTGATCCACATCACCAAAATCTAGAAAACCAAACCACCAGATGTTGTATCTTCTGTCCAAAGCTCAAGACTAGTCTACTAACATAGGTTGCCCAACCTCATTATTTTCAGAACTCCATCATGTTGATGGCTGCTAGCTTCCCTCAAGACCCTGGGAACCAAGGAAGAGAAAATTTCTTTCATGAAGTCTGACTTAATTTTTCAGATCTCGAGTACTGTGAGTTTTGGCTCTTTTGGGGCCCTGACACCTTGAGAATATAGTTGGAGCTATTTTCCTCTTCCCAGAACTAGATAAACATGCAGATAAATTTAATTTTGCAGTTCACACAGTTTCGCAGACTATCTGAAGCAATGAAATTTGTGTTTATCAGATAAAGCTAGCTAGTATCAGCCCATTTAGATACTTGGCAATTTTGAGTAGTTGCCATATACCAGGTCTCCCGACCCCTCCTATCCCTGTTTATTCCTATTTCCATTTCTGTTTTTCAGCCTCTTCAGACAGAATTTTCTTCTCCTTCCTTCTTTACAAGTAGAAATAATATTTTATAAGCTCCAGTACTTAGGCCTCAAGAAGTCTTTCAGCTTCTGTTCTTACTTTCTTGGAACATATTAAAAAGTATGATCTACTGAAAGATGAGAGAGCACATGGAGAAAGCCTGCACTATCCTTGCCAAATCCTTAGACATGGGAGGAAGGTTGTTTTAGATCCTGTACACCAACTGAGTCACTGTGTAACTGAAGTTACTTAAGAATATCAGGTGAGATCGGGAGAATGGCCCAGCTGAGCAGCTGACTCAGTGAATCTGACTCACTTAACCATGGAAAAATAAAATGTTTTCTGTTTTAAGTTTTGTAGTGGTTTGGTAGATAGTAACAGATAACATATTCAAAAGCAGAGACATTACTTTGCCAACAAAGGTCCATCTAGTCAAGGCTATGGTTTTTCCTGTGGTCACGTATGGATATGAGAGTTGGACTGTGAAGAAGGCTGAATGCCGAAGAATTGATGCTTTTGAACTGTGGTGTTGGAGAAGACTCTTGAGAGTCCCTTGGACTGCAAGGAGATCCAACCAGTCCATTCTGAAGGAGATCAGCCCTGGGATTTCTTTGGAAGGAATGATGCTAAAGCTGAAACTCCAGTAC
>NW_011494812.1:974835-1007468 GCF_000754665.1 Bison bison bison
GAACTCCGGGAGGTGGTGATGGACAGGGAGGCCTGGCATGCTGCAATTCATGGGGTCGCAAAGAGTCAGACATGACTGAGCGACTGAACTGAACTGAACTGATAACTAAAAAAAAAAGAAGAAGAAATCTGCACAATAACAAAAATACAATCATGTTAGACGGAGAAATTTAGAGACTGTTGGAAATGAGGCCTGGAAAAAATTGAGAAATAGTTTATTTTCCCTACTCTAGTACCTATTAATCCTGAAATTTTGATTCTATTTACACATAAATATCACTCCCATTATATAGCTGCAGTGATAATAAAACTTTAAATGGAAAAGCACGATAGCCCACTATTGCAGTTTCTGTTCAATTCCTTCACATACATATAAAATCAGACTGACTTCCCAGTTCTTACATATGTTAAGGGTATTTAGTCACACACTGAGTATTTGTATGCTCAGAAATTAAAAGGTTATTTAAGCATTTTCTTAAGTAAATGGAGGTAAATCTGCCTCTTTTTCCTTCCCCCTCAAAGAAAAATTTGTTTAATGATATCATATATATTATGAGAAGCCACGATTATTTTATATTCTTTGCCACTTCATAAACATGAAAAATTGATGTACTGCACAGTGCAAGAGTAACCTCATTGTGGACTGAATTTCTTTACATAAAGCCATGTACACTCACTCACTCACACCTCTATTTCTGTAGACTGGCAAGGGATGAATTCAGAAATGAGAGAAAGCTACTCTGGGCATGTCACTCCAGGGACAGGCATACCTCTGTTTTCTCACAATGTTCCATATACTTTTCTTGTCCCTTCTACAAATGGCCAGGCAATCTTCTTGAAGATCAGAACCCTTTCCCTGGATTGGCTCTGTTATTCCCCACCTCACCTCTGCACACTCATTGGCATATTGGTTCACTTCATTCACTCTCTCCTTTCGAACTTCCATATCTGCTAGGAACTCTTCAAACTTCTTATGCAGAACCTCTGTGCGCTCCCAGTCCTTACCCAGCTCCATTGATGTCACCAGAGCATCCTGTAGACACAGAAAGGTCTATTAGGTCACCAGCAAATATTTAGGGATTCCTGCAGTTCAAATGCCCAAAACCCTTGTTTACATTTACATTCCCAGGATAACTCAGAAGGAGATACTGGTGGAACCTGGGAGAACCCCTTCAAGAAAGTCAGAGCAAGGGCATATTTCCTGAGGTGGCACTGTGACTCAGGGAACAGTGGTCTTTGGGGTAATTCTTTGGGAAGACCAGGGACATTGTCAGAAAATGCCCTTGGAAGAACCTTTTTGTGGTTTGGAACATGAAAAGGAAATCCATCCTGGTTCTGCTGGATTCAACATCCTGAGTATTTACAAAAGTATTGTGCTGAATGCTTGCCTGTGTAAATTTTCAGTCCTAACCATAGGGTTATTCTTCAAGTAATAGGAGATAGAAACCTCTCTAGTTATAGGTACTAAGAGACAAAGGATTAAGGGAAAAACTGGCAATTCTCTCAGTTGGAACCAGAGTAGGATTGAAAACCTAGAAGGAGTGAAGGCTCATGGAAGGTAGAAGGGGGGCAATCCTAGATGATCTTTCAGTACACATTTTTTTTTGTATGTCTTGCCTTCTTCATGTTCAGATTCATACATTTAGACTTATCCTCCTATAATGTTGCCTACTTCCAGAATACCTCTAAATCTTTGCTAACATTCCTCTTTCTTCCAAGGAACTAAGCCCAGGAACAGATACCCTGACTTCTTTACAAAAAGTGAAAGTGAAAGTTGCTCAGTTGTGTTGCATGTTGCTTCTTGTGACCCCATGGACTGTAGCCTGCCAGGCTCCTCTGTCCGTGGGATTATCCAGACAAGAATACTGGAGTGGTAGCCATCCCTTGCTCCAGGGGATCTTCCCAACCCAGGGATGGAACCCAGGTCTCCCGCATTGCAGGCGGATTTTTACCATCTGAGCCACCAGGGAAGTCTGCATCAAATTGCTATGGGATGTCTGGGCCAGAGGGATGGAAAATCCTATATACAGGCTGTTTGGTGCTATACCTTGTCTCCAATCCACTCCAAGATATCGGCACACCCCTGGAAGTACTGTTGGAGTTTCAGGGCCCGCAGCAGCAAGGCACCCTTCTCCTGGGTCAGCTCCAGCAGCAGATCCCACAGGCGGTTCAGTTCCTCCAGAAGGCCCTTTGGGAGGAGTAAAAGCACTCAGGCATGTTACCTGCTGTGGAGCAGCAGTTATAGACTCAGAGACCTGTGCAGAGAGGGATCTGGATAAAAATCCCTCATCCCATTAACTCGTGCATTAATTGCTCAAAAATATTTAAAAGAGGATAGGGCATGTATGGGAATAACCATTAAACCATATGATTACCTGTGGCGGATTCATGTTGATATATGGCAAAACCAATACAATATTGTAAAGTTAAAAAAAAATATGATCTTCCATAAAGAAAAATAAATAATAACATTTGGGTGTTTTAGAGGATGAAATGATTGCAAATGATAAGACAGGATGAAATAAAAATTCATTTAAAAACAGGTGCTTATTTGAATTGAACCTTTAGGGATAGAATTTTGATACACAGAAGATACAGAGAGGGTGTTCAAAGTACTGACAAAGGCACAGAAAAAGTTAGCATGGACTGTCTGTCAGAAGGGATAAGAGCTACAAGTTTTTCTGACTTACAAAGAAAATATGATCACCAAAGCAATAACAGAACTTGAGACTATATAGTTGAGGGCTATAATGCTAGGTTAGCTTAGAAGACCAGGTTTTACATATATTGTAAAATTAAATGTATAATTTATGTTGTCTTCAAGAATCTTCTATTTTCCAACTACTTCATGGTTCTAAGGTAACATGTAGCACATAAATCACATTTATCTATGGATCCTGCAGTGCTACAGGATTACTATAATCTCATAAATTCTGATAGATGTGAAGATGTTTCAGATATTTCTCAACTATTTTAATTAATGTAAGGGACTGATTTTTGTGCAATTTTACCAAATCATTTTTACTTAATAACAGGTAAATTTTGAGTTATTCTTGTTACAGAATCTTTTTTCTAATAAGGT
This sequence comes from Bison bison bison, assembly GCF_000754665.1. Lineage (NCBI taxonomy): Eukaryota > Metazoa > Chordata > Mammalia > Artiodactyla > Bovidae > Bison > Bison bison. The sequence goes on from NW_011494812.1 coordinate 977,917, forward strand.
TTATTCTTGTTAAAGTCTGTATCGCCTGACCATGTTTTGTTGATAGTAAAAGGAACTAGAATTTGTATGCTAGATATGGAAATATAAGTCCCAACTTATAAATATGTAACACACATTTCTTTTGACAATTTTAGAAACAGTTAAACAGTAAAAAAATTTTCACTTAATACAAAACGAACCTGAACTGACTATCAACCCAAACATTTTAGGGGAATATATGAATTAACTCAGAAAAAAAGCTGATAAATTAATAATGGATTCCATGGTGGTGCTGCTCTTTGATCTTCAGAGTTCAAGGGTTTGGAGACCTACAATAGTAGCCACAGCATGTGAGCTCTGAGGAGAAAGAGGCATCATAGACAAAGGGAGAAAGATTTCGGAGAAAATTCAAAGAAAGATTATCCCTTGTTTAGAGAGTTTAAGCACCAAGGACTCTGAGCTTAGAATTACTCAGAAAGGACATTTGGGAAAGCCAATTCATCTGGGTTGAGGCGGGTTTGATCTTCAGCCACCCCATCCTGTGACGGCATCAGGAGGAAGGTGACACTATTCAATGAGAGCTTTGTGCCATAGCTCTTCTCCCCACTCCTAGGAACACTAGCATATCCCATCATTTTTTCCTTCCACAATCTAAGTAAAATATAAGAGACAGAACCATGGTTCCAAGTCAGTTGTATCAAGGTGTACACCTGTTGTAATCAATGAAAACTCTGATAACCTAATCAACAATTAGAAGCATCTCTCACAGAGCCCTACGATATATTTACCTTGGTGTCCTCATGGGCAAAATGCCCCTCAGGAAATCGAGTTTCCCTGGTTTTTTCCAGATCAGGAAGGACCCTTGATTTTGCTTGCACCTCTGTTTCAAAGTTTTCATGCTTCTGATATTTCCCCTGAAGATTAGAAATCAGAGTTTATGGCTTAATGGAGCCTGGTCTCCTGGATGATAAAAGAGTTCTTTTAGTCCTCTGCTTTCTTGCAGGCAGAACTACCAGTTTCTCAGCATAGATGAAATGATAACCTATGACCATAGCTGCTGCTGCTGCTGCTGTTAAGTCGCTTCAGTCGTGTCCGACTCTGTGCGACCCCATAGACGGCAGCCCACCAGGCTCCCCCATCCCTGGGATTCTCCATGCAAGAACACTGGAATGGGTTGCCATTGCCTAGAGGAGTCCTATTCTAAAATAAGTTGTTCTGGCAGAATCAACGCATATAGGTTTTTAAAGATTCCCAGACCCAATGTCCTGGACCACAGAAGAAGGTCTTTTCAGTCCTTATTGCCTTTGGGAAATTTCCAATAAATATTATGTTAAAGTCTTAATTGCCTTCTGTGGAAATGAAATAATGTAACAGAATTTTTCCTTTTAAGAAAAGAGGAAGCAAATCCTACTGAAAGTAGTGAACAATGAAGAAAATTATCATGACAACAATGGCTTTTTTAATTTAACTGGGAAGTTTTTGCATGCTAAATTATGCTCTTGTTGTCATATATAGATCGATCCATTTAGTAGGTAACACTTCGTTCTTGATCTAGGTGCTTCCTTTCTGATATCCATTGTGCATTTTAGGCATACAAGCCTTTCTTCTGATGCTGACTATGCCTTATTCTGTAATACAAGTAGTAGGGGGAGTTCTCACCAAACCTCTCTATCTGAGATCTCTCATTTGAACTTAACAAGAGTCATGAACAGCCAACTGGGAAAAACCCTGGTTAAATCATATCTTTCTGAGGAGAGCAAAGAGAAGTTAGTTCAGAAGTACTGATGTCTCTTTACTTCAATTCCATCCTTAATGTCATAAATATTGAAATTTCATAAATTCTTTGAATTCTCAGTGTTTTGCCCATGGTGTAAGTTCAGAGCAATATTACATTTATAAAGTATTATCTAGAATGAGTTTCCTGTGTAAATAAGACATTGGGGCTTAAGGAGTTGAAGACACGGACTATTTAGAGTCAGAATTACAGTTCCCGAAGTCTAATCTTCTATTACAGCATCCCTCTAGAGTTTACCAGATGCACACCTACATTATAAAAATGTTTCCCTCCCTAGAGATTTCAGAGTCTACTCTGGGGAAGTCAGTGAAACTGAAGAACCTGTATGTTTGTTGGGTCTTCATAGCTTTTATCACTTGCAGTCTTGATTTTCTCCATGATCCATTTCTCATGGTCATCAACATCTCGTATGAAAACCTGGTAGTGATAGGAATCTTCAAGTTTCTGACCCCTCTCAGCAACCCGTTCCTTGAACCTCTGGTACCGACTCAACACCTCCTGACGCCTCTCCTGGATCTCCTCTGCTGTTTCCAGGACCTCTGGCCCATCACTCTCCATAGCCTGCAAGTGAAAAAGTTTACTTATTGCTGCTTCTCAAGTCTCTAGTATACTGTTTGTTTGTTTTTTTTTTTTTCCCTCTCTCTGTCTCTAATATTCTGTCTTTTTAAATGTCTTCAAGGCATTTACTCATGTTGGATTTAGGTTCAGATATCTTTATGCCTATAAAGGTCTCTTTTTAGAAAGGCTGTAGTACATTTATATAATTTTAACCACATGCAGCTACAACTTAGGCTGATAATTCTTGGTCATTCAGAATACTTTTCCAACTTTTCACATAAACATCTGCCCATATTAATAAACTTAACAGTAAAGTTCTATAACATGCATTATTAGACAATTGAAAACAAGTTTAAATTAGCAAAATCACATTTTCAGATGCATAAAAGAAATACAATTTTACTGCTTTCAAAAACTTAAAAGGTGTTAACATGTACTGATCATGACAAACCTAATTTAATGAAAAAATAAAAATGGCTTGCAATTAATTTTGACAAATGATATACCCCAAAGTCCAAAAAAATTTATGTAAAAATAAAACTAATACATTATTTACTTTTTTATTTTCTTTATTCACAAACAATACAAGTCAAAAATTTAGCACATTTACAATCTAATTACCACAGATTTCAAATTATTAGCATCTTGGTAACTGACTTTTGCAATGTAAAACACTGTATTATCAAATAAAATCACATATTATTTTCCAATAATAGTGGGATCCAATTTATTTGTAACAACATCCAGCAAAATCTCCATAGGATACACCTTCATTTATCTGGATATAAGCAGTTTTTCCTAGTTTACCTCAGTGAAAACATTCAATATAAGATTTAGACTTTAGTCTCCTTCTATACGTAATTGTTATTCTGTGGGTGGCCTTTACTAGTCTGGTTACAGAATTAAACCCTTCTACAGAGACTCAAACATTTATCATGAATTATTTTGCTCCAGGTTATCAGGTTGTTCTCCATGTGAACCTGTGTAAACAAGTCATTGCTGGATTTTGGTGCTGTATAGCCACAGCTCAAGGTCAGTTTAAAGTGATACATTCATAAAAAAGAGAATTAAAATTAAGCTTGTTTACTTCTTAAGAATCAAGAAAAATCCTTGGTGATCCTGTCAAAGATAGCACAGAAAGTTCAAAGGAGACAGCTTTCTTAATTATATTGGTGACAAATTGTCCTATAAAGAATTCTGTACTCACGGTTTCCTTTGGAAAGTGTTATGCTTTTCCTAAAGGTCAAGAACCTGCCAAAATAAAATGTGTCCAAAAGAGAGAGAGAGAGAGAAAGAAAGAGAAACAATTCACATGTAATTGTTTAGTCTAACTTAGAGATGAGAGAAATGTTACATATGTGGCAAGACAAAAAGAAAAAAAAAGCCTCTTGCTTGGGCCAGAATCCCGCCAACTACAATCTACCCTATCTTCAGGAGACAGATTGAGCTGAGGCAGCTGCTAACTTTCACAGATGCTGGGTGACTCAGCGCTTTGAAGGGACTGTGGCCCTCAAAGGTCTTCAACAGGACTTTATAAAAAAAAAAAAAAAATGAAAGCAAAATTCTTAGATGAAAACTTAGAAAAAAAACTGCTATAGATGTAACATAGGGCAATGTTAAGATTATGTTTTGTTTCTTCAATTAGTTTTAAATTTTACTTCTAAGAATTATAAACAGGAAGGAATTCTGGGTTGCCCATTCTTCATACTCTGTACAGAATTACAAGAACTCAAGGCATACATAGGTTCTTGTTCCAACCTGTCTCTCAGAAATACAAATCACCAACTCCATTAAAACTCAGCTATAGATTTTTAACAGTCTTTAAGCAACAAGACATCCTAGTTCTTGCTGTAGAGACTTTGTTAAAATAGGGAGAAATTTTTATTTCTGGTTGTTTATTCACAGATTGTTCCTTTTATTTAAATGATTAAGGGTAAGGCTAAATCAGATTTTTAAAAACCCAAAGGAAGTAAGATATATGCTTGCTTATTAGCATTTTGTGAAACAAAAATTAGGATACCTCATCACTTTGTCAACAAAGGTCTGTATAGTCAAAGCTATGTTTGTTTGCTTGCCTTTCCAGTAGTCATGTACAGATGTGAGAGTTGGACCATAACGAAGGCTGAGTGCTGAAAAATCGATGTTTTCAAACTGTGATGCTGGAGAAGACTCCTGAGAGTCCCTTAAACTGCAAGGAGATCAAACCAGTCAATCCAAAGGAAATCAACCCTGAATATTCATTGAAAGGACTGATTCTGAAGCTAAAGCTCCAATACTCTGGCCACCTGATGCGAACAGCTGACTCACTGGAAAAGACCTTGATGCTGGAAAAGATTGAGGGTAAGAGGAGAAGTGGGCAACAGAGGATGATGGTTGGCTGGCATCACTGACTCAATGGACATGAGTTTGAGCAAACTCTGGGACATAGTGAAGGACAGGGAGGCCTGGTGTGTTGCAGTTTATGGAATTTCAAAGAGTCAGACACTACTGAGTGACTAAAGAACAACATTTGACAAACTAATGAGGCCATAAAATATCTAAAAATGGAACAAAGTTCTAAACTTTGGGATAAAGTCATACTATTTATTGTATGTATTATTTTTAATGAAGAGAAATCTTCCAAACACATAATTCTTTTATATAACTTTTAAGAAATGAAGTAAACATATCAAAAAAAAAGATTGGGATGCCTTCAGATCCTCCTAAAAAACAGTGGGTCTGTCCATGTCAAATATCATTCCACTGTAGATCCAACTTGAATAACATAGTATTCATGGTCTACTAGGGTAGACCAAGGTTCTACATTTCTAGTTTCCTTTCACCCTGGATCATCTCACCCAAAGAAACTGAGAGAGCTTTAAATTCTGTTCTTGAAAGTATACTATTAACTTTACATTTTCATACAGTTTCATTATATAAAAATCAAATTTGGGTGCTAAAGGCATGAACACAAATCTTAGGGAATGTATTAGTACAAGGGTCAGGCTGTTTCCTTCGGATAGATGGAAGGGCATGATGAGAAAATTTTGAACCCTGGTAGCTTAATATTTGGGTCTCTGACCTTCTTGCCACTATTACAGTTTTCCAAGAATGGTTATCGGCACTGACGAAATAGAGGCCCTGAGTACAGCAGACTCAGGTAAAGAATGTATGAGAGACATTGTGGAGGTTAAGAATCATGTTCAATCTCTAAAATTGTACATAGCCCTTTATATAAATGAGTGCTGAGAGATTACAGGGAAAACTAAGTTCATTACAGACAGCTTCATTAAAGAGAAGTCTTATACTCAGTTTTTACAGGGTGCGAGTACTTTTGAGAACTGTTGTATTTGATCTTGGTTATCAGCTCTGGACAGAACTGTACTTCTCATACTCATTTAATCAGCACTACCCAGCTTTCCTGAGTCTCTTCTCAGTTATCAGATCTTCGTTTCCCCGACTCAGAAACTCCAAGAGATGCTTTATATACCCAAATTCTAAACTGTCCCCAATTTGCAACACTAAAATTCACATGCTTACTGTGGAATTTTAGAGTTCAATTTTCTCAACTCATTTAACGACAAGGAAAAATACACTAATTTTAATGTAAAAAATGTTTTCCTGTGGAGTAGAGGTCATCATTATTTTATTTTTAAGACTTTATTTTTGCTTCTCCAGAGTGAGTTCTCATTTTAAGAAGCCTCCAATGTTTGTATCCTAAATTTAAAATATTAAATGTTGTCATTCAAAAAAAAAGAAAGAAAGGCCTCTTTGCAGTGAACAATATTCACTTTAACTCTTATTACCTCAGATTCTCCAAAGTTGTGCTGTGCTGTGCTTAGTTGCTCAGTCAAGTCTGACTCTATGCGACCCCATGGACCATAGCCTGCCAGGCTCCTATGCCATGAGGATGCCTCTAGGCAAGAATACTGGAGTGAATTGCCATGTTCTCTTCCAGGGGATCTTCCCAACCCAGGGATCGAACCCAGGTCTCCTGCATTGCAGGTGGATTCTTTACCAACTAAGCCACCAGGGAAGCCCATGAATACAGGAGTGGGTAGCCTATCCCTTTTCCAGGGGATCTTCCCAACCCAGGAATAAAACTGGGGTCTCCTGCATTGGCAGGCAGATTCTTTATCACTAGCACCACCTGGGAAGCCCCTTATTTAATATAATCTTCCCCAAATATCAGATAATAAATAGGTTGGTGAGGTGGAACACAGTGTAAGAGAACTCACTGCTCAATCCTCAGTAATATGAATTAAAAAAAAAAAATCATGTAAGAAGTTCCACCAGCAGGTCAGCACAGTGATCTACCCTCTGAATGGTGTCCTTACTTTTGACCATCAGACCCTGCTGTATGCTGTTTCTTTTCCTTTAGCTTTTCTCTCAATTTGAAATTGTTTTTATTCAACACACTGGAATAGCATGCACACATACACAGTTTAGCTAGTAAAATTACATTTGCAATTTTGAGTGAGGGTGTGTTTCATCTTAGAAGGTTTTTAAGCAGAGTAGTAAAGCAATAATATTTAAGTTTTAAGAAATAATGTAGTCTCAGTTGGAAGAGCAGACTGAAGGTGAGAAAGTATGAAAGTTTCAGCTATATAAATTTTTTTAAGACAATGATAAATGACAATGGCATAAATGTAATTTATATAATATATATAAATGTCATTTATAAGACCTTATAAGTGATAAATGATGATACAATAATAATCATAATATAATTATAAATAATTTATAAATTATAATGATAAATAAGTGATAATGATAAAGATAAATGGCAAGAATAAAATTTGAGGGACTAGGAAAGTAGTAGATGGTAAATCTGCCTGAAGTGCGGGAGACTCGGGTTCAATCCTTGGGTTGGGAAGATCCCCTAGAGTAGAAAATGGAAACTTACTCCAGTATTATTGCCTGGAGAATTCTGTGGACAAAGGAGCCTGACATGCTACTGTCCACGGGGCGGCAAAGAGTCGTCAGACACAACTTAGCGACTAACACTTTCATTTTCTTTTTCAGGAAAGTGATAAAGTTTATATTTTAAGGCACGATAAGAAAATTTCAACATAAAATTCTCTCTGTGTGTCCATTTGGGCATTCTTCCTCTCTCCCTAATGTGCAGTGTGCACTTGCATTACACGTCAAAAAGAACTTCGCAAAAATGGGAGTGTCTGCTGAGCAGTAAAGATCACTTCTTTTCCTTTCTTCTGACCCTAGCAATGTAACTTCTTTTAAAATAAATATTGTTATTTCCCAACTCTGTGAAGAGTCATGACTTGATGCTTGCTTTGTAAATGCTTACCTAGACTATATATCCTTGTTGAACTTTATGAAATACATCAGTATGTCATTTGATGCATGATCCTTTGTCTTGAAGATGTATCTGACTGTGCCTCTGACCTCTAACAGGTGGGACAGTTCTCAGAGCTTTCTGAGAGTCTGTCTCCCTGCTTATAATGCTCAATTTGTCTCAAATAAAATTCTCTTTACTCTTCTAAACCGGATTGTTAATTGAACTTTAATTGAGAAATAGATTATATAATACAAAATCTTCAAAAAGGGAAAACAGATAAGAAAACTGCATAACCCTTTCATATTCTGAAATTTTTGTATATCAATTCTGGAACAATAATTACACTTAGAAAATTATAGTTAAATAATTAGTCAATCAATCTGTAATTTCATTCCTCATGTTTTATGAAAAACAGTAAAAGTAGAATATTAAAGACACACTATTTAATCACAGGAACACTTCTTGTTTCCTTTTTTTCTCTTTTTCCTTGTTTTCTTATGCCAAATGTATTTTCTGACGACTTCCCTTTACCAAGACCTCTCCAGACCCAAAATGTGACTTTTCTCTCACGGTCTCTCTCTCTGAGTTCTTTTAGATAGCATTAGCCTTTTCTCATAAGACCTTTCCCTTAACTTTTGTCTTTGCGTCTGATTCTTGAGTATCATAAGATTTAGGAGTGAGGATGAGGGCATGGCTGTGGCATATTAGTGGGGAAGTAAGGCTGACAACCATAGGATTCCTGTAGGTAGGCTACGGAAAAGTGAAAATCTATTAACATTTGCATAGTCATCAGCTTTATTATTGCATCACCACTGAGGTGTGGGCCTTGGAGAAAATCACCCTTTATGAAGCATGTATCAAGAGAAGGATTCACAAGACAAAGAGCCCTCAAACAAAGTAAGATTTTTAAAAAATGGAGTCTAGCACCCTGAAACCCAAGGGAAAAGAGGTCAAAAGGGAAGCACTGTTGTCCAATATGGTAGATCAGTTGGCTGGAACAATCTGAATGCAGCATGATGATACTGGTTTATTCATTAAATAGATATTTATTGATATTTCTGCTTCATTAATAAGTACTTTACATGTTATTACAGTGAAACCAAGGATTACATTTTCCAATGTATCATGAAAAAATATTGATTAGCTAATTAATAGATTACTTATATTACTTTACTTTTCTTAGAGTCAAGGTTTTTGTTTCTTCATTTACTGCATTTAAAATTTTCTTCAATGAACTTCTTGGCCTGAGATTCTTTACCATGGTCCTTAACTACCACAGAACTGCAACCAACTCCTTTATGGAGCTTCTCTCTATGTCAATTTTAAAGAGGCCTATCCATTCTCTTCATTTCTAGTGGTCATCAATATTAATGAAGTTAATTTGGTGCTCAATAAATCAATCTCCACTAACTTGGCACATTGGCTCATTATAGTTGGATGCAGGCCTTAGTCCCTGTTATTGACCCAGACATGGAATTAATATTGTGTAGTACTGCCAAGATAAAAATCATACAAGGGATTCATAATTGGACCTACTGAAAAACATCTAGACTGTTATTTATCAACACATGAACACTTGATTAGAAATTAGGATTATTCTTCAAGTATATTCATTATAAATACAATAGAGAGAACTTAGTTTTATGAAGATGGTTGCTCAGTTACCATATCTTATAATCAAATGTCTTGACTGTATTAAAATTAAATTTTTATCCCAATTATTTCCACAAGTTAAGTTTATCTAGGAGAAATCGAGTAGCGGAAAACCTAGTCAACAAAGTCTGATTCAAAATGTATCAAATTGAATAAAGTTTGAAAAAAACTATAGAATTCAGTTATTAGTGAATTTTGTTTATTGATGACCTTCGGGAAACCAGTTTCAACCAAAGACTGACAGAAAAAGACAGATGGAAGAGAGTTGAGGATAAAAAGACTCTAACAATTATATAGACTCCCAAACACTAGATGTTATTTGAGGTCCCCGGTCTTCTGAAAAAAGATGTTAGCTTGACTCATGTGCTTTTTTATGGCTTCCTTTATCTCTTTATTCCTCAAGCTATAGATAATGGGGTTGAAAAATGGGGACACAACTGCAAAGGCCAGAGCAATGGCTGTATCCCAGAATAAGGAGTAGGTGGCAGAGAAGCGTAGGTACATGAGAGCCACACTGCCAAAGAAGAGCAGAAATACAGTAAGGTGGGAGACGCACGTGGAAAAGGCCTTGCGACGGCCCTCAGTGGAACGGATACGTAGAATTACAGCCACGATACCAATGTAGAACATGAAGATGAGCATCACAGCTGTAATAATCTCCACTGCATGGACAACATCCACTACCTGAATCATAAGGATAGCTTGTGTGTCTGTGCAGGCCAGGCGTAGTACTGGGAGGAAGTCACAAAAGATATGCTCCAGGTGATTAGAGCCACAAAATGGCAGTGTGGAGATCCAGGCAATCTCAGGAAGGGGTGTGGCAAAACCACAAACACAGCAACCTAAAGTCAGCCAGGCACACAGCTTTGGGGTCATGATAGTAGGGTAATGAAGAGGGCTGCAGATGGCCAGGTAGCGGTCAAAGGCCATAGCTGTCAAGAGACAAACCTCACTGATGCCGGTGGAATGGAAGAAATACATCTGTAGGAGACAGCCATTTAAGGAAATGCTCTTCTCACAAAGCAGGCAAGAGAGCATCTTTGGTATGGTAGCTGTGGTATACCAGATCTCCAGGAAAGAAAGGGCACTGATAAAGAAGTACATGGGAGTGTGGAGATGAATATTCAGCTGGACCACTGTGATGATGACCACATTTCCAACAACAATGAATGCATAAATGAAGAGCAGTAGAACAAAACAGATGACAGAATCTCTCCAGGAATAAGGGAAAGCAGAGAAGATAAACTCATGAGCAGTGGTTTGATTGGCATTCTCCATCTCCAGGTGAGAAATGAGGTTTTCAAATCCTACTGCATTCAAACTTTCTAGGTGATGTCTACTACTCATCATAGAGTAAGTACACTTACAAAATACCAGCATCTGGATAAATCCCTGCCTTGGGAGTGTAGAAGAATAAGGAATATTCCATATTCCATAGACGCTTACAACTAAAATTGGAGTGTGGAAAAAAATTCAATCAGAAAGCACACCCAATAGATTAGATTAATAATTCTCAAAATTTATCAGGCATCAGGATCACTTGGAGGGCTTGTTAAAACATAGCTTACTGGTCTTCATCCTGAGAAAAGTGAAGGAAAAGGTAGTCACCTACAAGCCAAGAAGAAAGGCCTTGAAAGGAATCAACTCTGCCAAAATCTTGATGTCAGACTTCCTAGCTTTCAGAACTGTAAGAAAACAAATTCTTGTTGTTCAAGTCACTTGGTCTGATACTTTGTTATAAAAGCTTTAGTAAATTAATATACTATACTTATACTCAGCACTCAACCAGTTTCCCTTGCTGACCTTCTTATTTCTTGGTTCTTCTAGATACTAACTTTACACATTTTTGCATCTATTGTCTTCTTATGTCTCAAACTTAATCATCGAAGTCTGCTTAACTTTTTTCTGTCATATTACCAATACATTTTATTTCTTTTATCTTACCCCTAATTTGATGCTTAGTAATAATGCCTACACTATTGTAATAGATTACCAAATGTTTCTACTTCCAGTGTGAGTATTTTCATACATCCCTCTATTTCCTCAAGACTGATCTTGCTATAACATCAGTTTACTCATGTGACTCCCCTTCCATACCTATACTTAAGTCACCATGTTCTTCCTCTAAATTGTTTTTTCTTTAAAAGGAAAAAAATCTCAGATCATCTAGAATAAAATTTTTAATCACTGCAAAAGGAAAAAAAAAATTAGCTTCACTTTTGCCTGTCATTGATTAATAATCTTATGGTATGTTAGGAAAGGGCACATTATTAATGTTCTCTTATTTATATTATCTATAGATGCATTTGTTCATTGATTATGTGACTGAAAATGAACATGTTAAATGCTCAGACATGTCTGACTCTTTGTGATCCCTTGGACTGTAGCCTGCCAGGCTCCTCTCTCCATGGAATTCTCCAAGCAAGAATACTGGAGCCACTTCCTTCTCCAGGAGACCTTCCCTACCAAGGATTGAACCCAGGTGTCTGTATTACAGGCAGATTCTTTACCGTCTGAGCCACCAGGATGCCCAATTATGTGACCAAGGCCCATAAAGCTCTCAACTACATCATCTTTAGTATTGTACTGTAAATGACATTTTTGTTATTTCAGCAGAAAACAAAGCCATTTTGACTACTGTTGCTATGAAAAATTGTTCATTTCCAATCCGATTTATTAAACCTGCTGTTAGTCCAGACATGTCACTTTCAGTTTCTGGTCTCAGAATTCCTGAAAGAAATCTCCCCTGCGTGAAATATCCTCTTGTTCTTTACAAGCTCTACCTTCTCTTTAAGTTAGCCAAATTCTATTGGGTTAACCAAAAAATTCATTCAGATTTTTCCAGAAGATGTTATGGGAAAAGCCCAAAAGAACTTTTTGGCCAGCCCAATACATGTGTCTTTTCCAATTTTAACAAGATAACTCCACACGTAATAGAAATCACTCTATTTCCTGTAATATTTATATGTCTATGTATCTTTTCTTTTTAAGTTTTTTCAAGTGTTCTTGATTTTTCATATACATATCTGATCTTTCCCATAAGACTTGATGCCCCCAGTAGCAGTCCCTACATATTGTGACTATTGCCTTTAAGACAGGGTCCTACAAACTGAACCAGTCTACTCATTCAAGAAAGGGCCTCTAAGAAGACCCAGACTCTGAGCAGAACTAATTACTCATTCTGCTGAAAAGATGTGGCTAAGTAGAAGAAAGATAAGAGAGACGGAAATCAAAAAGAAAAACTTAGATTTTTCCCAATGAACACTTCTCTGTCTTTTCCAAATCTCAGTAAAGTCTAGTACAATTGTCAATGATATTAATGCCTCACAACAAACTGGAAATCTCACTTGATTCCTGAAACATTTCAGAAATCAATCACAATGCTCATTTGTTGTTTTAAAGCTATCTGATAAGCTTTGGCCCCACTTGTATCGCTCCTATTTCTTGGGAAATTTAGCAACTGAAACATTTATGCTTTGTACTAACTTGCTTATAACAGGGCTTCCCTGGTAGTTCAGACAGTAAAGAATCTGCTTGCAATGCAGGAGAAGTTCCTGATTCCTCCTTGCCCAGGCTTACCAATAGTTACTTACAGTTTCTACATGGACACTAGGGCTGTCTATTGTCCTGTGTAAATGTTTTCCTTTCCCTAGATATCTCCCAACTCCCCCAAATTAGCTGATTTACTGACCTTGCTGCTGTTGGGTTCCGAACTTGGAATAAACATGGATGAAGACTCTATCTTTCCGTACCCTAATGTGGTCAACCATACAGAGCTACTGAGCCAAGCTTCCTTTGCTCTTCTGCTATGTTTATACCCTGAATCTTCCACCTAAACTATATTTCCTTCATCAGCCAGTGATAAAGAGATCTGACTCTCCCTATGGAGCTCTCTCCTTCTATCCTGCCCCTTTGTGTGCACCTGTGTGTCTTCCTAAGCCTAGCTAGAATAGGAAGATGGACTCTCCTGAGAATAATACACAAGTGATTTAAAATAAGTAGGAAAACAATCCTTCTTACAATAGTTCCAATTAGGAAAAATGTTCAAGCTGGTAATTAGGAGAAGCCCAATCTGAGGTAACTCAAATCCAGGACAAATGAGATAATCCAGGAGTCTGAGATATTGCAATAAGTGTGTTTCTGTTTATTTGTTTACTTTCTTTTTTATGGTACTTCTGATTGGATTAACTTTTAAATAAATCAAAAGCTGAAATTCCAAGAGTCACATTTGAAGAATGTTAATGCAGATGGCAGAGTAGAAGGATATGCGCTCATCTGCAAGAACTCCAAAACTGCAACTCTCTGCTGAACAGCCATCACTGGGGAATGTTGGATCTCACCAATAAAAGATACCCCATGTCCAAGGGCAAAGGAGGAGTCCCAGCAAGATGGTAGGAGGAGTGAAATCAAGTTTAGAATCAAATCCCTTACCCACCGGAGATGCTCAGAGGGCTCAAACAAACCTTGTGTGCACCAGGACCCAGACACCCCACAGATATTGAGCCAGAACGTGTTTGAGTGTCTCCTGTGAAGGTGCAGGTCAGCAGGGGCTTACCGCAGGGGCAGGGGCTTACCGCAGGGACAGGGGCTCTAGGTGCAGCAGACCTGGGTATGGCATAAACCCTCTTGGAGGAGTTCACCATTAACCCCACCATAGAGCTGCCAGAACTTACACAGGACTGGGGAAACAGACTCTTGGAGGGCATAAACAAAATCTTGTGTGCACTAGGACCCAGGAGAAAAGAGCAGTGACCCCACAAGAGACTGACCCAGACTTGCCTGTGAGTGTCCAGAAGTCCCCAGTGGAGGCATGGGTCAGGGTTGGCCTGCTGCAGGGTCGGGGACACTGAGTGCAGCAGTGCATGCATGGGACCTTTTGAAGGAGGTCACTATTATTGTCATTGCCTCCACCATAATTTGGCCTCAGATCAAACAACAGGGAGGGAAGACAACCCTGCCCATCAACAGAAAATTGGATTAAAGAGCATGGCCCCACCCATCAGAACAAGACCAGAAGAGTTTCCCCCTCAATCAGTCTCTCCCATCAGGAAGCTTCCATAGGCTCTTATCCTTCTCCATCAGAGGGCAGACAGAATGAAAACCGCAATAACAGAAAACAAACCAAACTGATCACATGGACCACAGCCTTGTCTAACTCAATGAAATTATGAGCCAGGTCGTGTAGGGCCACCCAAGATGGACCAGTGATGGTGGAGAGTTCTGAAAAAACATGGTCCACTGGAGAAGGGAATGGCAAACCACTTCAGTATTCTTGCCTTGAGAGCCCCATGAACAGTATGAAAAGACAAAAAGATAAGACACTGAAAGATGAACTCCCCAGGTCTGTAGGTGCTCGATACGCTATGGGAGATCAGTGGAGAAATAACTCCAAAAAGAATGAAGAGACAGTCAAAGCAAAACAACACCCAGTTGTGGATGTAACTGGTGATGGAAGTAAAGCCCAATGCTGTAAAGAGTAATATTGCATAGGTGCTGCTGCTGCTAAGTCACTTCAGTCGTGTCTGACTCTGTGCCACCCCATAGATGGCAGCCCACCAGGCTCCCCCATCCCTGGGATTCTCCAGGCAAGAACACTGGAGTGGGTTGCCATTTCCGTCTCCAATGCATGACAGTGAAAACTGAAAGTGAAGTCACTCAGTCATGAGTGACCCCCTGGACTGCAGCCTTCCAGGCTCCTCTGTCCATGGGAATTTCCAGGTGAGAGTACTGGAGTGGGTTGCCATTGCCTTCTCTGAATATTACACAGGAACCTGGAATATTAGGTCCATGAATCAAAGCAAGTTGGATGTGGTCAAACCAGTGATGGCAAGACTGAACACTGACATTTTAAGAATCAGTGAATTAATATGGATTGGGATGGGTGAATTTAAATCAGATGACCATTATATCTACTACTGTGGACAGGAATCCCTTAGAAGAAATGGAGTAGCCATCATAGTCAACAAGAGTCTGAAATGCAGTACTTGAATGTAATCTCAAAAATGACAGAATGATCTCTGTTCGTTTCCAAGGCAAACCATTCAATATCACAGTGATCCAAGCCTATGCTCCAACCAGTAATGCTGAAGAAGCTGAAGTTGAATGGTTCTATGAAGACCTACAACACCTTCTAGGACTAACACCCTAAAAAAAGATGTCCTTTTCATTATAGGGGACTGGAATGCAAAAGTAGGAAATCAAGAGCTTCCTGGAGTAACAGGCAAGTTTGGCCTTGGAGTACAAAATTAAGCAGGTCAACAGCTAACAGAGTTGTGTCAAGAGAATGCACTGATCATAGTAAACACCCTCTTCCAACAACACAAGATAAGACGTTACACATGGATATCACCAGGTGGTCAATACCAAAATCAGATTGATTATATGATTTGCAGCAAAAATGGAGAACCTCTATACAGGCAGCAAAAGCAAGACCAGGAGCTGACTGTGGCTCAGATCGTGAACTCCTTATTGCCAAATTCAGATTTAAATTGAAGAAAGTAGGAAAAACCACTAGATCATTCAGGTATGACCTAAATCAAATCCCTTAAGATTATACAGTAGAAGTGACAAATAGATTCAAGGGATTAGAACTAATAGACAGAGTGCCTGAAGAACTATGGACTGATGTTCATGACATTGTACAAGAGGCAGGGATCAAGACCATCCACAAGAAGAAGAAATGCCAAAAGGCAAAATGGTTGTCTGAGGAGGCCTTACAAATAGCTGAGAAAAGAAGAGAAGCTAAAGGCAAAGGAGAAAAGGAAAGATACACCCATTTGAATACAGAGTTCCAAAGAATAGCAAGGAGAGATAAGAAAGTCTTCCTCAGGGATCAACGCAAAGAAACAGAGGAAAACAATAGAATGGAAAAGACTAGCGATCTCTTCAAGAATATTAGAGACACCAAGGGAACATTTCATGCAAACATGGGCTCAATAAATGACAGAAATGGTACGGACCTAATAGAAGCAGAAGATATTAAGAAAAGGTGGCAAGAATGCACAGAAGATCTATACAAATAAGATCTTCATGACCCAGATAACCATGACGGTGTGATCACTCATCTAGACCCAGATATTCTGGAGTACAAAGTCAAGTGGGCCTTAGGAAGCATCACTATGAACAAAGCTAGTAGAGGTAATGGAATTCCAGTTGAGCTATTTCAAATCCTAAAAGATGATGCTGTGAAAGTGTTGCACTGAATATGCCAGCAAATTTGGAAAACTCAGCAGTGGCCACAGGACTGGAAAAGATCAGTCTTCATTGCAATCCCAAAGACAGGCAATGTCAAAGAATGTTCAAACTGCTGCACAATTGCACTCATCTCACACACTAGCAAAGTAATGCTTAAAATACCCCAAGCCAGGCTTCAGCAATACGTGAACCATGAACTTCCAGATGTTCAAGCTGGTTGTAGAAAAGTCAGAGGAACCAGAAATCAAATTGGATCAAATCTGTTGGATCATCAAAAAAGCAAGAGTTCCATAAAAACATCTACTTCTGCTTTATTGACTATGCCAAAGCCTTTGACTATGTGGATCACAGCAAACTGTAGAAAAGTCATAAAGAGATGTGAATACCAGACCACCTTACTGCCTCCTTACTATGCAGGTCAAGAAGCAGCAGTTAGAACTGGACATGGAACAACAGACTTGTTCCAAATTGGGAAAGGAGTATGTCAAGGCTGTATATTGTCACTCTGCTTATTCAACTTATATGCAGAGTATATCATGCAAAATGCCAGTCTGGATGAAGCATAAGCTGGAATCTGAAAACTAAGATCATGGCATCCAGTCCCATCACTTCATGGTAAATAGATGGGTAATCAGTGGAAACTGTGACAGACTTTATTTTGGGGGGCCCAAAATCACTGCAGATGGTTATTGCAACACTGAAACTAAAAGATGATTACTTCTTGGAAAAAAAGCTATGGTCAATGTGGACAGCACATTAAAAAGCAGAGACATTACCAACAAAGGTCCTTGTAGTCAAAACTACAGTTTTTCCAGTAGTCATGTATGGATGTGAGAGTTGGACTATAAAGAAAGCTGAGCGCTGAAGAATTGAAGCTTTTGAACTATGGTATTGGAGAAGACTCTTGAGAGTTTCTTGAACTGCAAGGAGATCCAATCAGTCCATCCTAAAGGAAATCAGTCCTGAATATTCATTGGAAGGACTGATGCTGAAGCTGAAATGCCAATACTTTGGCCACCTGATGCAAAGAACAGACTCATTTTAAAAGACTCATTTGCTGGGAAAGATTGAAGGCGGGAGGTGAAGGGAATGATGGAGGATGAGATGGTTGGATGGCATCACTAACTTGATAGACATGAGTTTGAGTAAGCTCCGGAAGTTGGTGATTGACAGGGAAGCCTGGAGTTCTGCAGTCCATGGGCTCACAAATAGTCAGACAGGACTGAGTGACTGAACTGATCTGAACTGAATGCAGTAGAGGAGAGGAGATTAGTAAAATAATCAAATGAGGGATATAGTCATATCCTATTTCTTACCTGTTTCTAAGTCAGTCAGCCAAATTTAGGAAAATCGATTGGCCTTCCATATACTCCACCTTTAGTTCCGTATTGAAATTTATAGCCAGTGCTTTGGTTAATTATGTCAATTTAATTGTTTAATGTTACTGTTATTAAGATTGTTTTCATTTTTGTCCATTTACTCACTAAAATTTCTGAGAATGAAAAAGATTAACAAAATGCAATCCATTTCCTTCATTTCTTTAAATGTAATGACTTTTCTTACTCAAAATAAACTAAATAAATATGCTGTAAGAAGTGGTACTATAATTTCAGACAAGGACACATTCACCAATTTTCCTAATACAGCAATTTCTAGTTAAAGAATATCACATAGAATTAGTATGAATTTTGTACTATGTCTGGACTAACCCAAAACATTTTGCTCATGTACATATGACAAGTAACAAGAATAAAAGTTGACTTGTTTTCTACTTGTTAAAATTCTTCCTTCTGTTACCAATACAACTTTGTTTTTTCCACATAGTTTAAAGAGGTTTTTAGCTTTTATCTCACCTTGAAAGATAAAATTTCATAAAGATTTAATTTCATAACTTGTTTTTCAAGCACATGTCAGGTGCAAGATGCCTGTAAGCCGCACACACAATGAAGAAAAATGGTAAGGAGAATGTAGCTTCCAAAGAATGACTGCCTTGCATCTTTTAACATTCCCCTACTCAGCCCCTGCTTTATTTCTGCTGCTGCTGCCAAGTCACTTCAGTCATGTCCGACTCTGTGCAATCCCATATATGGCAGCCCACCAGGCTCCCCCATCCCTGGGATTCTCCAGGCAAGAACATTGGAGTGGGTTGCCATTTCCTTCTCCAATGCATGAATGTGAAAAGTGAAAGGGAAGTCACTCAATCGTGTCCGACTCTTAGCAACCCCATGAACTGCAGCCTACCAGGTTCCTCCATCCATGGGATTTTCCAGGCAAGAATACTGGAGTGGGGTGCCATTGTCTAAATGATCTCAAATCCCTTTGATGCGTAAAAGTTCTTTGACATACAAAATAATAGGCAGTGTTGTTAAATAATTGCACATTTGATGTACATAATCTTTCTGGGAATTATAGAATTATATTAAAAGATTATAACCAATACAGTGTTAAAATACTTGTAACCCAAAAGAATATTTTAAGATTCAGATAAGAAGCTGCTGCTGCTGCTGCTAATAAGTCGCTTCATTAGTGTCCGACTCTGTGCGACCCCATAGATGGTAGCCCACTAGGCTCCTCTGTCCCTGGGATTCTCCAGGCAAGAACATTGGAGTGGGTTGCCATTTCCTTCTCCAATGCATGAAAGTGAAAAGTGAAAGGGAAGTCACTCAATCGTGTCCGACTCTTAGCAACCCCATGAACTGCAGCCTACCAAGCTCCTCCATCCATGGGATTTTCCAGGCAAGAGTACTGGAGTGGGTTGCCATTTCCTTCTCCAATGCATGAAAGTGAAAAGTGAAAGTGAACTCTCTCAGTCATGCCCAACTCTTAGCAACCCCATGGACTGCAGCCTGCCAGGCTTCTCCATCCATGGGATTTTCCAGGCAAGAGTACTGGGTGGGGTGCCATTGCCTTCGCCACAGATAAGAAGCATTAGTTATTAATTTCTGCAATCTCAGCATGGTACAATGTCAGACAAAGCCCACACACGGCAGTGTATGTAACTTATTAACTGTTTCAGACATGGATATTAAAGTAATAATCATTTATCCTCACACTTAGAAGTCTGTTAGTCAGTTGCAATAGTGAGAGCTATGCTCAACTTCAGACTCTGAGATCTGGGTTGTGGACTTCAAACACAAGGCTTCAAGCAAGTTACAGTTCAGGTCAGCTCCATGTGTCTCTCATTCTCTGAACCACTGACTCTCAGAGACATGGTTTCGTGTGAGTCCAGTGATGAAAGGGGAGCAGTTATCTGAAGTAAACCTGACAGTAAAGGTACATATTCAGTATCTATAATATTCATTGCTTTCCCAAGTCAATTAAAGGAAAAGCCCAAACCAAATCTGTGGGGCAGGAAAGCAAATGGTACTTACCATGAATCCATTCATCGCAAAATTATGGATCTGTAACGGGGATGTGAAGAATTGGGACGAATGACCCAATTTATCACATTTCCTTTTTATAGTTGTACTGCAAGTTCAGCTTGCCAGTGACAGGATTGATATTTTTCACAGAATAACTAGACTTTTATTTGATATATACCTCAGTTGCCGTACTACTGAAGTTGTAACAAAAGTGCTGCACTAAGGCATTATTTGTGCAACCATTTACCAAATCAATATTTTTTACCAAAAGCTATGAACATACTTTCACATCTGCTTTTAATAATTCAACTTCTTGAAATTTATCTTGAAACAGAAGTTTTTGAAATTGAAAAGGACTTTATGCAAGAAAATTATAATTGCCATATTTATAAGAATGTGTGTATGCATGTTCAGTCATGTCTGACTCTTCACAGCTCTTTGGACTGTAGCTCACCAGGCTCTTCTGCACATGGGAGTTTTTAGGCAAGAATACTGGAGTGGGTTTACATTTCTTCCTCCGGAGGATCTTCCCCACCCAGGGATGGAACCTGAGTCTCCTGCATTGCAGTGGGATTCTTTATTATCTGAGCCACCAGTGGTAATAGTTAAAAAACAATACAGAGAAGCAAACAATAGAGAAACAAAATGAAAAAATAATTTGCATGTTCAATCAATGAAGCAGTTTACCATAATTAAACTGATGATTATAAATACATAGTGGAAATAATACATTTTAGTACATAATTCTAATATATTTATCATCAAATTGCATGTATTATACTAAAAATTACACTGACTCAAGAAATTCAGAAGTAGAATTGATATTGCTGTCATCTCTGTAAATCCTCAGAAGACTTTCTTTACCAGTCTGTTCACTAGGTCATGGGGAAGAAAACTAGACTAATTGTATTATTCTTTGAAATTCTAGTCTCTTTGGGCTTAAAATTTTGTGAAGAAGTTCCATTTGTATACAGGACTGCAGTCTAAATTACTTACCAGATATATTAAACACCTTTTGGGGAGCAAAGGAGCTTCTTAATAGCGTCTTTCATGTCCTTATTTCTCAAGCTATATATAATGGGATTGAAAAAGGGAGCAAGCACAGAGAATGTTAGTGCAATGGTGGTGTCCCAGAATGGTGTAGCAAAGAATTTAAGATACATGAGAGCCACACTGCCAAAAAACAGCATGAAGATGGAAATGTGTGCTTCACACGTAGAAAAGGCCTTTTTACAACCCTCAGCTGAAGGGATAATTCTGATGTAAGAGAGAGAAATAATCAAACCTGTTATTAGAATAGCAAGAGCATGAATCTTCTTGCACCAAGATCACAGAGGTATTTGTGCAGTCTAAATTTAATAAAAGTGTGAAATCACAGAGCAGAAGATCTGATGGGTTTAGTTGGAACCACAGAAAGGTAGGGTAAAAATCCACATAATCTCAGGTAAAAGGATGAGGAAACCAAATATACAAGAGCCTGCAGAGAGCTGAGCACGTAGTCGGGGAGTCATGATGGTTAGGTAATGGAGTGGGCTGAGGTGGCAACATACCTGTCAATGGCCATGACAGTCAGCAAGGCTCCTGCAGTGTTTCCAAATGGATGGAAGAAGTACATCTGCAAGAGGCAGCCAATGAGAGATGGTCTTTTGACTGCTGGTCAGATTGGAAAGAATCTTAGGAACAGCAGCTGTGGTATACCACATCTCAAGAAATGTGAAGATACTGATGGGATTATACATGGGATTGTGGAGACAGGTATCCAGTCTTACAGCAAAGACCAATAGGTTCCCAACTATAATAAAGGTGTAGATTAAGAGTAGAGGAACAAAGTATAGGAGGCCATGATCTTGGAATCAGGGGAACCCAGTGAAGATAAATTCAGTCACTGCTGATAGATTTCCATCTTCCATGTCCCCAGAAGAGCTATCTGTGAATGAGGAAGATGGTACACCCAACTAATACAGAAGGAAATCAATGCAGTGCAAATGTAAATGGTATTTTGGTTACCTGGTATTTTTGTGTTTTGACTTTTTCCAGATTCAAAATAACTGAAAACTTGTCTATATCATTAATCTTTTTATTTGAGAGATAATACAAAATGATGATTAGTAACATGGGTTCAAATCAGACATTCTGAGTCTGAATTCTCATTCTGCCACTTGAGCAAATAAGCAAGTTATATAATCTCTCTCTGAACCTCAGAATCTTCTGGGAAAAATATTAGTGCAAAATTATGAGTATTGAAAGAATTAATGTATCAAAGTATTAATATCACTCAATATTTATTAGTAATTTCCTACCTTGAAAAGCTTTCTGAAAGAATATTAACAATATCTCATTTAGATCTTTTCACTCCTCAATTATTTGCTATATGACTGCTTTCTCTCTCCTATACAGAAGCCATTCTGTCCCATGTATCACTGATATGTTAACTGCAAAACAATGGAAAAGTTTCAGTCTTTATAACTTAACTTTGGCATTAGAAACTACTGATTACTACTACTTGAAGACTGTCTCCCTCGGCTCTCATGAAACCACCTTCTCCAGGTTTACCTTCTTTCTGAATAGAAGCTTCCTCTCAGGTGTTTTGTTATAAAACTTTCTTATTTTATGTGTTATAAACTCACCTTCTTGACCCATTCCCTAAAAGACTGTGTGTTCCAGTTTCCTATTGTGGTCCCTAAAATCATGTCCTGCCTTATTGTTGATGAACGCACGCCCTCCACAGTTTTTCAGTTCTTTCGAGTCTGTATCACCAGCAGAGGTATGTTTCCTGAACTTTAAATCTGCACATGCAGTCTACCCCATCTGCCACTCTCTCATGCTGCACTGTCACAGTTTTCAGAGTTCACCCTGATTTCTCCTGGATTTTTGCTTTTGTGAATGTTAACCCTCTTCCTAGAAGACCTGCTTACTCTTCTTCACTTAACTAACTCCTAGACTTTCCTCAAGTTTCAGCACAGGCATTGATCCCTATCAGAAGCCCTACAAGAGTTACTGTGGTTTCCTCTCCCTCCCTACGTTTACACGCGCGCACACACACACACGTTTATTCTCATATATATCCTACAGAGGGTTTCTACCATCATCCTTACTATGTTTTTATTATAACTTGTTATTTAACTTCACGAGATTGTGAACTTCTATTAGAGCAGGATCAACATTTTGTGTTTCATAACCCTAGCATGCATTGATCGCTTGAAAATAATGGCCATTTTTTAACGAATAAGTTTGGATTAGGCTTAGAAAAATATTGTTGCTGTTTTTCAGTTGCTATGTCATGTCAAAATCTTTGCAACCCCATGGACTGCAGCACACCAGGCTTCCATGTCCACTACCTTCCAGAGTTTACTCAAATTCATGCCCCTTTCTCCTCCTGCCCTCAATCTTTCCCAGCATCATATTAAAGCTAGAAAAATCTAGAAATAAGACTGGTAGGAAGGAAACTTGTAAGTATTTATGTCTTGGACAGTCGTAAAGTCTGAATAATAGATATTATTTCTGATTTTAAGCGTGAAAAGCCCAGAACCCCAAAGATGGAGCTTTCACATAAATTCTATTCCAATGCCAAAATTTAAGGCTGCCCAAGTCTTCATTATTTGAATCTTTAGAGTGTGTCTCATGCCGAACATAAAAAATGAATAGTTTCTACCCAAACCTCAGTGACCCTCAACTCACCTCTGCCAGATACAGTAGGGGGTCTTCCTTTTTCCTGGGTCTCTGCATTCTTAAATGTTCTTTCAACTTCTCTGGAAGGGATTATTATAAAGATCCGAAGAAAAATACTAAAGGGGAAATGAGTTCCACAGGCACTCTTTCTTTTTCCCAGGGATCAGTATCAGAATGTGATTGCACTTTTTTCTCATCATATTTTCAGATCAAAAGAGAATCAGTGCTCCAAGGAAGACTTCAAGTTCTGGTGACCACTGTTACCTCTTTTCTTGTCATCATTGTGAATTAACCAGTCAGCCTCCATTTAGGTGTGGAATTGGAAGAATACCATATAAAGGTACACTCACCTTTGATTGGACCTTATCCTTTCAAAAACACTGGAGAAGGCAATGGCATCCCACTCCAGTACTCTTGCCTGGAAAATCCCATGGGTGGAGGAGCCTGGTAGGCTGCATGCAGTCCATGAGGTTGCGAAGAGTCGGACACGACTGAGCGACTTCACTTTCACTTTTCACTTTCATGCATTGGAGAAGGTAATGGCAACCCACTCCAGTGTTCTCGCCTGGAGAATCCCAGGGACCAGGGAGCCTGGTGGGCTGCCGTCTATGGGGTTGCACGGAGTCGGACACGACTGAAGTGACTTAGCAGCAGCAGCAGCAGCTTTCAAAAACACAAGAAATAGGACGATGTCAAAAGAGCCTTACTGACATGTTAATTATTGTGAACAAATTAATGAATAGAAAATAGATCAATTTTCATGAAAATATGTAAGTTAGAAGTATGCCATACTAAAGAAGATGGGAGAGTCCCAAGTTTTATCCAACAATATACACAGGGTTTTCCTTCAAATTGTTTCTATTAATTCTGCTGAACTCTATAGTTCCCCCTTTTCAGCACAAAATATATTAAAGATTTGTATGTATTTCTTGTCTACTACTTCCTTCTACTCATTCTTTTTTAAATTCCCATAATTCCTTCTTACTTCATGGCTATAAAGAAATAGCTCCAGAGTAGTTAGTCCATATTTATCATACTGTGAATGCTCACAAAATTGTTTTCATGACTCAATATAAATGAGGCAAAAGCTCAGATATTTAATATTAGCTTGCAGCATATCAGTAAATACTATTGATAAATTTAGGTTAGTGTACAACTCGTATGTGTGTGCAGGCAGACAAGAGCAGGATATCATGTGATAATACAACTTATTGAAATGTTTTGGTTTTTTGGACAACATATTATTAAAGTTCAATTTTAATTATGTGGATATTCACAAAAGCTCTAATTCAAAAAAATATTTTAATGATAAATGATTCATGTAAAAAAGTGCACAAATTATAAATGCATATTTCAATAAATTTTTACTTTGTGAAAATACTTGTCTGACTCTACACAAATCAAGTATTAATTCTGTTATCACTTATGTCCATTTTGTTCATCTGTTTTTTAAGCTTCCACATGATTGTGAATTTCTCCTTTGCTAATTTTGATTCTGTCAATTTTTGTCTTATAAATTGTAAGCCTATATTTTTTTGAAACATAGAAAATACAATGTATTCCATTTTAGTTAGAAACATTTATTTTGCCTGGTTTTGTTTTAAGATAACTTCTTCTATCATCTACTGTAGAAATTTTACAATTTCCTCAGGGTATTAGTCTCTTTATTCCTGGAATTTCAGTTTCATTAAAATTTCATTTCTTTAGTTTCCACGTAACCTATTTTGCAGGACATTGTATTTTTTTTCTTTAAATTTTATGATATTTTCTCAAGTCACTCTAGATTAGTTTTCTAGTGTTCAATTTTTAAATTTCTTCCATTGAATATTATTACTGAACATTAATCTAGTTAGCTTTTATCACTAACAGTACCATAACAAACTAGCACATGTCATACATTAAAAGACCTTTATAATTTCTTTATAGATTTAAATTTGGAATATTTAAAATTATTTCTGTAATTCTTTCTTAGGGCAGCTTATGGTTAAATATTTGCTATTATTAACAGAATATGCCCATTTTTAATGTACATTAACCTCTCTCCAACCATCACTCCATACCTGAAAATGCAGATTCCAGTGTAGTATTCTCATAAACACACACATATCCCTAAATGCCACACACTATTACATACACAGAGGGATATACACAGTGCGGTGCTGGGGAGTGAAATGGTGACATACGTGCCTTTAAAATAAACAAACAAAATACAGAGATATTAAAAACTGATTGCTTACATTTCCAAAATCATTTTTCTCAACTAATCAAGAAGCAGAGGTGCTTCTTGTGATCTCCTGTGGTCAAGTGCACAAAAGTTTTGTGTGACATAGAATGAATCATATTTTCTGAATTTTAAGGCTTTATGAAATTTCCTGGCTAGAAATGTACTGTATTTTGCAAATTAACTTTCCTTGGTTTTCTCCATTTGGTTTGTTTAAGAACCTTTTGGAAAATATAAATTTTCTAGATTGGGGCACACAGAGGGGCTAAGAGAGTGGTGTATTCAGACAGGGCTTGGAAGATCCATGACCCACTCTGCCTCCTTATACTACCTTGCTCTATACAGCTTTTCTATTTGTTTTCTTTAAAGACGTATCCTTTATAGGAAGCTAGTAGATGAAAAAATGTAAAAGTATCCTAGGGCTCATGATCAGTGAACAAAGATTAGAAAAACACAGCCAAATCATGTTATACTCTGATCAAAAAAATCATCCATCCAAAGCACCAACAAAATATGGTGAACTCATTGCCTTAGGGTGCAAAGATTGTCTCCCAAATGGTGATAAAGGAAGAAGGAAAAGTCTATTTGCTTTGTTTTTAAGATATAAAGCAAATAGAGTGAAGCCCAGCACTGTAGTTATGGCTTGTTCTCCTTAGGTTACAAAGGAAATAAGCCACAAAGACCAGTATAGCATAGCACTGGGTCCAGGCAGCAGTAACTGAATATGCTCATGATAGCAACATTAATGTTTCAGATTGGTCAGTTGACTGAAAGTCTCATTAATTTTGTAATAACTGATACAGTTCCAGGAGTAAAAGTATTGATAATTCCGACACACAGTCAGTACAAAGCACTATATCAAGATTTGCTTTTAGAATTATATGTGAATATAATTTCCCTTTACATCACAGATATATGCTTCAGGATTTGACTCATCAAAAAACATCTTTCTGGGGAAGAAGAGTGGCATTTTGAAGGTGTCAGATGGGCAGATGAATGGCTTGACCACTAATGGCTGTTTTGTTATGCATCCACATAATGGGTTCACAGAAGATTCTAGCACTGAAATATGGAGGGAATTATCAATGTGTTGAAACGCACTCAGCTTTGTATAATACCAAATTAGCTCAGCAGAGAGGAAAAATGGTGGAAATTGAAATCAATAAGCTATAAGCTGTCTTGTTAATTCAACTCTGCAGTATAACATCGCTGTGGCATACTCCAGAAGGCCTATTCTGCCTCCTGTAGTGAAAAATTCAGTTTTAAGACAGAAAATCAATTCAGTGTTACCTCAGAACCCTATCGGATTCAAAACACTAGCATTTCCTAGTATGAAGAGGAAAGACATCAATGAAAACAGCCATGGGTATTTCTAAACTGTAGCCATGTGTGTTGTTACCATAATGGGAGAAACAGAAAAACACGATGGAAAAGATTATAAATGTCCCATGTGTAAGTCTGTTGGTTCCTACATCCTTCTGTGACTTGGATTTGAAGCTACATTTTGTGTGGATCCTGGTCCTCCAACTTACGTATGTAGCACCTGTGGTTATGGAAGTTCAGAAAAAATAATCCTCCAATGGGCCCCAGATCCCACTTCTTCATGGTTCTCATGTTGCTTATGCAGCCTGGCCCTTTTGTGTCCATTGGTTGGTTGGAGAACAAGGCTACATTAGCATTATTGCTCAAGGACCTTTAACAGGCAGTTTTCCAATATGATAGGTTTCCAATCTGTTATCTACATCACATTTTCTTTGACTCTAGCTATTGGCATCAAGAAGAATAATTTGTAAAACTTTATAATAGATGGCAGCAATTTCCAAGCAAAAATATGAGAAACTTAGCAAAGAATTTTTGAAAGTACCAGACTTCTGAATTCTGAGTTTTGAAAATCGATTTTGACAAGAAAAGGCAAAATTAAGTTGATAAAGTTAACTTGATGCCTTAATTTTAGTATTTTTTAATTGTACATCCTTAATGTTGAAAAATTGCTTTGTTTAAGTGAGGCTGCTACTGCTTCAAGCTAATTGGTTTGCAGTTTATTGTAAACATTGTAAAATATGTATATTAACTTTTTCCTATTAATATTTATATGTATTATGGAAGATGCCTTAGAAATTTCTAGATAGAGTAGCATAACAATGGTGTCATATCCTGGGCACATTCACAAATAGTGGTTTAGTGAACACAGTTCAAGGATTTGTCATGCTAGGAAGAATGACTAGAGAGCTTCTCTCCTCACCTCCATCAAATAATGGTATTTAGTAGAGTAGCATACATTATGAAGCCAAATTTGTATTAAGTACCATTGTGCATAATGTGTTTGTTTTTAACCATTGAAAATAATCAGGAAATATTTTTCCTTGATATTTCTACTAAATTTCTACTAAAATAGAAATTTAAAGTTAAGAAATATTTTATATGCCTCTTTGAATATGCAATTATCTAATTTTCTTCCATGAAAACTGTTTTTAGAATCAGCAGCATTTGGCAAATGTATTTTTCAGACATAATCTATGTTTCATCTGTTCACTATTTTTAGGAATAAAATTATTTTTATAAGAAAGCATAAATTTACAAAAAAGGAGAGTGACAATTTGCTTTTAAAAAGGAAATGCTTCATTAATTAGCCTATATTTGTCCTTATCCAGGTGATAGGAAATCTAGATAAAAAGGATCGAATGACAACAGGGCCTTCTTTGGTTAACCTAGCAGACTAGCTTTAACTGTGGGCTTGAATCCTGAAGAGAGTTGTCATGGTAACTCAAGTAAATGGTGGCAAACGGGCATCAGTGGCAGCAGTGTGGAAGGACAGACTTTCACAGTCTGTTTGTTCTCTAATGTCAATGAGTTCATTGCTTTCAGAGCAAGAAAAATTTCTTCTCCCTGCTCTTTTATAAAATGTGTCTTTTCTTAAATTCCTCTATTCACAGAGTATATAGTATTCTCAGAAAATCTGAGAAAGTCAATTACTTTTTTAAAAAATAATTTTGTTTATATATTGTTCTGGGACTTCATTGATGAGTGGACTTTTCTCTAGTTTCAGTGAGATGGGACTACACTCTAGTTGCAATATGTGGGCTTCTCATTGTTTCCCTTGCTTCAGAACATGAAATCTAGAGCAAGCAGGCTTCAATAGTTGCAGTGCGTGTGACTCTACAATTCTATGATTCCACACTCTAGTTTTCTTATGGACGTGTCTAACAATATTGAGAATTTAGTCTTACTAAATATATATGCTTATTGTAATAAACAAGTTATAACTAAAAATCAAAGTGTAATTTACTTCTGAAAGTACTATTTTTGCTTTTTTATTAGCTATGTGCTTCTGGACAAACCTAAGCAGGTAATGGGAATACCAGACCACCTAACCTGCCTACTGAGAAATCTGTATGCAGGTCAGAAGCAAGGTAGAACTGGACATGAAACAACAGACTGGTTCCAAATCAGGAAATGAGCAAGTCAAGGCTGTATATTGCCACCCTGCTTATTTAACTTATATGCAGAGTACATCATGTGAAATGCCAGATTGGATGAAGCACAAGCTGGAATCAAGATTGCTGGGAGAAGTATCTATAACCTCAGATATGCAGATGACACCAACGTTATGGCAGAAAGTAAAAATGATTTAAAGAGCCTCTTGATGAAACTGAAAGAGGGGAGTGAAAAAGTTGGCTTAAAACTCCAGTCCAGGTTCAATGCACGATACTGGATGCTTGGGGCTAGTGCACTGGGACGACCCAGAGGGATGGTGTGGGGAGGGAGGAGGGAGGAGGGTTCAGGATGGGGAACACATGTATACCTGTGGTGGATTCATTTTGATATTTGGCAAAACTAATACAA
>NW_011494812.1:1007568-1012270 GCF_000754665.1 Bison bison bison
CATGGCATCAGGTCCCATCACTTCATTGCAAATAGATGGGGAAACAATGGAAACAGTTACAGACTTTATTTTTTGGGCTCCAAAATCATTGCAGATGATGACGGCAGCCATGAAATTAAAAAGATGCTTGCTCCCTGGAAGAAAACTATGACCAACCTAGACAGCATATTAAAAAGCAGAGACATTAATTTACCAACAAAGGTCTGTCATGTTTTTGCCAGTAGTCATGTATGGATGTGAGAGTTGGACTATAAAGAAAGCTGAGTGCCAAAGAATTGATGCTTTTGAACTGTGGTGTTGGAGAAGACTCTTGAGAGTCCCTTGGACTGCAAGGAGATCCAATCAGTCCATCCTAAAGGGAATCAGTCCTGAATATTCATTGGAAGGACTGATGTTGAAGCTGAAACTCCAATAGTTTGGCCATCTGATGCAAAGAACTGACCCACTGGAAAAAACTCTGATGCTGGGAAAGATTGAAGACAAGAGGAGAAGGGGAAGACAGAGGATGAGATGGTTGGATAGCATCAGTGATGCAATGGACTTGAGTTTGAGTAGGCTCTGGGAGTTGGTGATGAACAAAGAAGCCTATCATGCTGCAGTCCATAAGGTCGCAAAGAGTCAGACACAACTGAGTGACTGAACTGAACTGAACTGAATCAAGTAATCCATAATTCATAATTATATAGAAAATATGCCAAAGGTCTATTTCCTGAATAAAGACATAATGCCTTGAAGCACTTGGCCAGCTTCTGAAGTGTAATTCTAACCCTCTAAAGTGGTGGGAAATTTTTCCTTTACTTGTAACTTTTCAGAAGAAAATCTTTAAGCTCCATAATAAAATTCTTGATGAAATACCCATAAAATTTCATAGCGATGGCAGAACATAAATGTGTTTTCCCAATAAAATAATACTAAAATAAAATAAAATAATCAGGATAGCAGACAGATGGCTCAATGTGACAAAAATTAGAGAGAGAATAATTTCATATTTTAATCTGTTAGAGAAATATTAAGAGTGAAAGGCAATCTGTGGCTCAGAGTTAACCTCCAGATGTGTTCAACACTCTTTGAATACAGAAGAGTTTTCTAATTGCATCCTTCATGTCCTTTTTTCTCAGACTATAGATGATAGGACTGAAGATTGGGGGAAGAAGAGTAAACATCAGTGCAACGGCTGTGTCCAAAACAGGTGAATAAGTGGTATTGAAACACAAGTACATGAGGGACACACTGTCAAAAAATATCAGGAAAACTGTGATACGGCCTGCGTAGGTACCAAAAGCCTTCTGTTGACTTTCAGCAGAAGAAATTTTCAGGATCATGGTGACAACTCTTATATAGGACAGGGCAATGATTAAGACAGTAATGGTGATGGCCGCAGCAAGGACCACATCCTCAATCAGAATCATGGATGTGTCTGTGCAGGCCAGGCTCAGAACTGGGACAAAGTCACAGAAGATTTGATGGACTTTACTGGGACCACAGAAAGGCTATGTTGAAATCATTACAATCTGAGGAAGCAGGATGAGGAAGCCAAAGATGCAGGAGCCTGCAGAAAGCTGAGCACAAAGATGGGTAGTCATGATCATTTGATAGCGAAGAGGGTTGCAGATTGCAACATATCTGTCAATGGCCATGGTGTTAGCAAGATTTCCTCTGAATTTCTTGGTAAATGGAAGAAATATATTTGCAAGAGGCAGCCATTAACAGAGAATGTCTTTTATTTCACTGATGAGATTGTAGAGCATCTTGGGAATGATGGCTGTGGTACACCAGATTCCAGAAAGGGAAAGATACTGATGAAATTATACATGGGATTGTGGAGCCAGGCATCCAGCCTTACTGCAAAAAGATCAATAGATTTCCAATGACAGTAAAAATATAGATGAAAAGTAAAGGAAAGAAGTACAGAAGACTCCCTTCCTGGATCTGAGGAAAGCAAGTGATGACAAATTCAGTCACTGCTAATAGGTTTCCACATCTCCATATCCCCAGTAGAACTACCTGTGAATAAAGGAAAGGGTACACACCAGCTCAAGGAGATCAAACCAGTCAGTCCTAAGGGAAATCAACCCTGAAGGACTGATGCTGAAGCTGAAGCTTCAATACTTTGGCCACCTGATGCAAAGAGTTGACTCATTGGAAAAGACCCTGATGCTAGGAAAGACTGAAGGCCAGAGAAGGGGACTACAGAGGATGAGATGGTTGGATGGCATCACCAACTCAATGAACATGAGTTTGAACAAACTCTGGGAGATGGTGAAGGACAGGAAGCCTGGCATGCTGCAGTCCATGGGGTCACAAAGACTTGGACACAACTTAGTGACTGAACAGTGAACAACATACCAGCTCACAAGGAAGAATATTTAGTGTATTGATAAATAACTTGAATGAATAAGAAGAAGTAACTTGAAAGTTTTATGTTTTTTCCCTAACTTTATAAAAAGTGACCAACATTCTGTATTTTTTTTCACTTACTCCTCCAGAGTCACTATTGCAGAAATAGATTTTCCCAAATGTTTTTAGTGGTTAAAAAAAAAAAAAAAACAGTTAAAAGTATTTTTAGCTTAACTTCTAATATAAGTGTTTGTATTTAAAAGTTATGCACAGGGACTTCCCTGGTGGTCAGGTAGAAAAGACTTCACCTTCCAATACAGGGGCTGTGTGTTCTACCCTGGTTGAGGCACTAGGATCCCACATGCCTCTTAGCCAAAACATAAAACAGAAACAATGTTTTAATGAATTCAATAAAGACTTTAAAATGTAAAACAAAAACTATGTGCATGTACTATATTATGACGGACAGGGCACGGCAACCAACTCCAGCATTCTTGCCTGGGGAATCTCATGGACAGAGAAGCCTGGGGAGCTACATACAGCCTACAGGGTCTCAAAGATTCATACATGACTGAGTGACTAACACACACACATGCACACATTATCTAACAATACATAATATCTTAAAGTAAGAAGCATGAGTAAAAATAAACATAACAGAAGTACCATTATTTTCTTTTTCCACCCTTGGGCCATCTTGCACATTTCTCTTTGGAGATCTCTGTTCTAGGGCATGTAGACCTGGAGTCTACATTGAAATCTCAGTTAAATTTGTTATTATCTATGTGTCTTTTGGGAAATTGCTTGATCTGTCTGTCTCAAATATTCATCTGCAAAATGAGATTAATGATAGTACCCTTTCATAGGTATACTTAGGATTAAGTTAATGACTACAAAAGACTTAAAACATGCTTAACAGGCAGCTTAGTGAAAGGGTTCAGTTCAGTTCAGTCGCTCAGCCGTGTCCAACTTTTTGCGACCACATGAATCGCAGCACGCCAGACCTCCCTATCCATCACCAACTCCCGGAGTTCACCCAGACTCACGTCCATCGAGTCAGTGATGCTATCCAGACATCTCATCCTCTGTCGTCCCCTTCTCCTCCTGCCCTCAATCCCTCCCAGCATCAGAGTCTTTTCCAATGAGTCAACTCTTCCTATGAGGTGGTCAAAGTACTGGAGTTTCAGCTTTAGCACCATTCCTTCCAAAGAAATCCCAGGGTTGATCTCCTTCAGAAAGGACTGGTTGGATCTCCTTGCAGTTCAAGGGACTCTCAAGAGTCTTCTCCAATACCACAGTTCAAAAGCATCAATTCTTTAGTGCTCAGCCTTCTTCACAGTCCAACTCTCACATTCACACATGACCACAGGAAAAACCATAGCCTTGACTAGACGAACCTTTATTGGCAAAGTAATGTCTCTGCTTTTGAATATACTATCTAGGTTGATCATAACTTTCCTTCCAACGAGTCAGTGTCTTTTAATTTTATGGCTGCTGTCACCATCTGCAGTGATTTTGGAGCCCAAAAAAATAAAGTCTGACACTGTTTCCACTATTTCCCCATCTATTTCCCATGAAGTGATGGGACCAGATGCCATGATCTTTGTTTTCTGAATGTTAAGCTTTAAGCCAACTGTTTCACTTTCCACTTTCACTTTCATCAAGAGGCTTTTTAGTTTCTCTTCACTTTCTGCCATAAGGGTGGTGTCATCTGCATATCTGAGGTTATTGATATTTCTCCCAGCAATCTTGATTCCAGCTTGTGTTTCTTCCAGTCCAGCGTTTCTCCTGAGGTACTCTGCATATAAGTTAAATAAGCAGGGTGACAATATACAGCCTTGATGTACTCCTTTTCCTATTTGGAACCAGTCTGTTGTTCCATATCCAGTTCTAACTGTTGCTTCCTGACCTGCATACAAATTTCTCAAGAGGCAGATCAGGTGGTCTGGTATTCCCATCTCTTTCAGAATTTTCCACAGTTTATTGTGATCACACAGTCAAAGGCTTTGGCATAGTCAATAAAGCAGAAATAGATGTTTTTCTGGAACTCTCTTGCTTTTTCCCATGATCCAGTGGATGTTGGCAATTTGATCTCTGGTACCTCTGCCTTTTCTAAAGCCAGCTAGAACATCAGGAAGTTCATAGTTCACATATTGCTAAAGCCTGGCTTGGAGAATTTTGAGCATTACTTTATTAGTGTGTGAGATGAGTGCAATTGTGTGGTAGTTTGAGCATTCTTTGGCATTGCCTTTCTTTGGGATTGGAAGGAAAACTGACCTTTTCCAGTCCTGTGGCCACTGCTGAGTTTTCCAAATTTGCTGGCATATTGAGTGCAGCACTTTCACAGCATCATCTTTCAGGATTT
>NW_011494812.1:1012370-1013434 GCF_000754665.1 Bison bison bison
GGCATAGTCAGTAAAGCAGAAGTAGATGTTTTTCTGGAACTCTTGCTTTTTCGAGGATCCAACAGATGTTATCAATTTGATCTCTGGTTCCTCTGCCTTTTCTAAATCCATCTTGAACTTCTGGAAGTTCTCGGTTCATGAACTGTTGAAGCATTTTGAGCATTGGAGAATTTTGAGCATTACTTTGCTAGCGTGTGAGATGAATGCAATTTTGCAGTAGTTTGAGCATTCTTTGGCATTGCCTTTCTTTGGGATTGGAAGGAAAACTGACCTTTTCCAGTCCTGTGGCCACTGCTGAGTTTTCCAAATTTGCTGGCATATTGAGTGCAGCACTTTCACAGCATCATCTTTTAAAACTTGAAATAGCTCAGTTGGATTTCATCACCTCCACTAACTTGTTCGTAGTGATGTTTCTTAAGGCCCACTTGACTTCAGAATCCAGGATGTCTGGCTCTAGGTGAATGATCACACCACCGTGATTATCTGGGTCATGAAGATCTTTTTTGTACAGTTCTTCTGTGTATTCTTGCCATCTCTTCTTAATATCTTCTGCTTCTGTTAGGTCCATACCATTTCTGTCCTTTATCAAGCCCATCTTTTCATGAAATATTCCCTTGGTATCTCATTTTCTTGAAGAGATCTCTAGTCTTTCCCATTCTGTTGTTTTCCTCTATTTCTTTGCATTGATTGCTGAAGAAGGCTTTGTTATCTCTTCTTGCTATTCTTTGGAACTCTGCATTCAGATGTTTATATCTTTCCTTTTCTCCTTTGCTTTTTGCTTCTCTTCCTTTCACAGCTATTTGTAAGGCCTCCCCAGACAGCCATTTTGCTTTTCTGCATTTCTTTTCCATGGGGATGGTCTTGATCCCTTTCTCCTGTACAATGTCACGACCTCAGTCCATAGTTCATCAGGCACTCTATCTATCAGATCTAGGCCCTTAAATCTATTTCTCACTTCCACTGTATAATCATAAGGGATTTGATTTAGGTCATACCTGAATGGTCTAGTGGTTTTCCCTACTTTCTTCAATTTAAGTCTGAATTTGGCAATAAGGAGTTCATGA
>NW_011494812.1:1013602-1014595 GCF_000754665.1 Bison bison bison
TATCACCAGTGCATTTTCTTGGCAAAACTCTATTAGTCTTTGCCCTGCTTCATTCTGTATTCCAAGGCCAAATTTGCCTGTTACTCCAGAAGTTTCTTGACTTCCTACTTTTGCATTCTAGTCCCCTATAATGAAAAGGACATCTATTTTGGATGTTAGTTCTAAAAGGTCTTGTAGGTCTTCGTAGAACCGTTCAACTTCAGCTTCTTCAGCATTACTGGTTGGGGCATAGACTTGGATTACTGTGATATTGAATGGTTTGCCTTGAAAATGAACAGAGATCATTCTGTCGTTTTTGAGATTGCATCCAAGTACTGCATTTCAGACTCCTTTGTGACCATGATGACTACTCCATTTCTTCTGAGGGATTCCTGCCCGCAGTAGTAGATATAATGGTCATCTGAGTTAAACTCACCCATTCCAGTCCATTTTAGTTAACTGATTCCTAGAATGCCAACACTCACTCTTGCCATCTCTTGTTTGACCACTTCTAGTTTGCCTTGATTCATGGACCTGACATTCCAGGTTCCTATGCAATATTGCTCTTTACAGCATTGGACCTTGCTTCTATCACCAGTCACATCCACAGCTGGGTATTCTTTTTGCTTTGACTAAAGTCCAATTCATAACACTAAAGTCATTTTATTTTAACATTCTGCTTTGTGCTTCCTCTTCTACTAATCCATGAAGCTCATCTGACTATGTTAAATAACACCCTGTCTGCTAATTACTAATAGAAACTAGCTCATAAGTTTCTGAGAATGGTTAAACATAATAAAAATAATAGTATAGCATAATACGATTCATATTGTGAATTCTGTATTACTGCATTGATTGTTCAATCACTCAGACATGTCCAACTCCTTGTGACCCCATGGACTGTAGCCCCCCCAGGCATTTCCTAGGCTTTCCTAGGCAAGAATACTGGAGGGTTTGCCATTTCCTCCTCCAGGGGTTCGTCCCAACCCTGGGATCGAACTCGCGTCTCTGGAG
>NW_011494812.1:1014695-1057854 GCF_000754665.1 Bison bison bison
CAGGCAGGCTGATTCTTTACCGCTGCTGCTGCTTGCTGCTGCTGCTGCTAAGTCGAGTCAGTCGTGCCCGATTATGTGCGACGCCATAGACAACAGCCCAGCAGGCTTCCCTGTCCCTGGGATTCTCCAGGCAAGAATTCATTTCTTCTTCCAGTGCCTGAAAGTGAAAAGTGAAAGTGAAGTCGTTCAGTCGTGTCCGACTCTTCGCGACCCCATGGACTGCAGCCTACCAGGCTCCTCGGTCCATGGGATTCTCCAGGCAAGAGTACTGGAGTGGGGTGCCATCGCCTTCTCCGTCTTTAGCACTAGTGCCACCTGGGAAGGCCGTACTGTATTACATAGTGTTATGAATATTGTGTGCAAAGTCAGTAGTGTATTACATAGTACTGAGTCACTAATTAAGACTAGCACAAGTATATATTTCTCATTTAACGCTCAAAATGCTCTAATAAGATAGCATTATTAACCCCACTTTACAAATGAGAAAACCTAGCATAGACAAAGTAAATATATTTAAATGCTTAAAGTATGTTAGAAATGTACTAAACACTCCAAAATATTGGGCACCATTACATTGGAGTGTCCACATTATATTTATTGTATTACATAAGGATCATCATTATATTTATTGTATTACATATATTTATGGCATGACATAAGGCTCATTTATTGTATTACAACTTGGTTGTTTTACCTTCTCAAGCATGAGTTCCTCCTGAAAAGGGTTGACAAGCAAAATATGAGCTGGTGTCAAATAAATCAACTTGGAGCAAGGCCACCACGTGCAATTATGATTAAACCCACAGGACCGTCATGAATAATCTAGCAAAGAAAACTGAGGAATGTTTGGAAAGAAAAGTATGACAACTCAATTTTGATGAGAGTCACAATCAAGTCTGGACAAAGTAATCTTTCAAAAGATGGCATCATAAATGGAGTATTCTGTTTCACATATACCTCGGCCTAGTACTTCAGCAGGCAGAGTTTCTTCTAAACTTTCCATTGCCTCTCACCAAAATTCAAAGCCTCTAATTTTTTATATTCAATGTAATAATAATGCAATCTATAATAATCCATATTATATAATAATGCAATCTTCATGGAATAAGATTATTCTTTTCATGCACAGTGAGTGAATACCTTCTTTCCAAGCCTGAGTCTTCTGCACTTACCTCTACCAAAGACCACAGAAACTCTTCTATTTATCTGGGTCTCTTCATCCTTGATATCCTTTAAGTCCTTCAAAAGGCAGACTTGCAATTATATTTGCCAGTACCTCAGGGCATAACAGAAAGGGAAATGGGTTCCATAGGGGACTTCTGCCCTGCACTGCAGCAGACAGCATCACTTTCCCTCATGGGGTTAGTTATCAGAAAACTCCCCACTGTACTTTCCTCTCATTAGTTTACAGGTCAAAGTTTTCAATAAATATTTATTTCCTGATTGCACTCATCATCCTGACCATTGGAAGCTACTTTCTCCAGGCCTACGATCATTGTCCTTAGCTGTGCTACAGGGCACCTTGTAAAGAACAGTTTTGTTATAGTCCTGTTATTACATGAACAAAGAGATATAGAAAGTCTTGAATGAATATGCTGACACCAGTAAAACATCTTGAAAGATATATATAATAGAAAATAAGATAACTTTAAAATAATCATGCAATTAGGATTTTATACCAATATTGAAAGGAAGGAACAATGTTATTTTTTTTTCTTATGCTACAAATGTATGTGAATCTCTCCAACCTTAAACAATTCTCTTTAGTCCTGTCAACTACAGTCAACATCTTATCCTTTTCATGAGATTATTGTGTATTTAATCTACTGCTCTGTTGAAAACTCAAAGTTACTTTTTTCCAAATGTAGTTGATTTTATCTTGTAATCTTCTTAAAAGATTACCTAATATGAGATTTTGGAAATATATTTTGGTATAGGAAGACATTCTTTCTCTGAAAGTTTTGTCTAACAATTCTTCTTGTGACTTGGAAGCTTATTTTCCTTGTCTATTTTCTTATATTTTTTCTTAAAGTTAAAAACTTTCAGTTGGCAAAATTTTTTTTTAATAATTTAGCATAGGAAGAAACCATCTTTCTTTCTCAGATTTATTGAGGTATAATTTGTATTAAAAAAAAAAATCTGGGAAAGATTGAAGGCAAAAGAAGAGGGCAGCAGAGGATGAGATGGTTGGATACCATCACCGAATCAATGGACATGAATTTAAGCAAACTCCAGAAGATAGTGAAGGACAGGGAAGTTGCAGCTGGTGTGCTGCAGTCCATAGGGTCACAAAGACTTGATCACTATGAGTGACTGAACAACAAAAATTTGGATACAAAGAACCACACATATTTAATGTGTACAACTTGATGAGTTTGAATATATTGCAAACACCCTTGATGGCATCACAGTAAAGGTTATATGCATATCCAATACCATCTAGAAGTTCCTTATACCCCTTAGTTTGTAGTTTGCTTGTTATGGTTTTCTCTGTGTTACATGTGAAGAACACAATATGAGATTTACCCCTTAGAAATTTTGAAATGCCCAGTGTCATATTTTTAACTATAGGCACTATGTTATACAGCAGATTTATAGAACGTATTCATGTATCATGGTTGAAACTCTATACTTCCTGAATAACTCATTTCCCTCACCTCTCAGTTCACGGCAACCATAATAGTATTCTCTGCTTCTGTGGGTTTGACTATTTTATATACTTCATATAAGTGGAATCATACAGTGTTTTACTTTCTGTTGTTAGATTCATTTAGCTTAATATCTTCCAGATTTATTCACATTATTGCAAATGGCAGAGTTTCTCTCTTTTTAAAAAACTAAATAACACTCCATTGTGTATGTATACCACAATATTTAATCAGGTTATCTCACGATGTACACTTGGATTGCTTCCATTTCCTGGCTATTGTGGATAGTGCTTCAATAAACATAGGAGTGCAGATATCTCTCTGTGATCCTGACTTCAGTTCTTTCAGATGTATACCCTGAAGTGGGAATACTAGATCATATGGTACTTGAATTTTTAATTGTTTGGGAATCTCCATATTGTTTTCCGTATCTGTGGACCATTTTACATACCCACTATACAAGGGTTCCAATTTCTCTGTCACCTCACCAATATTTGTTATCTTTTGTTTTTTGGTTAATAGCCATCTTAACTGGTGTGAGAAGATATTTCATTGTAGTTTTGACTTGCATTTCCTTGATGGTTAATAAGTGCTAGTTGCTCAGTCACATCTGACTCTTTGTGACTTCATGCATGATAGCCTGCCAGGCTCCTCTGTCCATGGAATTCTCCAGGCAAGAATAGTGGAGTGGGTTGCCATTACCTTCTCTAGGAGATCTTCCTGACCCAGGGATCGAACACAAGTCTCCTGAAGCGCAGGCAGATTTTTTATTGTCTGAGCCACCGTAATGTTTTAATGTTGAAATTTTTTTTAATATACCTGTTAGCTAAATGTATGTCTTATTTGAAGAAATATCTGTTCAAATCCTTTACCCATTTTAACTGAGTTATTTGAGGGGGTCCTTATATATTCTGGGGTTTCCCTCGTGGCTCAGACAGTAAAGAATCTGCCTGCAATATGGAGACCAGGGTTTGATCCCTAGATTGGGAAGATTGCCTGGAGAAGGAAATGGCAACCCACTCCAGTGTTCTCCAGTATTCTTGCCTAAAGAATTCCATGAACAGAGGAGCCTGATGAGCTACAGTCCATGGGGTTGCAAAGAGTCAGGCATGACTGGGTGACTAACAAATGTTTTAGAAATTATCTCCTCCTCAGATATATGGTTTGCAAATGTTTCTCACATTCTGTCAGTTGCCTTTTTGTTCTGTTGATTATTTCCTTTGCTGTACAGTAGTTTTTAGTTTGATGTAGTCCCACTTGTCTATTTTTTTTTCCCACTTGTCTATTTTTTGTTGCCTGTGCTTTTGGTGTCATATGCAAAAAGTCATTGCCAAAATTGATGCCAAGGGTATTTTCCTCTGTTTTCTTCTAGGAATTTTACAGTCCCAGGTCTTATGTGAAACAGTCTCTTCTGATCTGCTGACTCAGTTATTCTTTAGCTCAAAAATAATTTCCTTTAATTTCAATTATTATTTTTCTTCTACTTTGTTTCTTTATGGAATTTATATATTCATATGTATGGCAGAGGATGAGATCGTTGGATGGCATCACTGACTCAATAAACATAAATTTGAGCAAACTCCAGGAGACAGTGAAAGACAGGGAAGCTGCAGTCCATGGGGTCACAAAAAGTCAGACATAACTTAGCTACTGAACAACAATAACAACAATATATGGTTTGTAGAATAAGTGAATATATTCCATATATATTTCTTTCCTTACATTTAATCTTAGGCTTTTCATCTTGGTCCTTTTTTTCTGGAATATGTCCTTTAGGCTTTCTTCTAAGTCATTATTTTCATTTTTTTGTAGTATTCAATTATTCAATATTTCTATTACATTCTATTTTTGTATTTTTCATTTGCCCGTATTTTTACTAATAGATATTAATACTATTTTCACAAATCTTATTGAACATTTAAATAAAAATTATTTTACTTATTTTTTAAATTAGATTTATTATGTTTCATTTGTCTCCAATCCTCAAATCTCTATCTCTATTTAATTATAGTAATTCTTCAAGTAACTACTGAGCCATGCATTAAACACATTTAATGGTCTTATAGCACTCAGTGTAGGGGAAGACTAAAGTAATTTTTTTACAAAAGGATAATCTGGGTGTGTGGGTATATTTGTGTGTGTTCGTGTAGGTGACTACATACACAGATACAAAGCTAACTAGAGAAGAATGTGTCGATGATCTAATGGCTCATCACAAACATGGAAGCATCTGCCATGAAGTCTGACATCAGCTGTAGATGACTGTTTCTGTGCCGAGAAGTTGTATATTTCTGGTTTTGTTTTAGCAGCTGGAGATTACTTGGGTATTTAATCACTTCTCTGGCTTGTGTATTTCAGACTTACTTTTCATACACTTCTCTGAACACAGCTCAAGG
Organism: Bison bison bison; assembly: GCF_000754665.1. Taxonomy (NCBI): domain Eukaryota; kingdom Metazoa; phylum Chordata; class Mammalia; order Artiodactyla; family Bovidae; genus Bison; species Bison bison. Next base: position 1,019,740 of record NW_011494812.1, read on the forward strand.
GACAGCTCCACTATGATTCTATTTGATTCTGTTTCCTGTATCTGGAGCTTCCTAATGCACCATGACTTCTCAGCATCTGCTTTTTCAAGTTTTGATCATTTTTTTTTTCATAGCTTATATGTAGAATTGTATCCATTTTCATCCCTAGATTCTTTTATCCTATTTCCTCTATCAATATCTGTTGATAAGTATGGTCTTCAATTGGACTTTGTATGTATGCATACTGGGGTAACAATTCAAGTTTAGGGATAAATTAAGGGCAATCTTTTTACAGTATTTATAGTATTTTGGTTTTATATTATTTTACTTTTTGTATGTTCTGATTTACTGTAGTTTTTATATATACAGCTTTGATCATTTCTGGACTACCCAACAGATTCAGCTGGTCCTTTAGACACTTCAAATCAAATATATTAATTTTTTCTTGAAAGGAATGTGACATATGGTATTTCAAGGTATAAAAATAGCCTTTATGAATGTCCTTGGACAACACAAAGAGAACAAAAATAAAAGCAAGAGAAGTAGCTCAGAAAGGTCTGTGTCTTTAATTATATATATTATCTCTCTATTCATCATCTATCTACTTTTTATCATTTCAGAGTGTGTTTGAAATCAAATTAAATCAAACAGTCTAATTCAATCAAATTGGTCAAATTCAACCAAAATAGTTAAAGTGAAGATTGATTCCACTTGGCCCCAGAAAAACAATATTAACAAAACTCTATGAATAATAATCATAGATAAATGTATGAGATTTCATTTCTAATATATCATTCTTTACTATAGCATTCTTTAAAACATGCAAAATAAATGCAAGTAATTAGTGGCAAATAATAGTAATAGCTAACACTTATTTTTGCACTCGCCCTATGTTATGAAACATTCTAATTACTTTCACAGAGTAATTCACTCAGTTTTCATAAAACTATATGAACTTCTACCTTCAACATATATTACTTTTATACCCACTTCGTAGATGATGAAACTAAGATGCAGAGTGATTAGTTAACAACCTGTTCAAGGTCTCAAAGCTAGTATGTGGTACTAGTGAAATATGGACCTCACCCTCTTCTCTAGATCTTATGTTTTTAACTGCTATATTTTATAACTTTCAGTTGTTACTAATGCCTATAACATTATAATAATAATATAATAATTTTAAAACATATTAAAAATAAAATTGATGTTCATAAACAATAAAATAAATGTTCAAGAAAGCAAATAACAATAAAATTAATGCTCAAATATATTTTGATGGTGTAAACATCATATTTCCTTTCTATTATTTATCTATCTGTTCAAGTCTATACAGGTAGTTATTGATATCTTAATTGAATACATATAAATGTAATAAACAGGTACATAGGAAGAAGAACTGGGATAAACAGAAAATATCAGTATGGAAATAAATTAGTATTATGTTAATTTTAGGATCTAGAACATTACAGTGACAATCAAATTAAGAGATTTTTATGATCAATCAACTCTTGGGATGTAGCATTAACTTGCAGATGCATAAAATACTTTCTGAAGGCAGAGAAGCTTCTTAATTGCAATCTTCATATCCTTGTTTCTCAAGCTGTAAATGATAGGATTGAAAAAGGGAGCAAGAACTGCAAACATCAGTGCAATGATTGTGTCCAAAATTGGTGGGAAAGTGGCAGAGAAACGCAGGTACATGAGGGATACACTGCCATAGAACATCAGAAAGACACCAAGATGAGATGCACAGGTAGAAAAGGCCTTCTGACGGCCTTCAGCAGAGGGAATTCTTAGGATCACAGTGATGATTCTGATATATGAGAGGGCAATTATCAAGACAGAGAAGATGATAGCAATAGCATGGATCACATCCTCAATCAAAATCATGGATGTGTCTGTACATGCCAAGCGTAGCACAGGTTCAAAGTCACAGAAGATCTGGTGGATTTGGTTTGGCCCACAGAAGGGCAGTGTGGAAATCCATACAATCTCTGGGAGCAACACAAGAAAACCAAAGATACAGGAGCCTATAGAGAGCTGAGTGCACAGCCGGGGCATCATAATGGTTGGGTAGCGGAGAGGATTACAGATGGCAACATACCTGTCAATGGCCATGGTAGTCAACAAAATCCCCTCTGAATTGCCCAGTGAGTGGAAGAAGTACATCTGCAAGAGGCAACCAATTATGGAGATGGTCCTCTTCTTACTGACAAGATTGGAGAGCATTTTGGGAATGGTGGCTGTAGTGTACCAGATCTCCAAAAATGAGAATATGCTGATGAAATTATACATAGGATTGTGCAGATGAGTATCCATCCTGACTGCAAAAAACACAATGAGATTCCCAATAATGATGAATATGTAGATGATTAACAAAGGAATAAAGAAGAGGAGGTTACCATCTTCAAGCTCGGGAAGTCCAGAAAAGAAAAATTCTGTCACCATAGACGTTTGGTTACTTCTCACCATGGTCTCAGCAGCCTTAATTGTCATACGTAAAAAGACGTAACTCACTCCCTAGATGAAGTGTGAAGGATCAGGTCAATTACCTTACATGAGTACAAAGAACAACACTTGAGGTAAATTATTTACTTCTATCATTCTTTGATTCATTAAACAAGTATTCATTTAGTGCCTATTGTGTGCCTTGGGCTTCCTAGGTGATGCAGTGATAAGGAACCCTCCTGCCAATGCAGGAAATTCAAGAGAAGTGGATTTGATCCTGGGTTGAGAGGATCCCCTGGAGCAGGAAATGGCAACCCACTCCAGTATTCTTGCCTGGAGAATTCCATGAACAGAGGAGCCTGGTGGGCTACAGTTCATGGGGTCGCAAAGAGTTGTACGTGACTGAGCACACACACACGTGCCAAACACAACGGTAGGTTTATTGAGTTCAGTAGTGAAGAAAATAGTCTCTACTTTCATGAACCTTATATACTAATTAAGGAGACAGATAATAAGCAAATAAAGTATTAATAATGTCATGTTTATAAGCCATATTAACTACAATAAAGTAGAATATTAGGGGTACTATTAATAATCACATTTTTATAAGAACTCACAAAATCACTATCAATCACATGCTAAATTCTCTAATGACTCTTGGCTATAGATTAGAAAAATCAAAACTTTTAGTTCGTATAATGATGTAATCATCATAAAGTTAAATTTTGCATTGTCTGGAATATCCCCAGTTTCCAATATTATGCTTCTTTATCAGGCCACAGAGCGGCTTTGAGTGTAGCTAGAGAAGAGAATAAGGCTTTCAGACACACATATCGATATAGAGATTTGGTAGAAAACTCCAGCAGCAGCAAAAGTAAATCTAGTAGAAATTGGCCACCAAAGAATGAAAGGACTGGTGAAAAATTCAGCACTAGAGCATTTTGTAAGTATGAAGGAGGGCCAGTAGGTGAACTGTGGACTCTCTCTTGGGAATCTGGTTCTTGAAATCTTTTTAACCAGACTCCTAAAACATCTATCTGTTAGAGATATTGAAAAGAAGAAGAGATTCTGAATGAATAACTGTCTCCCTATTCAGTTTTCTCAGCTGAATTACAAAAAAAAAAAAGGTGATTATATTAGAATTGGAACTTTAAGGTTAGTAGATTTGGAGAAAGCAGCTGAAATGCTTCAAGGAAAAAACTCAAAGATAATGACATACATTGCTTAGCTTTTGGATTTAGGGGTTTAAGATGGATGTATAAGAATGTGAAGACAATAAGATATTGATAATTATGTGGAAATGGAGGCCTAGAAACGATACTCCCATGAAATTCAAGAGAAATTATAACAGAAATAATAATGAGATAAAAGGTCATATTCTTAAAGACAGATATATTAGAGTTTAAAATATGTAAGGTAGAATAATTACTATATGTCGAAAGTCCTAGAATGGGAGAAAATCAATCATATAAATTCATAGTAAAAGTTTATGAGAAAAGTTGTTAACTGAGTCATTCCTGTAAACTTTAATGTCTTTGCATGGCACAACTAAGATTGAAGGTATTAAAGTATGTGCCAAACAAAATAATTTTTAGGTAACAGCAATGTAAGGAAAAGGAGAATAGCAATAAAACATTTTCCGTGGAACTCTTCTCAGCCTAGAAACACAAGGGAAGTGGGAAGAGTTGGCAACTTTCATCTGAAAATGGTATTGTTTTTAGAAAAGAGATTCACTTCAGTTAAGCAAGAAGGTAAATAGACATTATAGACACAGAGAAGACTATTTGCCAAGGGAAAAATGCTGCTGGGTATTCATAGGAAAGAATAGGAAGGAATGGTATTAGTTGGGATTAGTAGGAACAAGGCTATATTAGGAAAGTCTTGGAGAAATCCACAAAAGAAGGAAAGAAACAGGATTGACTTCAAATTCACGGAAATGTTAGGCTATCCCAAAACCCAAAGGGAAAGAATCAGAAAGGAAAGAATTACACTTTTAAATAAAGGAAGTGGATTTAAGAGTTTAATGTACAGGAATAAAATAATAAGAGAGTGGAAGATCCATTTTGCTCTACCCTCCACCTCAAAAATACATGGACAGTGAAGAAACTGGCTCCTGATGAAAAACCTGTATGAGTTTTCGGATGTTTCCCGGCAGACTCTCCAGGGGATAGATGCCCTTTCCACTCCTAATTTGTGCACAGCCAGGTCATCACAGTCTCTGAAGGGAGTTGCAGTAAAAGACCCAGTCTCCCCTGGTCATTCATGCTTTTTGAACATTTACATTCACCCGGCATTTTCATTCCTAAGTCCCTTTAGCTGAAGCCTTGGACCAAAGTACCAAAGTCATCTGCAGGTATCTCTACCGAGGACTCCTTATGGGAAGAGAAGGAAAAGTCTTTGAGATACTTTTCTCCTCTCTGACTTAGCTCACTCTGTGACTTCCCCTCTATTTCAATGTCTATAAAATGTTACAGTCTTTTGCTCAGAGTCCCTTCAACACTGAAATGACCTCCAAGTCTGTGTTGATAACCCTGATGCTTGACTGATGCTCAGTTTTATAGGAGATATGAAACAGGGTTGGGATGGGGGGAATTGGTCCTTTCTCCAGTCACACTTTCACGGTAAGTGATTCAAAGCTTCACTTTTACTCTCCCTTGTTTCAGTTGTTGTTTAACCCACAATTTGGACACCTGGCAATTCAATGCTCTTAGATCAGCTGAACTCAGGAAGAGATTAAGGGAAGGAGCAAAGAAGAGTTACATGAGCTCCGTTTACAAATTAGTGGAGAAATGACTACTGCTAATTCCTTAGAACTGAGACATTTTCGACCTCTAAAGCAGTCACAGCTGCTGGCTTCTTGGGTTTCTAGCATCTCTATTTATTTCCTCTTTTATTTCCTCTAAGTGACTAGTAGTAATCCTTTCAATAGAAAGTGAAAGTGAAGTCGCTCAGTCATGTCCAACTCTTTGCGACCCCATGGACTGTAGCCCGCTAGGCTTCTCTGTTCATGGGATTTTCCAGGCAAGAGTACTGGAGTGGATTGCCATTTCCTTCTCCAGGGGATCTTCCTGACCCAGGGATCGAACCCAGGTCTCCCTCATTGTAGACAGACGCTTTACTGTCTGAGCCACCAGGGAAGTCAATAGAATCCAGGTGTTTATATTTTAGCAAAATCAATATTGTCCTCTACAGAGCTTCATATGAAATTTATCTATTGGAGACTGGGAGAAGAGAAATGAGCTGACCCAACTCCATTGGAGAAAGGAAGATATGCATTAAAAAACTGATCTGGAGTTAGAGACTAGTCAATTTGAGTCAATACCCTGGGATATGACTTTCAGTAATAGTCTACTGATCCTACCTAATCTCTCTTTATTCATGTTCTCATTTGGTTTATATTCATTTCATTGGGAACAGAAACCAGTATGTAAAATAACTTACTTTTAGACCAGAGTTAATTTAGAGAAACTCTGAAGGTGTGAAAACAGAGAAACATAATAATTAGGGAAAAGGTGTTAATTATTCAACCCATCATGCCTCAGATAAAACATAACATTATCACTGGTTTTAAATCTATTGCCTCCCATCTGATCCTAATTCCATTCATGCAATCTCAAATATGTCCACAAATATTGGTATTTAAGTTAACAGAAGGACACTAGCTAAGTGTCCTTTCTTTCTGCTTGGGAAGAAATTGACTTTCTCATTAACATTGGGCCAATCTCATCTTGGACTGTGTGCATTTTCCTCTTACCTTTGGCAGAAACAAGGAGGTCCCTTCCCTTTCCTGCATTTAAGCAGTTCAAGTCCCTTCAGTTCCTCAGGTAGGTCTGTTATACCTGTCTAAAATCTTCTTGGGGATATTTCTCTACCAAAATATTTCCCCTGATGCCTGAAGAAAAACAGCAGTTCTATTTCCCCATGGGTTAATTAGTAGAAGCCTTCTCCTCTGGTCTTTTCTCATTAGTTCTCCTTTCTGTTAAGAACTCCAAGAGTCTTCCTCCTTAACTATGATCACTTTTGATAGATATGCTCAGAATCAATACACATGCATACCATTATTCTGAAGAATTGCTTTCAACAGAATTGGGGTGTGTCTTTTTGTGGTGTGTTTTGTTGTTGTTTTGTTTTTGTTTTTAACTATTCTCTGAAAGGATAGTGGCCTTTCTCCAGGCCTGTTGAATTTCCCTGAGGAAGATACAATATCATTTGCAATAGCATTGTTAATTGTAGCACACTATGCCATGATAAACTTGTTTACTTTGCTGAAGATAACCCTCTACTCAAGCTCTAAATATAGACCACTGCCTTTCAGTTTGAGCCCACACATACAGGATTAGTTCCAGTGGTTCCAGTGAAAATTTTAGCATAATGTGGGGATACCAATCATCTCTATGTGGCAAAGAAAATCACACAATCTTAACTCTTCCCTGTATCCGTGCCTTTTGCAAGCTAATTTGGCAGCTCTTTCTAATGTAGTGGTAAACAATCTGCTTGCCAGTGTGAGAGAGACAAGAGATTCAGGTTTGATTCTGAGTCATGAAGACCCCCTGGAGATAGAAATGGCTATCCACTCCAGGATTCTTGTCTGGAGAATTCCATGGAGAGAAGAGTCTGGTGGGCTACAGTCCACAGGGTCACAAAGAGTTGGACATGACTGAGCATTCAGACACTTACTCACTCTACCAAGAAGTGAAATTTCTTTCCCCCCTCTAGGTATCCCTTTTGTTGGCTATGAGGGCTACTCCATTTCTTCTAAGGGATTTTTGCCCAGAGTAGTATATATGATGGTTATCTGAATTAAATTCTCCCACTCCCATCCATTTTAGTTCTCTGATTCTTAAAATGTCAATATTCACTCTTGCCATCTCCCGTTTGGCCACATCAAATCAAACTTGATTCATGGACCTAACATTCCAGGTTTGTATGTAAAATTGTTCTTTACAGTATCAGACTTAACTTTGACCACCAGATACATCCACAACTGGTCATCATTTCCACTCTGACTCAGCCTCTTCACTCTTTCTGGAGCTATTTCTCAACTCTTTCACAGTAGCATGTTGGACATCTACTGACCTGGGAGGCTTATCTTTTGGCCTCTTCATATTGTTCATGGGGTTCTCAAGGCAAGAATGCTGAAGTGGTTTGTCATTCCCTTCTCCAGTGGATCAAATTTTGTCAGAATTCTCCACCACGATCCAGCCATCTTGAGTGGCCCTGCACAGCATGGCTCATAGATTCACTGAGTTAGACAAGTCTGTGATCCACGTGATCATTTTTGTTAGTTTCCTGTGATTGTGGTTTTCATTCTGTCTGCCGTCTTATAGATGAGGATAAGAGGCTTATGCAAGCTTCCTGATGGGAGAGACTGGCTGTTGGGAAAACTGGGTCATGCTCTGGTGGACAGGGCCTGCTCAGTAAATCCAATTTTCTGCTGATGGGTAGGTATGTACTCCCACCCTGTATTTTGGCCTGGGGCTACCCCAGTCCTGGAGTCTGCAGTCTCTGTGGTAGGGCTATAGTCTCTATAAGGGCTTCCTCGTTAGCTCAAATGGAAAAGAATCTGCCTAAAATGTGGGAGACCTGGATTCAACCCCTGGGTCAGGAAGATCTCCTGGAGAAGGGCATTGCAACCCACTCCAGTATGCTTGTCGGGAAAATTCCATGAACAGAGAAGTCTGGCCGGCTACAGTCCATGAGATCATGGAGTCGGACATGACTGAGCAACTAACACTTTCACTTTCACAGTCTCTATGGTAGGGCTAATGGCAACCTTCTCCTAGAAGACTTATGCCAACATGCCACATCTCTCAAGACTGCTGCTGCCAGTGCCCCTGACCCTGCTGCAGCAGGCCACTGTCTACCTATGCCTCTGCCAGAGACTCCCAAACATTCACAGGCAAGTCTGGCTCAGTTTCTTATGGGGTCACTGTTCCTTTCCCCTGGGTTCCTGGTGCACATAAGGTTTGGTTTGTGCCCTCCAAAGTCTCTGTTTCCCCAGTCCTATAGAAGTTCTGTAATCAAATCCCACTGACCTTCAAAGTCAGATTCCCTGGGGATTCCCAGTCCCTTTAAGAGATCTCCAGGTTGGGAAGTCTGTCGTGGGACATAGATCCTTTGCAACAGTGTGAGAACTTCTTTTGGATAATGGTTCTTTAGTTTCTGGGTCACCCAGGTAGCAGCTTTATGGTAGGACTAATGGCAACCTCCTCCAAAATGACTTATACCTCACAGGACTGCTGCTGCCAGAGCCTGTGTCACCACGGCAGGCCACTGTTGATTCATGCCTCTGCAGGAGACCCTCAAACCCTCACAGGCAGATCTGGCACAGTCTTTTGTGGGGGTCACTATTTCTCTCCCTGGGTCACAAAGAATCAGACACTCCTGAGCAACTGAACAAGGCCCCTTTTAAACTGATTTGGCTGTAGGATGCAACAGAAGGATTTATGTGCCAGTTCTGAAATGAGTCTCTAGAAACCCATGTACTCAGCCTCTATATTAACACTCCAGCTAGCCATTATAGGCACAATAGGGGCTAGCCTACTGCAAGATGAAAGACATGGGAGAGAGTATAATTGTCTTAGCCAGACAGAGCATTGCCCTAGTTCAGTCAGTTCCAACCAAACAGTTGCTGACTCTTAATGCATGAGGGAACCAGGACTAGAAGAACTAGCTATTTGACTCCAGTGAAAATTAACCCATAAATTAAGAGACAGAGAGATAGTTTCTGTTTCAAGCTCTAATTCTGGGGGCAGACTGTTTTGTAACAGAAAAGCATTACTGTGTTCCCATAATTCATCTTTCCCACCTCCACGTTTGCTGCACTCCAGCTTGTATCCATGGGTTTCCTAGGTGGCTCAGAGGTAAAGAATCACCTGCCAATGAGGGAGACACAGGGGACAGGAGTTTGATCTCTGGGTCAGGAAGATCCCCTGGAGAAGAAAATGGCAAGCCACTCCAGTATTCTTGCCTGGATAATCCCATGGACAGAGGAGTCTGGCAGGCTATAGCATATGGAGTTGCAGAGCTGAACACAACTAAGCGACTGAGCGTGCACACAATTTGCATTCATACAACAGCAGGGATGTTATTCCAAGAATCTAATATCTTACTTCAATGTCTTCAGTGTCTTCAGTTGGAACAAATTCCAGTATCTCATAATATGTGCTGCAAGTTTGCATATTTTGCTACTAATCTTCATCTCATGACTCTTACTGAGTTCCATTTGCACATATTCATTTGGTTCCTTTAAAATGGTTTTCTTAGAAACCCAGCTATTTCTAACCTCAAGATATTTGCACAATTGTTTTATCTTATATGTTTTCCTGGCTGATTCCTTCTCAGTATTCCACTGTCAGTTTAAATGCTACTTCATCAAAAGAGCATTCTCTGTCACTACTTCTAAATAGATATATTAATTCTTTTGATGCATATTGCTAAATTGCCCTAGAAAAGATTATACTATTTTAACATCATGTCAGTACTGTCAGAGAGTGTATATTTATTTTCTTCATCATATTAAAATTGCCATCATTTTTAAAAATGGCACTTGTTTTTTTAATAAATTGCAACACTTTATTATAAATAAATTAGAAAACTATAAGCAAATACAAAGTTAAAATAGAAACAGCTTATTAAATACTCATCCAAAGACAGCAAAAATTAAAGACCTAATTTCATCAATTTTTCAAACTTATCACAATCCATTAGGAAGTGGTGAAATCAGTTCCAAAAATGATTTTAAAGAAATAGAATGGGGAAAGGAAGTAAAGAAAACATGAGAGGTACCATATGGATTAAGCATAAGTATTCTTTTGTAAAAACACTGTTTTAGCTATAAATATGGATGTGAATATACATTTATGTAGATATATGTATCCTATATTATGGTTTAAAATATATTGTGACTCACCCTTAACTAAGTATTTTAATGATTCCACTTGCTCCTTATTACCTTATTTCTCTGTTTTCAGTAGTAGTAAAATTCCATGAAAGAGTTATCTGTAATTGAAATTTCCAATTTTTCTTTGATTCTTTTCTATCCAACTACTCAAGTCAGGCTTTCACTGTCACCATTTCATGCATACTTCTCTTATTTATTTAACAATGATCTCCAAGTATCTAAGTTCAAAGTCAACCTTCAGTCTTTACCTTATTTGACTGTTTTGCAGAATTTAACAATCACTTCTTTCTTGATGTATTCTGTTCACTTGACTTGCAGAATTCTTTATCTTTGTTCTTCTATCTTATTGATCATGTCTTCTGAGTCAGGTTTTCACTAGCTTTTACTGCTGCCTAGATTATTCATTATTTTATCTCCTCATATTCCTATGAATCACAATTTTATTCAAATCTTTGTTCAAATGTAACCTTATAATGAGGTCCAATTATGGACACTTTATTTAAAATTATGATATCCCTGCTGCTGCTACTGCTGCTAAGTTACTTCAGTCATGTCTGACTCTGTATGACCCCACAGATGGCAACCCACCAGGCTCCCCCATCCCTGGGATTCTCCAGGCAAGAACACTGGAGTGGGTTGCCATTTCCTTCTCCCTACCCACACTAAATCCTATTATCTTGCAATAGTTTTATTTTTCTGTTTCATAGAGACTAGATGATTTTATTCTATTTTGGAATTTTTTTCTTATTTTTAGTATTTTTTTGATAACTTCCCTCATCATAGTGCAAGTTGCATAATGGCAGGGAACGTTTTTAGTCTTACCACAAGCACCTAAAACTGCTTGGCACAGTAGCCTTAGTAAACATTTGCTGTATGAATAACAAAATGGGTCATATTATTATTTCTTTAGTTGGTTAGTATCTTTTAAACTCAACAAGGTTTTAGAAATGTTTGATAGAATCAAAACTTATTATCTATATTTTGCACTAAGGAATTTGTATATATTTAGTATTTTATACAGTTGCATTATTTAAGATAATTGGACCTATTAGAATATTAAATCTACCTTGCAATTCTAATTTTAGATTTCTAATTGAGCAATTAATTTATACATTTAAAATTTTTTTATTTATTAACTTTTGGCTATGCTGGGTCTTCATTGCAGTGTGGGCTTTCTCTAATTGCAGAGCACAGGGTCTGGGCATGTGGGCTTCAGTGGTTGTGGCATATGGGCTTGAGTTGCGGTTCCTAGGCCCTAGAACACAGGCTTGATAGTGGTGGTATACAGGCTTAGTTGCTCCACAGAATGTGGGATTCTCCCAGACCAGGGATCAAATCTGTGTCTCCTGCATTGACAAGCAGATTCTTTATCACTGATCCCCCAGGGAAGCCTTTTACTTTTTTAATAAATTTATAGTTTATAAAATGCACACATTAAATCAAGGTTTTACACTTTATTATTTAAAATTTAAATCCTACTATATTTGTCACAGCATTAAAACACTTAAAAGTATTTAGGATAAGCCATATTTATAACTTACTTTTTAGTTTTGGAGAGTTTTTTAAGATTATAAAGATTGTTTTTTAAAACCTGTGGAGTCTTTGTTTATTGAGTCAGAAAATCGAGTACTTAAAAGCAAAATAGTATACATCATGTGCTGTGCTGTGCTTAGTCACGTCCAACTCTTTGTGACCTCATGGACTAAATAGCCCACCAGGCACCTCTGTCCATGGAGATTCTCCAGGGAAGAGTATTAGAGTGGGTTGCGATGCCCTCCTCCAGGGGATCTTCCCAACTCTGGGATTGAATCCAGGTTTCCCGCATTTCAGGTGGACTCTTTACCGCCTGAGCCACCAGGGAAGCCCAAGAATTCTGGAGGGGGTAACCTATCCATTCTCCAGGGGAACTCCCTGACCTAGGAATCAAACTCCCTGACCCAGGGGTCTCCTGCTTGCAGGCGAATTTTTTACCAGCTGAATTACCAGAGAAGCCCAGTGTATACCATATTTAAATGTAATTTAAAATGATTTAATTGCCAAGTTTATAAACCAGACCAAATACTTGTCAAACACCTTTAATAGTGAATAACAAAATCTGTTAGATTTATAAATGGAATACTAAGCTTTTAAACCAGGAGTTCAAAGGTCTAAAGGCTAGGTTTCTAAACAGTAACCTCAAATAAGTTCATTTTAATTTTATAACCAAGAAAAGTCTATATACTTTTCTTTACTCCCCAAAATTTTCTAATGGGTATCAAAAAGCTCACATTAATGTAAGAGATTTTTTGCATTTACTGGAGAGAGAGGGGATATAGGATAGCACTGGCTCCATGAGGCATGAGAGGAAACGGGGCCTGGGTCTGATCCAGAGTTGAGAGCTAGCACTGTCTTCCACCTTAACATTTAACCCAAGTGCATTTAAGAATTTATCTCCCTGATCATGAAACATGTAAAATATCATGTAGGAAACAAGTTGCCAGTCCAGATTCAATGCATGATGCTGGATGCTTGGGGCTGGTGCACTGGGACGGCCCAGAGGGATGGTATGGGGAGGGAGGAGGGAGGAGAGTTCGGGATGGGGAACACATGTATACCTGTGGCGGATTCATTTTGATATTTGGCAAAACTAATACAATTATGTAAAGTTTAAAAATAAAATAAAATTAGAAAAAAAAAAGAAAAAAAAAAAAGAATTTATCTCCCTGATCAAAGCTGACTGAACTTTGTTTTGATGTTCCATACTACTGATATTTCTATTTTCTGGCACCTCTCTTCTTCTCGCACCTGTGGTTGTCTTCCTTCTATTTGTGATACCACTGAGGCGATTGGTTTGCTTTCAACAGGAGCTGAAAAAAAAATTTTTTTAGAGACAATTTACCCCTAAAATCACTAGAGCACTTTTGTAGGAGGAAGGCATGGACTCATCCCATAAGATAAAATGTATGTCAGTTCCAGTTAGAATGGCAATCATCAAAAAATTCACAAATAATAAATGTTGGAGAAGGTGTGGAGAAAAAGGAACCTTCCTGCACTGTTGGTGGGAATATAACTTGATACAGCCACTATGAAGACAGTATGGAGATTACTCAAAAAACTGTGAGTGGAAGTACCATATGACCCAGCAATCCCACTACTTGGCATATATATTGAAGAAACCAAAATCGAAAAAGGCACAAGTACACCAGTGTTCATTGCGGCACTATTTACAATAGCGAGGACACAGGAAGCAACCTAGATGTCCAACATCAGATAAATGGATAAAGGAACAGTGGTACATATATTCACTGGAATATTACTCAGCCATTGAAAGAAACACATTTTTTGAGTCAGTCCTAATGAGGTGAATGAACCTAGAGCCTATTATACAGAGTGAAGTAAGTCAGAAAGAGAAAAACAAATATTGTGTATTAATGCATATATATAGAATCTAGAAAGGGGGTACCAGTGAACCTAATTACAGGTCAATAATGGAGGAACATACATAGAAAACAGACTTATGGACATGGGTCGGGGAGAGGAAAGACAGGATGGGGTGAATGGAGAGAGTAACATGGAAGCATATACACCACCATGTGTAAAATAGATAACCAATGGAAATTTGTTATATGACACAGGGAACTCAAACTGGGGCTCTTATAACAACCAAGAGGGGTGGGAAGGTATGGGAGAGAGGTCGAAGAGGGAGGGGATGCATGTATACTTATGGCTGACTCATGTTGATCTAGACAGAGGTCAATGCAATATTGTGAAGCAGTTTTCCTTCAATTAAAAATAAATAAGTTTGAGGTAGGGAAGGAAAAAAAGTGTGTGTGGATTTTTTTTTTTGTTTTTAATGCTGAGTATAAGTTCCAAGGCAGAAAATAAGAAAGAGAGAAACATTCCAGAGCAGAAAGGCAATAAGAAGAGGGACACTGAGGTGTGAGACCGGCCCAGCATTTTATTATAACATAACATAGAACATTATTTATACAGTCATAGCGATTTTTTTAGATTAGCACATCAGATATAATTATATATATTTACATAATTTATGGGAGTTTTTTGATCCAAAGCCTATATATTTTGTCTATTTAACCTTCAAGCTTTCAAGAGTACTTGGTCGAGAATTTTCTGAACAATGTAAAACAAAACCCAAAAAAGTTAATAAAAACAGCAGGACACAAACATCCCGAGGTCAAAGACTATATGGACTGCACAATCATTGTTATCTATCATTAGACAACCTATGGACGGATAAATGTCTCTTAGATGAATGTTAGGAAGCCAGGTTTCTTCTTCTGCCTTAAACTACTTCACTGCTGCATATCTTGTTAATCTTCTGTAAATAAATTAATAATAATAATGATATAGGAGTACTGTGAATATAAAACGGAAGAGTAGGTAAGGGAAAATTTTTGATTTGCAAGAAATAAATATGATTATTATTTAGTTCAGTATCTCCATTGATTTGGTGTTATAAAGTGTACAAAATACTCCATAATAATCTATAAATGTTATAAAGATAGGTAGATCACCAACAAATTCCTTTATCAGTTTAAGCAATAGTTCTTACATTAGAAAAGTGGAAATCATACCCAAACTACTACATAAAGATAAATTACGCCCAGTAGTTTTAAAAACTGATTTGTTAGCATTTTAAACTTATGAATATAGATGCTTGAACAGATAGAGTGAATTCTCATTGGCTTCTGGAGACATTGAACGTTTTTTGAGAACAGAGGACTTTCTTTTTATGTTTTGTTTTGTTTTGTTTTGTTTTGTTTTTAAGATTTACTTATTTGTTTGCTTATTTTTTGGCTGTGGTAGGTCTTAGTTGCTGCACAGGGATTCCTCTAGTCGCAGAGGGGTGCTACTCTTGCAGCGTGTGGGCTTCGCATTGTGGTGGCTTCTCTTGTTGCGGAGCACAGGTTCTAGGGCTTGCAGGCTTCAGTAGTCGTGGCTCACAGGCTCCAGAGTGCCGTCTCAGTAGTTGTGGTACACAGGCTTAGTTGCTCCATGGCATGTGGGATTTCCCTGGACCAAGGATTGAATTGGTGTCCCTTGCATTGCAAGGTGGATTCTTAACCATTGGACCACAGTGAAGCCCCAAGAACAGAGGATTTTCTTGATGGCATCTTTCATGTCTTTGTTTCTCAGACTGTAGATTATCGGGTTGAAAAGTGGGGCAAGGACAGCAAACATTAGTGCAATGGCCTTGTCCAGTAGTGGTGGGAAAGTGACAGAGAAACGCAGGTACATGAGTGTCACACTGCCAAAAAACAGGAGGAAAATAGTGATGTGGGCTGCACAAGTGGAGAATGCCTTCTGACGGCTCTTACCTGAGGGAATCCTCAGGATCACAACAATGATTCTTAAATAGGAAAGGGTGATGATACAAACAGAAGTTAGGATGGAAATAGCATGAATCACATCTTCAATCAGAATCATAGATGTATCTGTACAGGCTAAGCCTAATACAGGTTCAAAGTCACAGAAGAGTTGATGGATTTGGTTGGGACCACAGAAGGGAAGAGTAGAAATCCACACAATCTCAGGCAGTAGCATAAGGAAGCCAAAGATGCTAGAACCAGCAGAGAGTTGGATGCATAGTCGAGGGGTCATAATGGTTGCATAGCGGAGGGGGTGGCAAATGGCAATGTACCTATCAATGGCCATCACTGTGAGGACTAGGGCTTCTGTGACCCCAAGTGAGTGAAAAAAATACATTTGCAGGAGGCAGCCAGTGAAAGAAATAGTCTTCTCTTTACTGACAAGGTTGGAGAGCATCTTGGGGATGGTCACTGTGGTGTACCAAATCTCCAGGAAGGAGAAGATGCTGACGAAATTGTACATGGGATTGTGGAGACGTGCATCCAGCTGGACAGCAAAGAAGATCATGAAATTTCCAACAATAATGAACACGTAAATTAAGAACAAAGGAATGAAGAATAAGAGACTGCCCTTCTCAAACTGAGGGAAATCAGAGAAATAAAATTCAGTCACCATTGTCTGATTCTCCTGATCCATATTTTCAGGTGTTTCACTTGTTGGCTAGTGAAATCAAATATAAACAGTCAGAACTCTACCTAATTTAAATAACCAATATAAACTTTCTTTTTAAGCAGCTCATCAGCCTTGAAATGAGGTTGATTAAATTAAGGAAAATATTTATGTGCATTGCTTTGCAAATTATAAAGTGAGTATGTCTAACTTGCAAATACATTTTTAGTAATTATAACACATTGTATTATCAACTATTCTGAAAACTAAGCAAACAGTTTTGCTATTTGGACATTTAAATTGGTACAAACTCTCCTGAATGGCAATTTGGCAATCTTTTTTAAGAGTTTTGAGACTTTTTAGAGACTTCATTTCACCATATAGCCCAAGAAAATAATTTTAAATATTAAAACAAATACAAGGATATTCAATGGAATATTTATTATAATAGCAAATTAGAAACACCTTAAATAGGTAGACATTTTTATTTTTGATATTAAATATTGGAGACACAAAATGAGTTGTGACAAAATGATCCCCTTTGTGGATAAAAGTAAAAACTATTTTTAAATGGGTATCTTAAAAATAAAGTGCGGGTACTGTCTTCCCTTGCTGGCTTCATAGTTAGAAAAATAGAGTAAAGAGAACTAAATATCATACTGAATTCAATTTACTTTAAAACACAACAGCTTAGACCCATGCAATATACCTTTGTGTGCAAATTAATCTTAATCTAGGTCAGTTAATGGTCAGTGGTAAAGAGCATTAGCTAATAGTTGAAATATACTAATCGAGAAATCACACTCTAGGAGTGGTTTGATGACATTTCAAAAGCTTTGATTAGCAGTCCATAGCCAGAGGCAGATAGCTCTAAGTATCCAGAATGGCATCTTCACCATGTGTGCTTAGATGCTCAGTTGTCTGACTCTTTGCAACCTTTTGGATTGGAGCCCACCAGGCTACTCTAGGGGCTTCCCTGGTGATCAGACGGTAAAGAATCTGTCCACAATGCAGGATACCCGCGTTCAATCCCTAGGTAGGGAAGATCCCCTGCAGAAGGGACTGACAACCCACTCTAATATTCTTGCCTGGAAAATTCCATGGACAGAGGAACCTGGCAGGCTACAGTCCATGGGGTTGTGACTAACACTTAGACTTTCAGGCCACTCTGTCCATGGGATTTTTCAGGCAAGAATATTGCAATGGGTTGCCATTTTCCTTCTTCAAGGGATTTTCCTGACCCAGGGACCAAATCTGCAGGTGGATTAATTAACTGTTGAGCCTTCAGGAAAGTGGATTCATTAATTAGCATAGGGCAGGTTTTCTCAACTTCAGCACTACTAACAGTGTGTATCAGATAATTTTTTGCTAGGGATGAGGAAGAGAAAGGTTTTCCATGCATTGTAGAACATTTGGCATCAGTTCTAGCTTCTACTAGAAATCAATAGCCCAGACCTTTTCCTCAGTCATGATAAACAAAATGTCTCTAGAAATTGCTAAATATTTCTGCAGGGGAACAGTGGGAGTAAAAATTGCCCCAGCTGAAAATCATCAGCATAAGGAACTTTAGGTTTCTTTTTTTAGTTAAAAACCAGGTGACCAAGATATGTGGCCTGGCTAGAAATAAACCTAAACCGTTTCTTGAAGTAGCATTAGAATAAGAGCTTGTCATGCTGTCTATACAGTGTGGAAGGGTGGAATAGACCCATGTTTCATTCATTTCTGTGCTCCTCCCTTAGCAGAGGATATAGCACATGATTTCACCATGTTAGTTTTTCCTCCAGTGAGAATATGGTTACATTTTGTTTTTGATAGAACCTTTCACTCTTTCTAATCAGAGAGACTAAGGAATAGAGTTGGAACTTCCTTGGGCTTCCAAAACCAGGTTTGATATTGGTTTTTGTACCTGCTTGTTAGTAAATATTTGTGTGCCTGGCAAAATTCTGAGACTTGCCTTCAATGAACTAGCTGATAATTTAGCTCTTGTACATGGGATGTGTATAATTTTGCGATGTGACAGGAGTGATAAATAACACTATGATGTTAATCAGACTGCAATGTATAAATGCATCAAATAAACACATACACCTTAAATTTATATAGTGTTATATGTCAATTATATCTCAATTATTAAAAATTTAAATAAATAAATAAGTCAGCAGAGGTAAAGAGTCATAATTCTAGTGGCCCAGACAAAAATGATCTCTCAAGGGCTAATGTCCCAGACAAAATTTAATAGATTATCTTATGACCATCTCTAGTCCTATAGCACACATTATCCAAAATCCCTCATTTCTGAACTATTTACTATCTTTCCCCCTACCTCACATGCCTACAAAATGTCAACAAATCTTCTACAAGTCTTAATTTAAAACCAACAGAAAAATAATCTGGTTCTCTGTGCCTCTTCCCCTATGTAAGGCACTCATCCATATGCCAAAGTACAGAGCCCACCCTTCGTCCCATACCTACCTCTTCCAGAAACTCAGAGGGCTCCCTCCTATTTCCCAAATGTCTTCATTTTTACTGTTCTGCAGTCCAGCGAATCAGAAGGTTCTAGCCACAATCACAAATCTAGGTTCTCAGGGACTAGTTAGTAGGGTAGGGAATGGCTTGCTTCTGTAGGGTTCTCCCTCAGTGCCTGGAGGAAATCAACTCCACTTCCCATGTGGTTAATTAGGAAAACATTTGCTGCCATGCTCCCTTTCAGGGAGTTGCCATACCTATGGGAAGTTAGGTCTTTGAATCAGGCTAGAAATCAGAAGGAAAGGGATACTTCGTTTCTTTTCTGAACAAACTGTGAAAGAATTGTTTGTGTAAAAAGTGTCTGCTGAGACAGAGGAAGGTTAAGGAACAAGAGGAGCTAAGCTAACAAAATGTGGTTCAAAGGCAGAAGGATTTTCTTCACTCTTCATTGAAACAGATTCAGAGCAGTTCAGTGATAGCATAGCACAACTCTGAAGTATATTGTAGAAAATTCTTTCAGCAGCTGTGCAGCACACCTCAGCAGAACTTCTGCAGAAGGATCTAGGGTATTAAAGGACCATTAGCAGTTGTGGTGGGAAGGAGGGGTTCACGTGCATGAGATTTCACTGACTTCAATGGTTCCAGAGGCAGATGGCCCCAAAAGCTGGGGTCAGGATTTAACATTCCTTGACTGCAAGATAAAACTTACTATTAAACTATTTGACCCAGTTTCCTACGACTTGCTCTAGTTATTATCTCTTTGATGTTCAGTATCTTTAGTTTCTTTTTAACTACTGACTCTTCTCCCTCTCTTCCAAGCACGAACATTTTACTACTATATCATAGTATGGATGGGGTAGCCTGATGGGCTGCAGTCCATGGGGTTGCTAAGAGTCAGACACGACTGAGCGACGTGACTGTCACTTTTCACTTTCATGCGTTGGAGAAGGAAATGGCAACCCACTCCAGTGTTCTTGCCTGGAGAATCCCAGGGATGGGGGAGCCTGGTGGGCTGCCGTCTATGGGGTCGCACAGAGTCGGACACGACTGAAGCGACTCAGCAGCAGCAGCATAGTGTCTAAGAAACTATATATCTACTATAACTTAAAGAAAGATATCCTTGATTACATTACCTGCTCTAGTTCTCCCATCTGTTCGTTATCAAATGTCTCAAACATCATCCATATTGGTTGGTTCATTTGTATTAATTTTATTCATTCATCTTCCAAGACTATGCAGAAGCCATATGGCTAAAATTATATTAACTCCTCATTTGCCAATGATCCTCTAACCACAAAATTTTATTGCCATTTTTCCAGTTTTTATTTTCCCTGCAAATATTCACTCAGCAAATATATCCAAGGTGGTTTTAAGACATTGGTGGGCTTCCCTGGTGGCTCAGAATCTGCTTTCAATGTGGGAGACCTGAGTTTGATCCTTGGGTCTGGAGGATTCCACTGGAGGAGGAAATGGCTCCCCATTCCAGTATTCTTACCT
Organism: Bison bison bison; assembly: GCF_000754665.1. NCBI lineage: Eukaryota > Metazoa > Chordata > Mammalia > Artiodactyla > Bovidae > Bison > Bison bison. Next base: position 1,040,012 of record NW_011494812.1, read on the forward strand.
GGAGATTCCATGGACAGAGGAGCCTGGAGGGCTACAGTCCATGGGGTCAGAGAGAGTTTGACATGATTGAGCGACTAACACTTCCAACACTTTAAGACATTGAGAATAAGGAATAATAATAATAAAACTAGATCATTTCCAGATCTCACTCATTGATCATTTATTTGTTCTTGTACTTTTTTGCCTTGATTTTCATGACACAGCTGTGTCTTTGTTCTCTTAGTTCCCTGGATATTTTGCAACAAGACAGTAAGATAGACTTAGGTTCTAATTCTGACTTTGTCACCTTCTTAGCTACATGACTATGGGGATGATACATAAGTCATTTAAACTTTAGTTTCCTCACTTTTAAACTGGTTGATAATAATGAGTAACTTATAAAAATACTGAAATTATAAGAAATATATAATTGCCTTGGTGCATTTTTAGCACATACTTAACCCAGTAAATAATAGTTATGTATTATATTCCTCCACCCACCAATTATAATCTTCCAGCCTCTCTTGCTATTTCTGACACTGTTTTTCAACTATCTAGTGCATTCTCATAGTTCAGTTATAATCTTTATTTAACACTTGTATCTAAGTCCATAGACTTTTCATCTCTCTTGAAGTCCACTTCTTCATCCTTAATGGCAATAAGAAATTTCTGTTTATAAGTTTGTCCACATACTCAGAATAACATATCTATAACTCATCTTATAATTTCCCCCCTTTACTAGCTTTTGCTTTAACTGTTACTGTATTTATCAATAATGGTGCCTGACAAACTAACTCAAACTTAAAATCTGTCTCTTTAATGCTCTTCTTTCCAATATGCCCTATATAGAGTCAGTTGTCAGACTTTATTGATTATTCATATTTATTTGTATCCCTTTTATCCTTTTAGCTTCATTATTACTGTCTTATTTAGGCCTTTATTCCAGACCATTGCAGAAAAGAGTCTGATGCCTGAATAGTGATGAGTAAATGCTAGTTAAATAAATTAATTACATTTGTCACTTCCATAATTTCTCTGTATTCTACACATTAAAGTGCAATTTTGTGCATTAATGTCCACTCCAAAATTACCTAATAAGTTCATACTGCTTGCAAAACATATTTTAAAAATCCCAACACTTGACATTCTAGATCTCCAAATCTACCTAACTTAATCCTCCAATGCCATTTCTCCACTGATTCACTCTACAAGCCCTCTGTTTCAAGTGAAATATATTTAATATCCTACAAACATAGTTCTTGTATTTTCATGGCTAGACCTTTGTTTATCCTCTTCATTAAGCCTATGTTACTTGAGTTCCATGTAAGTCCCTGGGCTGTGTAGTAGAAATTCAAATATGAATAGATAATTATAGATCACCATTAAATTTCTTAGAATCTGGACATATAACTAGATAATTTCAACAAGATATGTATGTACCATATGTTTTAGGAACACAAAAGAAGACCCCCCAAAACAACCTGGGAACCAAGAAAGGCTTCCTGAAGAAGAGGGTAATGTACTGAAACTTGAAAAATTAATAAGAATTACAGAGGTGAAGTGTGTGCCTATATTTTGGGTGGAAAAAAGAAAGGCACGGTTGAAATTTCAGGAAGAGGGAAGAATAGGGAAAAAACCCAAAGCATGAGAGATCAAAATAGCATTGTGAGAGTATGGCTACAAACAGTTTGGTTGCTGGGACTTACAGTTCAAGGCAAGGAATAGAGTGGAAAATAGAAAAGTGTCAAGCAAAAGCCCAGGAATGTCCTTATTTTCCCTGCCTTTCTTCTTAGTTAAACCAAGTCCTATTAAATGATACTGCAAGTTAAGTGAAAGATCATTTTGGAGAATATATATTTGGGAACAATTAAAGTTGCAATCAAAGGGAAAGGTTAATCTTTAGCTAATTTTGAGTTTTGAGGCTCAAGGTTCAATTTTGCCCTTGCATTTTTTGGCTATGTGAACTGGAGCAAGCCTTTAACTGCTCTGAATTATTCCATCTGTAAAATGGGAATAACTCTTGTCTTGGCTATCTCATACAAACAGCTTTTTATATTTAATTGTGGTAAAAAGTGTGTAATATAAAATTTACCATGTTAATCATTTTAAACTTACAAATTCTTTTTCTAAAGAATTAAATGAAGGGGAGGGAGGCTCAAAAGGGAGATGATATGTGTGTGTATATATATACACAGACACATATGTCTGGTTCTAGGTGAGTGATCACACCATTGTGGTTATCTGGGTCACTGAGATCATTTTTGTACAGTTCTTCTGTGTACTCTTGCCACCTCTTCTTAATCTCATGTGCTTTTATTAGGTCCGTACTATTCTGTCCTTTATTGTGCCCATTGTGCATGAAATGTTCCCTTGGTATCTCTGATTTTTTTAAGAGATCTCTAATCTTTCCTATTCTATTGTTTTCCTCTATTGCTTTGTATTGATCAGTTAGGAAGGCTTTCTTATCTCTCCTTACTATTCTTGGAACTCTGCATTCAAATGGGTATATCTTTCCTTTTCTTCTTTGCCTTTCACTTCTCTTCTTTTCTCAGCTATTTGTAAGGCCTCCTCAGACAACCATTTTGCCTTTTTGCATTTCTTCTTCTTGGGGACAGCTTTGGTTACTGCCTCCTGTACAATGCTAGGAACCTCTGTCCATAGTTCTTCAAGCACTCTATCAATTCTAATACCATGAATCTATTTGTCATTTCCACTGTATAATCATAAGGGATTTGATTTAGGTCATACCTGAATGGTCTAGTGGTTTTCCCTACTTTCTTCAATTTAAGTCTGAATTTTGCAATAAGAAGTTCATGATCTGAGCCACAATCAAATATATAAAATTATGACACATTCACATAGTTTTATGGCAGAAACCAGCACCTTGTAATTATCCTCCAATTAAACAATAAATTTAAAAAAAGAATTAAATGAATGTGTATTTAAAACTTCAAAAATATATTATTATCATCATCATTATCATCATCTCAGCCAAAGTGGAAAACATAGTGAAAAATGAGTGAAAGGCTGAGAAGAAAGTAGTGTTTGCTGGTGGTCTGTTTCAGAGAGGTGTGATCTTGAAAGAAGTCTGTTCTGACACCCATTGTCATTCTGGGTCCCAGTGCCTAGATCTATACTCCCCTATGAGAGATAAGATTATTTAGCCACAGGAAAGTTTTGAGACCTGACCCCCTCAGGAATGTCTGGTTACCATGTGACATGCTTCCTCTAATAGGTCCCTTAGAGTGGAGAATGAGATGCATCACATTTTAAAGATCCTGTGTTATCTAAAGAGAAACTCCCAAGCAAGATAATTTTTCCATTCTAGATACTCCAGAAAGAGAGTGCAGAAACATCTATAGTCTCACTGACAAACTAGCAGAAGGGGCAGGTTGTCACAGAGATTCTGAGGACAATTCTTGTGGTCTTAGGCAAGGTACGTGGTAAGCCAGTGGAGCATGCTAACCTGCATTTGGTACCCAAATTAACCTGTTTTTTCAAGTTAAATTTTCTTTCATGGTAAAATTTTCTCAGAATATGGAGTAAAACCTCATATGTTTAGAACTGTATTATATAAGTAAAGAAATTAGAATAAGTAAAGAAATTAGAAAGGATATTAGGAAGAATATTGTTCATCTAACAGATGAAGATACTAATGATATCTAAGGTCTTTCCAACACTAAAATTTTAAAGTCCAAAGAATTGTGGGTTTCTGGGGACTTAAAGAGAATTTTACTTCTTTATTTCCAGGACTGCAATCTAATTCAAGTCTCTTTTTACTCTACAATGAAAATCTTTAGGCTGAACTCCTTGGGCACTGCTGATTAACTGTCATTTTAGGATTTTCTTAAGTGTTCTTTATGTGTCTCAGGAGCAAAAATTAATGTTTTATTCAACTTTATATAGCCCTTAAGGCTTCAGCGAGCTTCCAAGGTGTCACTAGTGGTAAAGAACCTGCCTGCCAATGCAAAAGATGTAAAAGACACAGGTTCTATCTCTAGGTTCGGAAGATCCCCTGGAGTAGGGTATGGCAACCCACTCTGGTATTTGTGCCTGGAAAATCCCATGGACAGAGGAGCCTGGCAGGATACAGTTGATTGGGTTGCAAAGACTCAGACATGGCTTAGCACACACTTATGCACAAACCTTCAGCAGTGACTGGCACCTAGCAGAGGATCAATAAATATATGAATGTAATTGAACTGATGTACAGATGAAAGATAACAATGTAAACTTGCTAGTGAGAAGATACTCACTCAAAGTAAGAAATAGTCACTCTAGTTAAGCCACTTAGCTCTAAAATTCCACTTTTCATAGCTCCATGGTCTCTTACTTTATCCATCTGTGTTCTCTATAATGACTACTCAGGATGGCCATTCTCTGGGACTTTAGGCTGAGAAAAGATAACACACAAGAGACAAAAATGTGACTGCTTCCAACAGAGAAAACTCAGATCGCTCACACCTTTCTCAGTCCATGCCCTCTGCCCTTCTACTTCACTGGTGCCTGCTCTCTTCCAAAACCTGGCTCTCCTATCTTTCTTCCTCCAGGCTTGAGACATAAGGTAAGAGGCATCTTCTAAAACTAATTTTCCTAGTCTTCAATACATTTGTTTTAACCTCTGTTTGACCTGAGCTGGGGAAAAACACATTAGCTCTCTCATCTCATACCTAGGGCAGTTGTAAACACGTAGTGGGACTCAGAGAAGGAAACAGAGCGAATGCTGAACCCTGATCGAAACTGCCCAGTGTGGCACAGATAATAATAGTGACTAAAGGCCCAAAGACCAACATTCCAGTTATTGCTTTGGATCCTAGCTATGTGACTTTGGGAAATTACTTTTCCCCTCTGGTTCTCAATTTCTCTACCTGTAAAACAACAATAATAATCTCCCTAGCATGCATGCATGCCTGCTCAATTGCTTCAACCATGCCTGACTCTTTGTGACCTCATGGTCTATAGCCTATGAGGCTCCTCTATCCATGGGATTTCCCAGGTAAGAATATCAGAGTGGATTGCCATTACCTCCTCCAGGGGATCTTCCAGAATCAGGACTTAAACCCAGGTCTCTGGCATTGCTGGCATATTCTTTGCTGTCTGATGTGGGTCTCCTGCATTGCAGGCAGATACCATCTGAGCCACCAGGGGAAAATGGAAAAAAGATGTGTTAAATATCATGAAACAATAAAATATAAAGTATTCTTAAGAGAGAATGTTTACTTCTGGCAATGAGACTTAGTGAGACTTTTATGATAATGGGACCATTTACTGGATATTGGTAATTGGATTCCAATAGGAAGAGATCAAGAAAATGGAAAAAAGAATGATATAAAAATAAAATGCAGGAAATTGGCCCGATATGGCAGAGCTGATGAGCATATAGAAAAATATTTGGCTTAAAACTTTGACTAGTAGACAGTGAAAAACAAATACTGCTCATATGTGGAATCCAAAAAATGGAACAAATAAACTTATTTACAAAGCAGAAATAGAGCCACAGATATAGAAGACAAATGTATAGTTACCAGGGGAAAGGGGGCCAGGAGGGATAAATTGAGAGATGGGAATTAACATAGACACAGTACTATTGTGTTATTCAAAAATATATAAAATAGGTCAGGGGCAGTGGCTAAGAGGAGCTACCCCATGTCCAAGGTAAGGAGCAGCGGCTGTGCTTTGCTGGAGCAGCCGTGAAGAGATACCCCCCATCCAAGGTAAAAGAAACCCAAATAAGATGCTAGGCTCTGAGAGAGAGAATCAGAGGGCAGACAGATTGAAACCACAACACAGACAACTGGCCAATCTGATCACACAGACCACAGCTTGTTTAACTCAAAGAAACTAAGCCATGCCATGTGGGGCCACCAAAGACAGACAGGTCATGGTGGAGAGGTCTGACAGAATGTGGTCCACTGGAGAAGGAAATGGCAAACCATTTCAGTATTCTTGCCTTGAGAACCCCATGAACAGTATGAAAAGGCAAAAAAAAAAAAAAATGAACACTGAAAGACGAACTCCCCAGGTCAGTAGGTGCCCAATATACTACAGGAGATAAGTGGAGTAATAACTCCAGAAAGAATGAAGAGATGGAGCCAAAGCAAAAACAATATCCAGTTATGGATGTCACTGGTGATAGAGGCAAGGTCCAATGCTGTAAACAGCAATATTGCATAGGAACCTGGAATGTTAGGTCCATGAGTCAAGGCAAATTGGAAGTGGTCAAACAGGAGATGGCAAGAGTGAACATCGACATTCTAGGAATCAGCGAACTAAGATGGACTGGAATGGGTTAATTTAACTCAGATGACCATTATATCTACTGCTGTGGGCAGGAATTTCTTAGAAGAAATGGAGTAATGCAATACTTGGATCCAATCTCAAAAATGACAGAATGATCTCTGTTCATTTCCAAGACAAACAATTCAGTGTCACGGTAATCCGAGTCTATGCCCTGACCAGAAAAGCTGAAGACGCTGAAGCTGAATGGTTCTATGAAGACCTACAGGACCTTTGAGAACTAACACCCCAAAAAGATGTCCTTTTCATTGTAGGGGACTGGAATGCAAAAGTAGGAAGTCAAGAAATACGTGGAGTAACAGACAAATTTGGCCTTGGAAAGCAGAATGAAACAGGGAAAGGGCTGATAGAGTTTTGCCAAGAGAACGCCCTGGTCATAGCAAACACCCTTTTCCAACAACACAAGAGAAGACTCTACACATGGACTTCATCAGATGGTCAACACCAAAATCAAATTGATTATATTCTTTGCAGCCAAAAATGGAGAAGCACTATACAGTCAGCAAAAACAAGACCAGGAGCTGACTGTGGCTCAGATCATGAAATCCTTATTGCCAAATTCAGACTTAAATTGAATAAAGTGGGGAAAACCACTAGACAATTCAGGTATGACCTAAATCAAATCCCTTATGATTGATTATACTGTGGAAGTGAGATATAGATTTAAGGGACTAGACCTGATAGACAGAGTGCCTGATGAACTATAGAAGGAGGTTCGTGACATTGTACAGGAGACAAGGATCAAGACTAATCCCAAGAAAAAGAAATGCAAAAAAGCAAAATGGTTGTCTGAGGAAGCTTTACAAATACCTGTAAAAAGAAGAGAAGTGAAAAGCAAAGGAGAAAGGGGAAAATATACCCATTTGAATGCAGAGTTCCAAGAATAGCAAGAAGAGATAAGAAAGCCTTCCTCAGTGATCAGTGCAAAGAAATAGAGGAAAACAATAAAATAGGAAAGACTAGAGATCTCTTAAAGAAAAATAGAGATACCAAGGGAATATTTCATGCAAAGATGGGCTCGATAAAGGACAGAAATTGTATGGACCTAACAGAAGCAGAAGATATTAAGAAGAGGTGGCAGGGATACACAGAAGAACTGTAAAAAAAAGATCTTCATCACCCAGATAATCATGATGGTGTGATCACTCGCCTAGAGCCAGACATCCTGGAATGTGAAGTCAAGTAGGCCTTAGGAAGTATCACTACAAGCAAAGCTAGTGGAGGTGATTGAATTCCAATTGAGCTATTTAAAATCTTAAAAGATGATACTGTGAAAGTGCTACGCTCAATATGCCAGCAAATTTGGAAAACTCAGCAGTGGCCACAGGACTCGAAAGGTCAGTTTTCTTTCCACCCAAAGAAAGGCAATGACAAAGAATGTTCAAAGTGCCACACAATTGCACTCATCTCACACACTAGTAAAGTAATGCTCAAAATTCTCCAAACCAGGCTTCAGCAATACTTGAACCGTGAACTTCCAGATGTTCAAACTGGTTTTAGAAAAGGCAGAGGAACCAGAGATCAAATTACCAACATCTGCTGGACCATCGAAAAAGCAAGAGAGTTCCAGAAAAACATCTATTTCTGCTTTGTTAACTATGGCAAAGTCTTTGACTGTGTGGATCACAATAAACTGTGGAAAATTCTGAAAGAGATGGGAATACCAGACCACCTGACCTTCTTGAGAAACCTATATGCAGGTCAGGAAGCAACAGTTAGAACTGGACATGGAACAACAGACTGGTTCCAAATAGGAAAAGGAGTATGTCAAGGCTGTATATTGTCACCCTTCTTATTTAACTTATATGCAGAGTACATCATGAGAAATGCTGGGCTGGAGGAAGCACAAGCTGGAATCAAGTTTGTCGGGAGAAATATCAATAACCTCAGATATGCAGATGATACCACCCTTATGGCAGAAAGCGAAGAAGAACTAAAGAACCTCTTGATGAAAGTGAAAGAGGAGGGTGAGAAAGTTGGCTTAGAGCTCAACATTCAGAAAACTAAGATCATGGTATCCAGTCCCAACACTTCATGGCAAATGGATGGAGAAACAGTGGAAACAATGGCTGACTGTATTTTGGGGGACTCCAAAATCACTGCAGATGGTGATTGCAGCCATGAAATTAAAAGACCCTTACTCCTTGGAAGGAAAGTTATTACCAACCTAGACAGCATATTAAAAAGCAGGGACATTACTTTGTCAACAAAGTTCCATCTAGTCAAGGCTTTGGTTTTTCCAGTAGTCATATATGGATGTAAGAGTATAAAGGAAGCTGAGCGCAGAAGAATTGATGCTTTTGAGCTGTGGTGCTGGAGAAGACTCTTGAGAGTCCCCTGGACTGCAAGGAGATCCAACCAGTCCATCCTAAAGGAAATCAGTCCTGGGTGTTCATTGAAATGACTGATGTTGAAGCTGAAACTGCAATATTTTGGCCACCTGATGCAAAGAGCTAACTCATTTGAAAACACCCTGATGTTGGGAAAGATTGAAAGCAGGTGAAGAAGGGGACAACAGAGAATGAGATGGTTGGATGGCATCATCGACTCAATGGATATGAGTTTGGGTAAACTCTGGGAGTTGGTGATGGACAGGGAGGCCTGGTGTGCTGCAGTTCATGGGGTCACAAAGAGTCAGACATGACTGAACAACTGAACTGAGCTGAACTGAATAAAGACCTGCTGTATAACACAGGGAACTCTACATAGTACTCTCCAGTGACCTAGATGGGAAAAGAATCTGAAAAATAATGGATCTATGTATATGTATAACTGATTCACATTGCTGTACACCTGAAACTGACCAACATCATGAAGTAACTACACCTCAATACTTTTTAAAATTAATAAATAAATTTAAATCCATAAAAGGTAAGAAAAAGAAAAAAATTGATTGGAACCTGATGAGAAAAGACAATAAATATAAGGCTATGATCTTTGGGTTTATCCTTTAATGTTTTTGAAAAGACAAGAGACAGTAAGACCATGCATAGAAATATTCATCTGTGGAATGACTTCATGTAGGTAAGACCAGTCAAAAAGATGTTAAAATAGTTAATAGGTAAGCATACTGCTATACTTAAGTTTAATTAGCCTTTCAAAAAATTTAGTTGCCCTTTCTTCCAAACAACTAGATGTTGGCCTGATTTCTATTGCAGCTGACTTTTGTGACATTTTCTTCCCAAGATTGCCAAAGTTATTCGAGAAGCTTTTTTTTTTTTTTTTTTTAATGTCAGGATGATCTCCTCCTCCCTTTGGTTCTTAGATGTGGTCTTTCTAGGAGGAATGGGATGCGCAAGGTTGAAATTACATGTTTGTCCAAAATTCGATGGCCACTTTTCAGATATACTGTGATTCTGAAGAGACTCTTTATCTGAGCACCTATCAATATCAACCACTGAGAGAAGAGAAGGAGAGGGAGTTACAGAGAAAGCAGAGGAGAGGAGGGATGCTTTCTTGTGTCTGGGTTCCTATGCTCTAAATGGAAAATAGACTTGCTGCTATGAAACCAACAGAAGAGAGGCAGAGTGATAAAGGTAGCTAATCCTAGATTAGATAGCAGAGCTAGAAAGTATGAGTGACCAACTGAAGACTTAATGAGTGAAATGTTTCTGATGGTGTTTTATATTTTTTAATTGCTTTTCTAAATAACAGAAATTGACAATAGTCAAAAAGAAAGGTACATGTTTTAAAGCTAAACACAGAGTGGGACAAAAACCTCAGAAATTAAAAAAATTGACTGCACCTCCAGAAAATAATTCGAGAGAATTAAAATTGTGTGCTGCTTTGTGTTTTCTTCATATCATTTGAAGATGTTTACAAAAAGATTCATTTAGGGGTGCAAAAGCAAACATTTCAGATGTTCCTGCATAAAGGTGCAACTGGAGAGATTTCTAACTGGCCTGTTTAGGGCCCCAGCGTCAGGTTAAGTAACTGATTACAGAAAAGAGCAAAGCAATTTTCAATAAGTAATCACCATCCCAATTTCAGGAGTTCTGGTCTCCTTTCTTCCCTTCCCAGGTGACACAGGTGATGACCAGTGAGAATCAGACAAGGGTGACTGAGTTCCTCTTCTCTATGTTCCCACATTTACATGAAGGTGGCCTCTTATTCTTTATTCTCTTGCTTCTCATCTATGGATTTATCGTAACTGGAAACCTAATGATATTCATTATTACCCAGCTGGATGCGGCCTTGCACACCCCCATGTATTTCTTCATCCGTGTCCTCTCTTTCCTGGAGATCTGGTATACCACAACCACCATCCCCAAGATTCTCTCTTGCCTAGTCAGTGAGCAGAAAACCATCTCTCTTGCTGGTTGCTTTCTGCAGATGTACTTCTTCCACTCACTTGGCATCACGGAAGGCTGTGTCCTGACAGCAATGGCAATTGACAGGTACATAGCTATCTGCAACCCCCTCCATTACCCAAACATTATGACTCCCAAACTCTGTGTCCATCTGACAGCTGGATCCTGCCTCTGTGGCTTCCTCCTTGTGCTCCCTGAAATTGCATGGATTGGCGCCCTGCCTTTCTGTGGCTCCAATCAGATCCAGCAGATCTTCTGTGACTTCACCCCTGTGCTGAACTTGGCCTGCACAGATACATCCCTGGTGGTCATTATGGATGCCATCCATGCAGTGGAGATCCTGGCCTCCTTCCTGGTCATCGCCCTATCCTACCTCCGGATCATTGTGGTGATTCTGCAAATGCCCTCGGCTGAAGGCCGCCACAAAGCTTTCTCTACCTGTGCTGCCCACCTTGCTGTGTTCTTGCTGTTTTTTGGCAGTGTGGCTGTCATGTACTTGCGATTCTCAGCCACCTACTCTGTGTTTTGGGACACAGCAATTGCTGTCACTTTTGTTATCCTCGCTCCCTTCTTCAACCCCATTATCTATAGCCTGAGAAATAAGGATATGAAAGATGCAATTGGGAGGCTCTTTGGCTATCAGAAGAGGGCTGGTGGGGTTAAGAGATAGATCGAGATCTCTCTAGACTCTGAAAAAAACTCTAGGAAGTTCAGCTTTGCACTGTCCTTTGTCTTGTTCATGATTATGCTCTTTTTCTATTGTCACAGCTACTTGTTCTATTATTATAAACAAGGATGAGAAACTGCTGCATCCAAGTCATTGGTAGCGATTGCAGAGCTTATTTACATTGATGTAGTTGTGGTAGCTGAAAGCAGTATACATGGGTTTTCCTGCTTTATGATGCAGGCAGGCTTCTTCCTCACACTCTATTAGCAAGACTCCTGCCCTTGTTTTCTGTGGTCCGAAGTGCTGATGAGGCCAGAGAGCAGGACTGAAGAAGCATAAAAGACATCATGGTTCTTGATATTGCTGTTAGCTTTTCCCCTTGACTGATTGGAAAAGACTCTGATACTGGGAGGGATTGGGGGCAAGAGGAGAAGGGGACGACAGTGGATGAGATGGCTGGATGGCATCACTGACTTGATGGATGTGAGTCTCAGTGAACTCTGGGAGTTGGTGATGGACAGGGAGGCCTGGCGTGCTGCGATTCATGGGGTTGCAAAGAGTCAGACACGACTGAGCAACTGGTCTGATCTGATCTGATCTGAATCCTCTTTCCAATGATGAACCCCATGCAGTTCCACATTCCACATCAATAAACAATTTCCTGAAACTACAGAGAAAACATCTTCACTTTTAGCTTATTTAATGCACAAATTCAACTCAATGGCCATGTTCTGATCTTGTATACCATCTGTATAGAATTTTAACCCAATAGAGTGGCATAGTAATTAATAATAGTCCACTATTTCCTCTAGTAATTTACTATTTTAAATATTTTCACATATATGAATCCTCTTGACTTGAAAAAAAAAAGCAATTAGGTCAGATATCACCATATTAAATGTTGGAACAAAGGTTCAAAGAAGTTTAATGATCTGCCTAAAGTCATATAGATCATTAGTGACAGAGCTGGGACTTAACTTCAGGATTCTACTTCATGCTCTGCCCCCAATAAATACATGTGTTCATTTAATATACTCTGTGTTTAAGAAAATAAATTATATCCATTTCTTTTTCTCAAAGTTTCATGAAACCTTACCAGTCTTTAATGAGTACTAGGAGTCATGGGTTCTTTCCTTTGTGAATTTCCTAGTCCTCAGGTGATTGTAGAAAGACTATTCAACTATAGGGTTCAAGGACAAAATATTCTGTCTTTTTCTGCCACTAAGCTGTGTCATTTCCTTGTCTTTAAAATTACATGGTTCCTGGAACTGATTGATCATCAGAACTTATGACTCAGAAAATCTGAAAGTGAAAACCATTCTTGTGCATTTCTGAGAAGTTTCCAAGAATATTCTAATGATGAGTCAGATGTGGGAAAGACTAAACTCATTCCTAGCTCTAGGGTTTCTTGACATGTATAAGAGCTAAGATTTTTTTTTTTAATTTAAGATAAAGATCTTAAATGTATTACTCATTTATTCTTACAACAACTCTGTGAAATAAATATTAAATCTTTTTGTTTTACAAATGGAAAACATGAAACACAGTTTCAATAGTTCAAGTATGTGGAGCTTATTATTAGGAATCCAGAGCAAAAATTCAATTCTACCTGATCCCAGAGTCAGGTCTTTATTTGCCAAGATATTGTGCTCACTTTACATGGCTTTCATTCTGGACCAATTACTAAACCTAACCTTCCAAATGAAATAGGATATTCAGTAAATATGATAACTATTAAACAAAAAGTGATGAAAGAGTTTGCTCCTCGAGATTTCAAGATTTAAGAAAAAAAAATGTTTGACTAGCAGTTCTATGTTAGGTACTCTGTTAAGTGCACAGGATTTAATTAGTGGCTATCATATCAGTGTTTTTGATCTTTGTTTCTGATTTTTGTTCAGTTCAGTCTCTCAGTCGTGTCTGACTCTTTGCGACCCCGTGAATTACAGTACACCAGGCCTCCCTGTCCATCACCAACACCCGGAGTTCATTCAAACTCACGTCCATCAAGTCGGTGATCCCATCCAGCCATCTCATCCTCTGTCATCCCCTTCTCCGCCTGCTCCCAATCCCTCCGAGCACCAGAGTCTTTTCCAATGAGTCAACTCTTCGCATGAGGTGGCCAAAGTAATGGAGTTTCAGCTTTAGCATCATTCCTTCCAAAGAACACCCAGGACTTTTCTCCTTCAGAATGGACTGGTTGGATCTCCTTGCAGTCCAAGGGACTCTCAAGAGTCTTCTCCAACACCACAGTTCAAAAGCATCAATTCTTCGGCCTCAGAGTCTGATAAATAATTATTGTTGCTATTTTAATGAGTGCTGTTATTCACTGAATTTACATTTTTCTTAACATAAAATGGTGCCTATAGACTCAGTGTTCCCAGCTTTAGGCTATTTTATTTCATCTAAATCTTCTAAACATTTAGTATTTGTTCTTCAAGCCTCTTTGAATATGTATCTTTTTTTCAATCCTTTCTTCTCTCTTTCAATCTAGCATATTGATTCTCCATCACTTCATGGGAAATAGATGGGGAAACAGTGTCAGACTTTATTTTTTGGGGCTCCAAAATCACTGCAGATGGTGACCTCAACCATGAAATTAAAAGACGCTTACTCCTTGGAAGGAAAGTTATGACCAACCTAGATAGCATATTCAAAAACAGAGACATTACTTTGCCAACAAAGGTCCATCTAGTCAAGGCTATGGTTTTTCCTGTGGTCATGTATGGATGTGAGAGTTGGACTGTGAAGAAGGCTGAGCACCAAAGGATTGATGCTTTTGAACTGTGGTGTTGGAGAAGACTCTGGAGAGTCCCTTGGACTGCAAGGAGATCCAACCAGTCCATTCTGAAGGAGATCAGCCCTGGGATTTCTTTGGAAGGAATGATGCTAAAGCTGAAACTCCAGTACTTTGGCTACCTCATTCGAAGAGTTGACTCATTGGAAAAGACTCTGATGCTGGGACAGATTGGGGGCAAGAGGAGAAGGGGATGAGAGAGGATGAGATGGCTGGATGGCATCACTGACTCGATGGAAGTGAGTCTGAGTGAACTCTGGGAGCTGGTGGTGAACAGGGAGGCCTTGCGTGCTGCGATTCATTGGGTTGCAAAGAGTCAGACATGACTGAGACTGAACTGAACTGAACTGAACCTTAACTTTTGTCACTGAAGCTCAGAAATTATTGTTTTTACTATTATTGTCCTCTACTTCTCAATATTAACTGCAAGCTTCAAGAAAGATTCCTCATATTCAAGTATGATATTCTGGGTACTGACATCAGGACCAATATATGCCCTTGTTTTGATGTGACTTATTTTCTATCTTTTTGCTTGTCATGCTGTTTCTTGCTTACTGCCCATCTCCCATTGGACTAAGGATCCACAGGGATAAGGTTTCCTCATCCTTCTGAATGTTACACCATTCAGCATAGCATCTTTTGACTATCCAAGGTTTGCTGTTGGCTAAGTGACTGACTGATTGAGAAGCTGGGCTGACTGACAAAGGTGGATCAATACCTGTGAGAACAAACGAAGAACACAGAAAAGATGGTCTTGGTAAAAACTGAGTATCCATATCAGCCTAAAGTAGCAAAAGGAGAAGGAATGAAGAAGAGAGGATGTGTCAAACAGGTTGATGCAGTATTCAGAGGAGCAAGACTAAGATAATGATTAGTCTAAGATAATCATCAGGCTAATGATTAGTCTTAACTGCTTCATGCTCTTAACAATTTCCTAGACCCAGCCCTATCTCAGGATAAGAGTATCTCCTATGTATAATAGTGCCTTTGCTTTCTGTTTAAGGACATTAGAACAAGAGAGTAGCTATTTTCCCCATTTGTTCTGAACTCCAAGTTTACCTTTGGAGACATCAAGTTATTTCTACACCTGATGTTACTCCGTGGAAGGAAAGTTATGTCCAACCTAGATAGCATATTCAAAAACAGAGACATTACTTTGCCAACAAAGGTCCGGCTAGTCAAGGCTATGGTTTTTCCTGTGGTCATGTATGGATGTGAGAGTTGGACTGTGAAGAAAGCTGAGCGCCAAAGAATTGATGCTTTTGAACTGTGGTGTTGGAGAAGACACTTGAGAGTCCCTTGGACTGCAAGGAGATCCAACCAGTCCTTTCTGAAGGAGGTCAGCCCTGGGATTTCTTTGGAAGGAATGATGCTAAAGCTGAAACTCCAGTACTTTGGCTACCTCATGCGAAGAGTTGACTCTTTGGAAAAGACTCTGATGCTGGGACGGGTTGGGGGCAGGATGAGAAGGGGACGACAGAGGATGAGATGGCTGGATGGCATCACTGACTCGATGGACATGAGTCTGAGTGAACTCCAGGAGCTGATGATGGACAGGGAGGCATGGTGTGCTGCGATTCATGGGGTCGCAAAGAGTTGGACACGACTGAGCGACTGAACTGAACTTAACTGATGAGGAATTACTATTCAGCATATCTGAACAAATGTAATCTAATCTCTGCTTGAACACTTAACCAAGGTGGTCTCCTACAATGTTGGATAGCTCTAATTTTCAGATTGCTTCTCCTTATTAGAGTAAACTTAATGTCATCTAAGATTGAGAATTTGAGATTATACTGTCTGAACATGAATCTTTACTTTTCCACTTGCTAGCTGTACAACCATGGGGAACTAGCATAGGTGTCCTGAGCTACAGTGTCAGTCTCTATAATATGGGATCTTCAAGGCTTTTGAGGATTAAATGCTGTAAGGTATATAAAATGCCAAGCACAATGTCTATAGTTCTTATTAAATATTAGTTACTATTAATCAATGTTTTTTTTTTCTTTTACTATTGTTCTAAACTGAAAACTACTTCCAGGCCCCTCATTTTGTACATCTCTAGGGAATACCATTCAATCTTTAGTTTTTGCTTTCTGAAATCCCAGTAGCAGATGCTGAGTTACCCAAATTTCATAACATGAGTTACCCAAGGCCAAGCACTGAAATTGTTGTATGAACTTTTGGCACAAACTAAAGAACACCTTGCCATTGTACATATAGATTACAGAGTCCTAGCTAAGATGTGATCACATCTCCCCATGTTGGAAATTTACTGTCTTTGAAGATGTAATTCTTTACATTTTGTAACTGAAAAATGATCAGAGCTATAACTAAACCCTTTAGCAAAATAGTAACATCAGAGCATGGAATTAAACACTACTTCTCTAAAACTGTGATTGGAGAACCTCATTCTCTGCATTTAAATTTCATTTCTCCAGGAACAAAGCACCAGGTCTGCATAAAGCTGGTTGGTTGTGCAAAACCCTGGTTTAAATCAGTTTAGCCAGTGATATTCCTAAATTCAATACTTATTTTTCCTTTAAAAATAAACTTTTTATTATTCATTTTGCTATGCTACATCCCATCCCATATATCTTATACCTTTGGACTAATCAACTTCCATACAGGGTAAAGTAAAAAAGGTCCAAGAGATAACATTTATTGTTGATAATGGTATCTCCTTTCAATAATCTCTTCCCAATACTTCCATCCCATCCACTTAAAATCACTATGTTCAGAGAAATTAATCAGTAAAATATCTATATTTTGAAATAGAATTTGTTTATAAGACTTTGTTTTCATATGCAGAGTCCCTGATTCTGACTTGCTCTATAGTTTTGGCAGGTGTTTTATCTAAGTCTAAATTTCCAATTCTATAAAATAGAAATAATTATTCCAATTACTTCTTTCATAAATATGTCTAATTGTGATTTATCCTTCAGTTTTCATCTTAAATGTGACTAATTTGAGTAGAGATTGCATGTGTTTATGCTAAGTCGCTTTAGTCATGTCCAACTCTTTGAGACCTATGAAATGTAGCCTGCCAGGCTTCTCTGTAGATGGGATTCTCTAGGCAAGTGTACTGGAGAGGGTTGCCATGCCCTCTTCCAGGGGATCTTCCAAACCCAGGAATCAAACCCATGTCTCTTATATCTCCTGTATTGACAGGCAGGTTCTTTACCAGTAGCATCACCTGGGAAGAGAGTGCATGAATATTTAATTACTAATTGCCACAACTTAAATCAATTAATTGTAACTAATTACAAATTGAGCACAAATTTAATGTCTAGAATCTTCAACTCTTTGAAAACATCTCTAAGAACAAGAACTTAAAGAAAAACAGGGTAATATCTATTTTGTATGTCATCATTTTATGTAAAGTTTAGCACAGCATTTGATATACAGTTCAGTTCAGTTCAGTTCAGTTCAGTCGCTCAGTCATGTCCAACTCTTTGCGACTCCATGAATCACAGCACGCCAATCCTCCCTGTCCATCACCAACTCCCGGAGTTCACCCAGACTCACATCCATCGAGTCAATGATGCCATCCAGCCATCTAATCTTCTGTGGTCCCCTTCTCCTCCTGCCCCCAATCCCTCTCAGCATCAGAGTCTTTTCTAATGAGTCAACTCTTTGCATGAGGTGACCAAAGTACTGGAGTTTCAGCTTCAGCATCATTCCTTCCAAAGAAATCCCAGGGCTGATCTCCTTCAGAATGGACTGATTGGATCTCCTTGCAGTCCAAGGGACTCTCAAGAGTCTTCTCCAACACCACAGTTCAAAAACATCAATT
>NW_011494812.1:1058068-1059523 GCF_000754665.1 Bison bison bison
AGTCTTGACTAGACAGATCTTTGTTGGCAAAGTAATGTCTCTGCTTTTGAATATGCTATCTAGGTTGGTCATAACTTTCCTTCCAAGGAGTAAGCGTCTTTTAATTTCATGCCTGCAGTCACCATCTGCAGTGATTTTGGAGCCCTCAAAAATAAAGTCTGACACTGTTTCCACTGGTTCCCCATCTATTTCCCATGAAGTGATGGGACCAGATGCCATGATCTTTGTTTTCTGAATGTTGAGCTTTAAGCCAACTTTTTCACTCTCCTCTTTCACTTTCATCAAGAGGATTTGTGGTTCCTCTTCACTTTCTTCCATAAGGGTGGTGTCATCTGCATATCTGAGGTTATTGATATTTCTCCTGGCAATCTTGTTTCCAGCTTGTGCTTCTTCCAGCCCAGCGTTTCTCATGATGTACTCTGCATAGAAGTTAAATAAGCAGGGTGACAGTATACAGCCTTGACGTACTCCTTTTCCTATTTGGAACCAGTCTGTTGTTCCATGTACACTAATAGCTAAATAAATATGTGCTGAGTTGACAGATGGAAGATTGCAGAAATACAGATATTTTGGGCTCTTTATTATGTCGATCTATGTAATTCTGCACAGAATTAAAGATTTTCTTACAGTCAACATTTGATAATCTACCAACAGTAGATAGCCAATGTATAAATAATCCCTAACACCAAATAATAATTAAAGACTTGGATTTCTCAGATGCTAAACCATAGGATTATTTTTCATACATTAAGGGAAGTAATTAGCTTGAAATGAAATAAAGTAGTGCAACATAAAAACTGATCCTATTTCCTGCCACAGACTCTTTCATTTTCACACTTTTTACTGGGACAGTTAGAATGGCTGTGATCCAAAAGTCTACAAGCAATAAATGCTAGAGAGGTTGTGGAGAAAAGGGAACCCTCTTACACTGTTGGTGGGAATGCAAACTAGTACAGCCACTATGGAGAACAATGTGGAGATTCCTGAAAAAACTGGAAATAGAACTGCCTTATGACCCAGTAGTCCCACTGCTGGGCATACACACCAAGGAAACCAGAATTAAAAGAGACACATGTACCCCACTGTTTACTGCAGCACTGTTTATAATAGCCAGGACATGGAAGCAACCTAGATGTCCACCAGCAGATGAATGGATAAGAAAGCTGTGGTACATACACACAATGGAATATTACTACACAATGGAATATTACTCAGCCATTAAAAAGAATACATTTGAATCCGTTCTAATGAGGTGGATGAAACTGGAGCCTATTATACGGAGTGAAGTAAACCAGAAAGAAAAACACCAATACAGTATACTAATAATATATATGGAATTTAGAAAGATGGTAATGATAACCCTGTATGCGAGACAGCAAAAGAGACACAGATGTATAGAACAGTCTTTTGGACTCTGTGGGAGAGGGTGAGGGTGGGATGATTTGGGAGAATGGC
>NW_011494812.1:1059623-1063263 GCF_000754665.1 Bison bison bison
TAATCACCAGTCCAGGTTCGATGCAGGATACAGGATGCTTGGGGCTGGTGCACTGGGATGACCCAGAGGGATGGTACAGGGAGGGAGGTGGGAGGGGGGTTCAGGATGGGGAACACATGTACACCCATGGCAGATTCATGTTGATGTATGGCAAAACCAATACAATATTGTAATTAGCCTACAATTAAAATAAATAAATTTAAATTAAAAAAAAAAAAAGACCACTGAGATAAACACATCTCACAAATTCTCCTTCTGGCTAGTTTACCCCTTTTTTTCTTTTTAAGAAAAATATCTGGGAAATATTTTTGCTTAACTATGTTTTCCTGGATGTTGTTCTAACAGAGTAAAGATGAGAGGTCTGGGCAGAGTTAAAGAAATAAAATAAATGTAACTCTTTTTTTTTTTTTTTAATCAGTTTATGCCAGGCATTTTGTACTGTGGTTTACAGACCTTATCAGTAATCCTCAAAACAACCTTCAAAAATAACAAATGATGAAATTGACTCATCAATTAAGAAAGTTTGAGTTATAGATGTTATGTATTTAATAACTGATTAAATGAACTAGAATTTAAACCTAGATATATGTGATGTTGAAAGAAGGCTTCTCTCTACTACATCAGTATTTTGCATTTTAATACATAGATGTTCCATATACATGAAATGACTGTAAACGATACATGAAATACCTTTTTTTCCCTAAGATGTATTTAGGAAATTTTATTATTGATCATATGACTAAATGTATTTACATTAAATCAAGTAAATCTGAAAGGCTTATATAAAAGGCATACATAGATTTGACCAACATCCAAAGTATGGTGTACAAACATCCAGGATTTGAAAATCACAGGAATGTATCATATTGCTAGACAGGATTGCCAGTCTCTGATCCCAAGTCACATGTGGTTGCAGTGGACATTGTAATAGCTGTACTATCACTGAAAACTAGGCAGCATTTGCCCCAGTTCAGTAGCCCATGTAGAAAATCCCTGAACACTTTGTATTTCATCTATGACTACTGAGGACCCCCAAGGTCACCATATCCTCAGCTTCACACTTGGCCTGCTTCCTGCACCTTCACTCCAGTATCCCCATCCTCTTTAACTGCCTTCTCACAGCCTCCTTGATCTCCTTGTTGCGCAAGCTATAGATAAAGGGGTTGAGGAAGGGTGTGAGCACTGAGTAGACCACAGCCAGGGCCCGGTCATAGTCCAGGGAGTAGCTCTTCTTCAGCCGCACATACATGAAGAGGATGCTCCCATAGAAGATGAGGACCACAGTGAGGTGAGAGGCACATGTGGAGAAGGCCTTCTTCTTGCCTGCAGCTGAAGGAATTCTGAGCACTGTGCAGATGATCTGCACATAGGAGCTGAGGATTAACAGAAAGGTGGCCAGGATCTTGCAAGAATTGATAACAAAGTCCACTAGGATGTTGATCGATGTGTCAGTACAAGCCAAGCTCAGAACAGGAGGGAAATCACAAAAGATGTGCTGAATACGATTGGGACCACAAAAAGGGAGGTGGGAGACCAAGGAAATTTCAGCCACTGGCCCAGCCAAGCCTCCCAACCAACAGCCGACAGCAATCTTGACACAGAGTGCTGGGGTCATGCGAGTAGGGTAGTGGAGGGGTTGACAGATGGCTAAATATCTGTCATAAGCCATAGCTGTGAGAAGATAGCATTCAGTAGCCCCAAGAGAGTGGAAGAAGTAGATTTGCAGGAGGCATCCAGAGAAAGAAATGGTCTTCTTCTCACTGAGCAAGTTTGACAGCATCTTGGGGGTGGTGGCAGCTGTGTAGCCAAGCTCCAGTAAGGAGAGGATGCTGACAAGGAGGTACATGGGTGTATGGAGCCGGAAGTCCAGGCAGACCACCAAGAATATCAGCAGGTTTCCCAGGACGGTAGTGAGGTAGATTAGGAGTAACAAGAGGAAGAGAAAAGCCTGAACACCCTGAAGATGGGGAAAGCCCAAGATGATGAACTCTGTTACCTGGCTCCAATTCCCGGGCTTCATTGCTCTCCATTCATACCCCTGGAATGTAAATTATGGAAGGATGAGAAACAATGTTGAGCCAAAGAATATCTAAGAAAAAGGAAACCCTCAAAGTCCAATTTGTCCTTCCCCTGCATCTCCAGAATAAGCGATCTTAGTACATGCTCTATGAGGCCAGAGTTTCTATCCCTCCCCCGAACAGTTGTCAATAGCCTCCTTCAGAGTGTCCGCTTTTATAACTAGACTTAAATTGTCTTCTCTAATTATACAACCCATTTTTGGCCACTGTAATCCATTCTATAACCAATTCATCTTTCTCAATGAAATTTATCAGTTCAGTTCAGTTCAGTTGCTCAATCATGTCCGACTCTGCAACCCCATGAACTGCAGCATGCCAAGCCTCCCTGTCCATCACCAGTTCCTGGAGTCCACCCAAACCCATGTCCATCGAGTTGGTGATGCTATCCAACCATCTCATCCTCTGTCGTCTCCTTCTCCTCCTGCCTTCTATCTTTCCCAGCAGCACAGTCTTTTCAAATGAGTCAGCTCTTTGCATCAGGTGGCCAAAGTATTGGAGTTTCAGCTTCAACATCAGTCCTTTCAATGAACACCCAGGACTGATCTCCTTTAGAATGGACTGGTTGGCTCTCCTTGGCAGTCAAAGGGACTCTCAAGAATCTTCTCCAATACCACAGTTCAAAAGCATCAATTCTTTGGCACTCAGCTTTCTTTATAGTCCAACTCTCACATCCATATATGACCACTGGAAAAACCATACCCTTGATGGACCTTTGTTGGCAAAGTAATGTCTCCGCTTTTTAATATGCTATCTAGGTTGGTCATAAGGGTTTTAAAATTTTAAATATTCCTCAACCAGATTCATATCAAAATTTATACATATTCCTTGTGTGAGGTATAAATGATCATTTATACTAATAAAATATTAGTAGTTCACTCCACTAAGATTACATCGTTTGGACCGTACATTTTTATTTCCAATTTTAAATAATTTTCTTCTTCAATTTTCTGGACATCAAAGAATCAATGCTTTCACCCCCAGCTCCATTCCATTTTCTTATGAAAACACAGGTCTAACAGCTTCTTTCAAGCAGGTAGATCAGAGTTTCACCTCTTTTGGATATTGGTGAGAATCCTAGCCAAGGAAAAGGGGAGATTAAGGAGGGCCTAGAGGAGCTTCTCACATAGAAGGTCAGAAAGAGCGGTGGTGAGGAGATACCCCTCATCCAAGGTAAGGAGCAGTGGCTGTGCTTTGCTGGAGCAGCCATGAAGAGATACCCCACGCCCAAGGTAAGAGAAACCCAAGTAAGATGGTAGGTATTGCAAAAGGGCATAAGAAGGCAGACACACTGAAACCATACTAACAGAAAACTGGTCAATCTAATCACCCCAGGACCACAGCCTTGTCTAACTCAATGAAACTAAGCCATGCCTGTGGGGTAACCCAAGATGGGTGGGTCATGGTGGACAGATCTGACAGAATGTGGTCCACTGGAGAAGGGAATGGCAAACCACTTCAGTATTCTTGCCTTGAGAACCCCATGAACAGTATGAAAAGGCAAAATGATAGGATAGTGAAAGAGGAACTCCCCAGGTCAGTAGGGGCCCAATATGCTACTGGAG
>NW_011494812.1:1063492-1063811 GCF_000754665.1 Bison bison bison
ACAGATGGAGTAGCCATCACGGTCAACAAAAGAGTTTGAAATGCAGTACTTGGATGCAATCTCAAAAACGACAGAATGATTTCTGTTCGTTTCCAAGGCAAACCTTTCAGTATCACAGTAAACCAAGTCTATGCTCCAATCAGTAATGCTGAAGAAGCTGAAGTTGAACGGTTCTACGAAGACCTACAAGACCTTTTAGAACTAACACCCAAAAAAGATGTCCTTTTCATTACAGGGGACTGGAATGCAAAAGTAGGAAGTCAAGAAACTCCTGGAGTAACAGGCAAATTTGGCCTTGGAATATGGAATGAAGCAGGGC
>NW_011494812.1:1064281-1065782 GCF_000754665.1 Bison bison bison
GAGAAA
This sequence comes from Bison bison bison, assembly GCF_000754665.1. Lineage (NCBI taxonomy): Eukaryota > Metazoa > Chordata > Mammalia > Artiodactyla > Bovidae > Bison > Bison bison. Next base: position 1,064,288 of record NW_011494812.1, read on the forward strand.
TAGATTTAAGGGCCTAGATCTGATAGATAGAGTGCCTGATGAACTATGGAATGAGGTTCGTGACATTGTACAGGAGACAGGGATCAAGACCATTCCCATGGGAAAGAAATGCAAAAAAAGCAAAATGGCCATCTGGGGAGGCCTTACAAATAGCTGTGAAAGGAAGAGAAGCAAAAAGCAAAGGAGAAAAGGAAAGATATAAACATCTGAATGCAGAGTTCCAAAGAATAGCAAGAAGAGATTAGAAAGACTTCCTCAGCGATCAATGCAAAGAAATAGAGGAAAACAACAGAATGGGAAAGACTAGAGATCTCTTCAAGAAAATGAGAGATACCAAGGGGACATTTCATGCAATGATGGGCTCGATAAAGGACAGAAATGGTATGGACCTAACAGAAGCAGAAGATATTGAGAAGAGATGGCAAGAATACACAGAAGAACTGTACAAAAAAGATCTTCATGACCCAGATAATCACGATGGTGTGATCACTGACCTAGAGCCAGACATCCTGGAATGTGAAGTCAAGTGGGCCTTAGAAAGCATCACTACAAACAAAGCTAGTGGAGGTGATGGAATTCCAGTTGAGCTATATCAAATCCTGAAAGATGATGCTGTGGAAGTGCTGCACTCAATATGCCAGCAAATTTGGAAAACTCAGCAGTGGCCACAGGACTGGAAAAGGTCAGTTTTCATTCCAATCCCAAAGAAAGGCAATGCCAAAGAATGCTCAAACTACCACACAATTGCACTCATCTCACATGCTAGTAAAGTAATGCTCAAAATCCTCCAAGCCAGGCTTCAGCAATATGTGAACCGTGAACTTCCAGAGGTTCAAGCTGGTTTTAGAAAAGGCAGAGGAACCAGAGATCAAATTGCCAATATCTGCTGGATCATGGAAAAAGCAAGAGAGTTCCAGAAAAATATCTATTTCTGCCTTATTGACTATGCCAAAGCCTTTGACTGTGTGGATCACAATAAACTGGAAAATTCTGAAAGAGATGGGAATACCAGACCACTGACCTGCCTCTTGAGAAACCTATATGCAGGTCAGGAAGCAACACTTAGAACTGGACATGGAACAACAGACTAGTTCCAAAGAGGAAAAGGAGTACGTCAGGGCTGTATATTATCACCCTGCTTATTTAACTTATATGCAGAGTTCATCATGATAAATGCTGGGCTGGAAGAAACACAAGCTGGAATCAAGATTGCCAGGAGAAATATCAGTAACCTCAGATATGCAGATGACACCACCCTTATGGCAGAAAGTGAAGAGGAACTAAAAAGCCTTTTGATGAAAGTGAAAGTGGAGAGTGAAAAAGTTGGCTTAAAGCTCAACATCCAGAAAACAAAGATCATGGCAACCGGTCCCATCACTTCATGGGAAATAGATGAGGAAACAGTGGAAACAGTGTCAGACTTTATTTTTGGGGGCTCCAAAATCACTGCAGATGGTGACAGCAGCCATGAAATTAAAAGACGCTTACTCCTTGG
>NW_011494812.1:1065882-1074986 GCF_000754665.1 Bison bison bison
TTGGAAAAGACTCTGATGCTGGGAGGGATTGGGGGCAGGAGGAGAAGGGGATGACAGAGGATGAGATGGCTGGATGGCATCACTGACTTGATGGACGTGAGTCTCAGTGAACTCTGGGAGTTGGTGATGGACAGGGAGGCCTGGCGTGCTGTGTTTCATGGGGTCGCAAAGAGCTGGACATGACTGAGCGACTGAACTGAACTGAACTGAAGTAAATAAAAGAGCCACCAAAAACCGGAAGGCAAAGCTGTCTCTGCATTTCTACTCCATGCTGTGGCCACATTATCAATTCCTCTTACCATTTTCTCCCTCCACCAACTTCAAATGCACTTTTCTGAATTGTTGCTTCACAGATGGTAAATATTTGTATTTCACTGTGTTGAGGTCAATGTAGCAAAAGTTAACTGAACATTTTCTGTTTGTAAGCATTATATTAATACCTAGAACAGTGGCTAAATCAATAAAGAAAATATGGCATCTGAAGTTGAGAAACTAATAGTCTAATAGAGAAAATGGCGAGCCAACTAATTACTTTACAACTGTTTATTAGAACATCGTGGAAATATGCTACTATTCTCACTTGTTAAGGAACAAAAACGAGAAAGAAAACAAAACAAAAAAACAGGAGAAGTGAATCTCTTGATTCAATTACCCCACAGCCACTGCTCCATTTCCTTCTCTGTCACTGTAATAAACTCTTCCCATGTATAAGCTGCCTATATTTACTGCCTCTAATTCCTCTCTTACTATTCTATTGCTGTACACTTGATTAACAAAGCTGTGTTAGAGTCAGGTGTACAACAAAGTGACTCAGTTTACATACACATGTATCTCTTCATTTCCAAATTATTTTCCCGTTTAGATCATTGCATAATATCGAACAGAGTTCCCTGTGCTCCACAGTAAGTCCTTGTTTGTTATCCATTTTAAAAACAGCATTGTGTACATGTCAATCCCTAACTATTCCTCTGGGGCTTCCTCACTGAATTTCTTCTCTAAGTCTGTGAGTCTGTTTCTGTTTTGTAAATAAGTTTATTTGTATTGCTTTTTTTATCTTCCACATATGTGGTAAGATACAATATTTCTCTTTCTCTGACTTACTTCACTCTTAAACTCATTCTAATTAAACCTTCACCACATCCTCTGCAGCAAAGCCTCCATCCTATAGCCACTAATTAGCTAAGATTTGATACATCCAATTGTCATCTCTTATTCCTTTGCTTCCTTAGACTCTCAGCCATTTTTCATGGAGGTAATCTATCCTGCCTCTTGACACACTCTCATCACTTGGTCCTCAGGATGCTATACTTTAGGTTTCTTTCTACCTTAGTGGAAGTTTTCTCTTTGCCCTACCTTTTTAATGCCATAGTTTGCAGAGGTCAGCATTAATTCTTCTTTTCTCATTTCTTTGTAAACTCACTGCTTTATTAATGTCATCCAGTGCTATGGCTTAACTCCACCCCCCATCCCTCATATATGTGTTGATTTCTAAATGAATATCCCAACCAACAGTTCTCTCCCTTATATTTCTCTCCCTTATTAACTGCCTATGTACATCTCCTATTAATCATTTAGTAGCCATCTCCAAATGAATTCCTGTGGGCACTGCCCATAGTCTTCCCCATCTCAAATGACTACAATTGCAATCTCTCAGCTAATGGGCCAAAATTCTCGCAGTCATCATTGTTTCCACCTTTCTCTCATACATCCAGTATCTATTTCTCACTTGAATTAAGATACTGTCATCATGCACCTCTGTTACTGTAATTGTCTCCTAACAGCTATTCTTATTTGCATTTGTTCATCAATACCCTCATGCTGATGCAGCAACATGAATTATCCTTTTAAATTATTAAATCAGGTCTTTCTTTTCCTCCCTTCTGTGGCTTGGTATTTTACTGTCTTTGCTGTAGATTTTTCCTTTTCCTAAATTTTTTTTCACCAAATATCCACTTGAATGTCTTTTTCATTTATTACAAGTTTTTGGCCAAATCTAACTCTCTCAGTCAGTTCTACCTGAACCACCCTAAATAAAACTGCAATCTCCCTCCTTCCTTACATCCATATCCTGTACTGAAATCACCTTCCCCTACTTTACTTTTCATTTTTTTCAATTGTATTTATCATCTTTAACATATTATAAAGTGTACTTATTTATTTTTCCAATTATTTATTGTTTCTCTCCTTTGTGAGAATATAAACTCTGTGAGATCAAGGGATTTTGTTGTTTAGTTCAGTGATATACTTCAAGTATTCAGAGTTGTGTCTCAAACATGATGACAATTCAGTAAATACTTGTTAAATGAAAAAGCAAATGTATAAAGATAAATGCTTATTTGCATATACAGTAAGAGCTGGAAGAGCAATAAACGACCTATGGGCTGGAAAAGGAGTTCAAGAAAACCTCATAGAAGGCACAATTTCATTTGAAATGAAAAACTGCCAGAATTTTGTAGATGGAAAAATTAAAGTATTCTAGGAACAAAGGAATACTTGTATAAAGGCAAAGTATTATGAAAGGTCTCCTCTTTCTGCCCTCCAAGCTTCTTATCACATCTTCCCTCTCCAGACCTCTCTTATCCCATCCAAGCTAATATTATTTACTCTGCTTTGTTCTCAGGGTTTTCTTCTAAATCCAAGTAGCATGGCCACCTCTTATATCAAAACCTTTTTCATTCCAAGGATTAATGTGAATGTTTCTCCGCTAAGATACAAGAGGATTACTTCTAGATAGAACTCTTCTATGGGTGACTCTGATTCAGCAGAATCATTTTACTACCAAGAGATTTCCTTTTTGTTTAGTTTTTTTTTTAACTTTGAATTCATGTCTGTCCACTGCCCAATTCTGCCTTCTTTCTCTTTCAAATCTTGGATGTAGGCATATCACCTCTAAAAAATTATCCCCACATTTTTATCCAACTCAGATCCTTTCTTTCCTAGATGTTTTACATTTCATCCCTTTAAATTTAAATATAAAACACCATTCCCAGAACTGCTCCTCTCCATATCTGGCCTCCCAATTCCACTCACACATATGTTGTATAGAGACCTTAACTAAACTTTCAGATATTCATGGCTGCAGCCTCAAGACTGAATGTTAGAAGCCAATATCTTGCCCTTTCCTTTGTCAGAAGGTAAAGTTTCCACTTGACTCCAAAGACTCACAGTATTCTCAAACTACTTTGCTCCATTTCTTAATGATGACCTGCTGTCATTAGCTCCTTTGATACTCTGCCTGGGAAATCAAAGTCACCATGACTAGGTCAAGCATATTTCCCACTGAAAACTACCACCTCTGTACTCATTCAATTCCTCAGTTCACAATTACAGAGATTTTGACCAATTCCCTCATACCCACTCAATATGGCAAAAAATACTGATGTTTTTCCCCTTGAATAGTTGTTTTATTTCATTTTCTTGTATATTTTTAAATGCTGCTATAATTCAGTTTCTGCACCAAGAGATTTTGAGTCAGTGTTGAAAAAAGCATTAGGAAATATCACTCCCTCTGCTGCTACTGCTGCTAAGTCGCTTCAGTCGTGTCCAATTCTGTGCGACTCCATAGACAGCAGCCCACCAGGCTCCCCCATCCCTGGGATTCTCCAGGCAAGAACACTGGAGTGGGTTGCCATTGCCTTCTCCAAAGCCTGAAAGTGAAAAGTGAAAGTGAAGTCGCTCAGTCATGTCCAACTCTCAGCCACCCCATGGACTGCAGCCTACCAGGCTCCTGTGTCCATGGGATTTTCCAGGCAAGAGTACTGGAGTGGGGTGCCATTGCCTTCTCCGATCACTCCCTCTAGTGACCTCCACAATTTTGGATTTCATTGTATGACTAAGAATATTTTAAGTGTGTCAAAGATTCCATCAACTGATAAAAATGAAAGATCTTTTAATATCTGTAAAAAGAAGGAATGGTGAAATAAAGAATAAAAAGAAACAGTCTGAACCAAACTTTATACTGTCTGTATGGTTTTCATTTTTATTCAAAGCAGTGAAAACTCAGACCTTCTCAGCCATGTAGGAACCCATCCTCTTGGCATCCCCCCACAAATGGGCACTAAACCTGCTCAGACAGACAGTGCCAGAAGGTCCTTGCACCATATGACAATTCTTTCCCATTGTTGTTTATGGTTCATAAACATAAAGCCGCTTCCTTCCCTGGAGGAAGGAAAGGGCAACCCACACCAATATTCTTGCCTGGAGAATCCCATGGACAAAGGAACCTGGCAGGCTATATATAGTCCCTGGGGTCACAAAGAATCAGACACAACTGAGTAACTAACACTCCTATGGACCTGAAATCTGAGTTTCATCCACTGTTCTTAGTTTTTATTCCGTGGGGAAAAAAACATTGCTCTAGGACAGATTCATAAATTTAAACATAATTTTCATGTCATAGGAATCTCACTGTTTACCAAATCGGTTCCTATCTTCAGCCTTGATTCTTTTGTTGGCCATGTACCCTTACTAGAATATACTTTATCCAAAGTTAACCTGTAGACACCTAAACCATTTTCTGGCTCAAGTTTCCTCACATTTTCCCTTGACCATCCAAGGTAAATACTGGCCTTTCCAGCCTCTAAATTCCCAGTAGCACTTCCTCACTTTTCCTCCAATTATATTCTGTAATGTACTGCAATTACTTTTCATGCATACATCTTATCATCCCAAAGCAACTCTCTGTGAAGTTAAAGAAATCTCATATTATGCCCCATCTTCTTATGCCTGATACATTGCAACCATGGTGGCTAATGGAAAAATTATGATAATTTAGATGACTCACATAGCTCCTTAACTTACCAATTACTTATCCCCTTCCATTGGTTTCCTGATATTGCTGTCAGGGCTCTTATAAAATCTACTGCGTGTATTGTTTTTGTTTTTCAGTCACTAAGCTGTGTCCCACTCTGTGACCCCATGGACTATAGCCCGCCAGGCTCCTCTGTCTATTGGATTCTCCTGGCAAGAATATTAAAGTGGGTTGCTACTCTCTTCTCCAGGGAATCTTCCTGATCCAGGAATTAAACCTAGGTCTCCTGCATTGGCAGGCAGATTCTTTACCACTGAGCCATCTGGGAAGCCCATACTACATGTATAAATTAGTATTTATCTTACTTCAGTCCTTTGTAATCATATTTTATTCCCCTATTCCAAAAATAGCTTTTACTACAAATCCCTTGCATTCTATTTTCAAGTCCCTACAGTTGCACTATCCATAACCCCAAATTATTTAAGCATAGGACCAAAGAGCTGGGAGTTAGGAAGAGGGTGAAATTTAGAGATCATATTGTTTTATCTACCTTTTGCAAAAGAGGAAACTAGAATACAGAAAGGAGAGATGACTTTCTCAAAGTCAGATTAATTATAACATAGCCATATATCCCTCCCTCTTGCACCTTCCTTTCACTCCACCCCCTATTCTCTTCACTTTGTCATACAGCAGACACTAACACAATATTGTAAAGCAACTATAATCCAATAAAATATAAAAAATAAGCATAACAGCATTAATGGATATACAAAGTTAAGATAAAATACATAAAAATGGAAAAAAAATTAAAAGATAAAACATAGTTAATTTACTAATTCTGAGCCCAAAGTCTTTAACATTTGGAAAAGAGAATATCTGTGTGTGTGTTTTAATGGTTTTTATGTTCTGAATCATATGTCCTCTGAGCTCTAATTATTCTCCCCCTCTTCCTATTTCACGAAGTTCTAAGTTCTTCCCAGTGCTCAGACTAGAATACATGATGGTAGAAATGCCTGACTGACAACATTCTTAGCCAGAGCTTGATGGTGGGAGGGTTCTTGGCTGTGGCAGCCCAGTCACTGCTGAGTCTGGAGCTGGAAAAGAAAAACTCTCAGCTCACTTCTTACCTCTTACTTACATTACAGTCACATACCCCTGGGGCCTGGAAGAGTAGGAGTTTAGCACTTCGATAGAACCTCTGGGAGTAAGTCAAACCATGAAAGAGTCCCCTCCCATGACCAATATCATTGGTAGAGTTATTAGAAAGGTAGAAGCCCCTGGGTCTCTGAGAAAACCTTCTGGGGTTGCTAAAATGCTCTCTCAGGAAGGTAAACTGTCAAAGAAGCTCATTACTCAATGATCCTCCATCATCCAGTAGTTCACTACAATTGTAATAACCACCAGTCCAAGTTGAGAAAGAATATCTCTGAGGGCAAACATTTTTTTGTTTTCTTCTGTAAAAAACAGTAACTGGTGTGGGAGATCTAGGTTCAGATGGATTCCTGTATCATATAACCTAGGAGAAAGCATATAACTTCTAAATATAACAGGATCTTTCTAAAATGTGACTGGCCTTTTAGGGCCCTGAGAGAATAAGAACACAGCCAGGATGAGAACATAAATGATGTCAAGGCAGCCTCCTACTCTTGCCTGTTGCTCATATCTATAACAGTTTTATTTCAACTGCATACAGCAGCTTCCTCTTTGCTGTTATCTTGCTCTACAAAGGACCCTGCCTCAGAATCTTGCATTCCAGTCCCAGCTGTTCTTCTAGGCATTTATGTGACATTGGCCACCTACCTGAGTATTTGATGTCCCATATTTCATAAGAAGAAGATATACTTTCTTCATATGAAGCAATAATGACCAAATGTGATAATGAATGTAAAATGTATTTATCAGTTATAACATATTCCATGAAAGGATTTAATTTTTTCATTTTCCCAGTCCCATTCATGCCTTCAAGTTTGTTCATCCAAATTTTCCCTTCTCTTCTTACTAACCTATTCCTTGAGGACTTTATTCTTTTCAAACTGAGTTATGAAAGTTATTTTTTTGCTTATGTAGATATATTTTATTTTATTTTATTTTTTTGCTCTCTCTCTTTTTTTTTCTAATTTTATTTTATTTTTAAACTTTACATATTGTATTAGTTTTGCCAAATATCGAAATGAATCTGCCACAGGTATACATGTGTTCCCCATCCTGAACCCTCCTCCCCCCTCCCTCCCCATAACAATAATTTAATTTTTGAGTTAAGTGTTATTTTATCCCTTGATTGTTATGGATAGATTTTTAACATAATTAATGACTATAGATAGCATATTGAAAAGCAGAGACATTACTTTGCCAACAAAGGTCCGTCTAGTCAAGGCTATGGTTTTTCCAGTGGTCATGTATGGATGTGAGAGTTGGACTGTGAAGAAAGCTGAGCACTAAAGAATTGATGCTTTTGAACTGTGGTGTTGGAGAAGACTCTTGAAACTCCCTTGGACTGCAAGGAGATCCAGTCAGTCCATTCTAAAGGAGATCAGCCCTGGGTGTTCTTTGGAAGGAATGATGCTAAAGCTGAAACTCCAGTACTTTGGCCACCTTATGCGAAGAGTTGACTCATTGGAAAATACTCTGATACTGGGAGGGATTGGGGGCAAGAGGAAAAGGGGACGACAGAGGATGAGATGGCTGGATGGCATCACCGACTTGATGGACGTGAGTTTGAGTGAATTCCAGGAGTTGGTGATGGACAGGGAGGCCTGGCGTGCTGCGATTCATGGGGTCGCAAAGAGTCGGACACGACTGAGTGACTGAACTAACTGAATGACTATAGATTTATTTAAAAGTTTTGGCTATCCCCACCCCCAACTCACACACATTAAAAGACTTGAACAAACAATAACATAGTTTCTAACACCTCAGTACTTCATCCCAAGAGTGATACTAGCCACCCACCTTAACAAAGTTGCTGCCTGAGACAGTCCAAGGCTGCGAAAAGAATCTACTGTTTGTTCTAGCCAACTAGTAGGCCCTTGATTACCCTTTCTTAGAGCACTTACTGAAAAGGGTTTCCAATTGTGACTCCTTCCTTTATCCTTCTGAGATGTGTATGAATCTCTTCCAACTCAGAAGTGTCTTTCTCAAAGTACCTAAGAGCCATTCCTTTAAAGTGTAGTCATCAGGAAAGGCAAGGCCTCTGTCTCCCAGTCTCTGTAACAGAGTAGATTCCTAACTTAGTTTATTGCCAGCTACTAGAAACAGCTGGCCTTATTGCACTTATACTTATCAACCCTATTTAATTTTTAAATATAAATGTATTTATTTTAATTGGAGGCTAATTACTTTACAATATTGTATTGGTTTTGCCATACATCGACATGAATCTGCCACGGGTGTACACGTGTTCCCCATCCTGAACCCCCCTCCCACCTCCCTCCCCATAACATCCCTCTGGGTCATCCCAGTGCACCAGCTCTAAACATCCTGTATCATGCTTCGAACCTGGACTTTACTTCCCTGACTCTACTGTGCCCATTCTCAATCCTGTCTCTACTCCCTCATTCTTCTTTTAAACAGCTGTCACCTCTGTACAAATTGAAGTTGCATTCAGTTCACACTGTACCTCCTACTTTATTGCAATAGGGTGCTACTAATTAAAATTTCTCCTTACTACTATAACTAGTGCCTAGCTTTGTTTATTTTTGATACCCATCACCTTGAAAAAAGGCTCTTATTTGTAGCATTTGGGTTTCCCCGGCAGCTCACCTGGTAAAAAATCTGCCTGTGATGTGGGAGACCTGGGTTTGATCCCTGGGTTGAGAAGATTCCCTGGAGAAGGGAACAGCTACCCACTCCAGTTTTCTTGCCTGGAGAACTCCATGGACTTGACTGAGCAACTTTCTTTCCTTGTAGCATTTATTGATTTGCATAGTGTATATACTCCAACACCACGACTGATTTCAAGCTACCTGCTCACAAAATCCCTGACAATTTAATATTCACCTCTCAGGAATGAACTGAGGATGTTCAATTGTTCAGTCACTCTGTTTTGTCTGACTCTTTTAGATCCTGTGGACTGTAACCCACCAGGATCCTCTGTCCATGGCATTTTCCAGGCAAGAACACTGTAATGGGTTGCCATTTCCTTTTACAGGGGCTCTTCCTGATCCAGGGATCAAACCTGCATCCTCTGCATTGGCAGGTGAATTCTTTACCACTGAGCCACCCGGGAAGCCCCCAAGAATGAAAAAGCTACAACTAATTAAGACAATAGAGATGAATCTCATAAATATATGTAGAGTGAAAAAATCAGACACAAAAGATATATACTGTAAGAAACAACTTCTGCAAATACCAAAAC
>NW_011494812.1:1075086-1084526 GCF_000754665.1 Bison bison bison
ACAGACAAAATCAATCTACAGTGTTAGATGTCATGTTATTCATTATACTCGTGGGAGGGAAAGGGGTATGTTTAATATAAAGGAGCATGGGGAGTGTTGGTGATATTTCCAGTATTCTGTTCTGAATGCTCATTATATAAAAAGTTTCCATCAAGACTTCTCTCATGGTTCAGGGGCTAAGATTCTGGACTCCCAATGCAGAGGGCCCAGTTTTGATCCCTGTTTGGGGAATTAGATACCACATGTCTCAATTAAAGATTTGGAATGCCACAACTAAAGATTCAGTGTGCCAAAATGAAGATCCTATGTGCTGCAATTAAGACCCAGCACAGCCAAAGAAATATTTTTTCAGTAATCATGCACAGATGTGAGAGTTGGACCATAAAGAAGGCTGACTGCTGAAGAATTAATGCTTTCAACATGTAGTGCTAGAGAAGACTCTTGAGAGTCCCTTGGACTACAAGGAGATCAAACCTTTCAATCCTAAAGGAAATCAACCCTGACTATTCATTGGAAGGACTGATGCTGAAGTTGAAGTTCCAATACTTTGGCCACATGATGTTAAGAACCAACTCATTGGAAAAGACCCTGATGCTGGGAAAGATAGAGGGCAAGAGGAGATGAGGTGACAGGATGAGATGGTTGGATGGTATCACTGACTCCATGAACATGAGTTTGAGCAAACTTCGGGAGATAGTGGAGGACAGAGAAGCCAGGCATCCTGCAGTTCTAGGGGCCACAAAGAGTTGGACATGACTTAGCGACTGAACAAAAACAACAACACAGCCAAATAAAAATAAATATTTTTCTTAAAAAAGAGTTCAGTCTCTATGAACATCCATTTTGTTGCACATTTATATCTTACACAGCTCTCTGTATGTTTAAGTGTCATATTTCAGTAAAGATTTTCACTGGTAGTGTACCATCTAGCTTGTACATTTTGCATTCCTTTGGCTAGTTGCAGGCTCTGCAAAACAAAAGGGTTGTGGGGTCAAGAATTGAAACTGACATATAGTATGTAATTTACTCAGAGTGTAGTCAATTTTTTACCAAATCAAGTAGAGAGTAAAACAAACTAGGAATCAGGCCCAAAGAAAGCTGAGTCTTTTCTTCTGTAATTGCTGAATCCTTTTGCTTTGTGTTTCCCACAGACATTTACATTAAATGCATTGCAACTAAGTATGGAGGATTTGTAAGAAAGAGATGAAAGAGAGTACCTTTCATTAGTAAGTAGGAAGGCGGTGGGTTCCAGTACTGATTGGAATCAGGAAGAAATCACTAAAGATAAAAATATGTCAGTGACAAGAGTGGGTAAGACTCATTGTTGTTATTGTTCAGTCTCTCAGTCATGTCCAACTCTTCTCAACCTCACGAACTGCAGAACACCCAGCCTCCCTGTCCCTCACCATTTCCTGAAGTTTGCACAAGTTCATGTCTGTTGCATTGGTGATGCCATCCAGCCATCTCATTCTCTGATTCCCTTTTCTCCTTCTGTCCTCTGTCTTTCCCAGCATCAGGGACTTTTCCAATGAGTCAGCTGTTCACATCAGATGACCAAAATACTGGAGAGTCAGCTTCAGCATCAGTTCTTCCAGTGAGTATTCAGGATTAATTTCCCTCAAGATTGACTGGTTTGATCTCCTTGCTGTCCAATGTACTCTCAGGCATCTTCTCCAACATTACAGTGTGAAGACATCAATTATTTGGCACTCTGCCTTCCTTATGGTCCAGCTCTTACAATCATACATGACCACTGGGAAGACCATAGCCTTGACTATATAGACCTTTGTCAGCAGAGTAATATCTTTGCTTTTCAACACATTGTCTAGGTTTGTTATGGCTTTCTTGCCAAGAAGCAATCATCTTCTGATTTCATGGTTGCAATCACCATTCACAGTGATTTTAGAGTCTAAGAAGAAGAAATCTGTTACTACTTTCACCTTTTCCACTATTTGCCATGAAGTTACGGAGCTGAACACCATGATCTTCAGTTCAGTTCAGTTCAGTTGCTCAGTTGTGTCTGACTCTTTGTGACCACATGGACAGCAGCATGCCAGGCATCCCTGTCTTTCACCAGTTCCCAGAGTTTACTCAAACTCATGTCCATTGAGTCATTGATGCCATCCAACCATCTCATCCTCTGTAATCCCCTTCTCCTCCCACCTTCAGTCTTTCCCATCAGGGTCTTTTCAAATGAGTCAGCTCTTCATATCAGGTGGCCAAAGTATTGAAGTTTCAACTTCAAAGTCAGTCCTTCCAATGAATATTCAGGACTGATCTCCTTTAGGATGGACTGGTTGGACCTCTTTGCAGTCCAAGGGACTCTCAAGAGTCTTCTCCAACACCACAGTTCTAAAGCATCAATTCTTCGGCGCTGGGCTGGATGAAGCACAAGCTGGATTCAAGATTGCTGGGGGAAATAGCAATAACCTCAGATATGTAGATGACACCATCCTTATGGAAGAAAGTGAAGATGAAGTAAAGAGCCTCTTGATGAAAGTGAAAGAGGGGAGTGAAAAAAATTGGCTTAAAGCTCAACATTCAGAAAATAAAAATCATGGCGTCCGGTCCCATCACTTTATGGTAAATAGATGGAGAAACAGTAGCTGACTTTATTTTGGGGGGCTCCAAAATCACTGCAGATGGTGGCTACAGCCATTAAATTAAAAGACTCTTACTTCTTGGAAGAAAAGTTATGACCAACCTAGACAGCATATTAAACAGAAGAGACATTATTTTGCCAACAAACATCCATCTAGTCAAGGCTATAGTTTTTCCAGTAGTCATGTATGGAAGTGAAAGTTGGACTATAAAGAAAGCTGAGCAAATGTTTGGTTTTAAGCCAGCTTTTTCACTCTCTTCCTTCACCCTCATCAAGAGGCTTTTTAGTTCCTCTTGGCTTTTTGCCATTAGAGTGATATTATCCACATATCTGAGGTTGTTGATGTTTCTCCCACTTATCTTGATTCCAGCTTGTAATTTTCAGCTCAGCATTTCTCATGATGTGCTCAGTGTATAGGTTAAATAAACACGGTGACAGAAGGCAGCCCTGTTGTATCCCTTTCTCAATTCTGAACCAACCATTTGTTCCATACAGGGTTCTAACTGTTACTACTTGACCCACATACAGGTTTCTCAGGAGACAGGTTAGATGGCCTGGTATTCCTGTCTCTTTAAGAGCTTTTCACAGTTTGTTAAAGACTCATTACACTTTCCATTTATTACATTTTTATTAAATACTCACCATATTTAGACACTTGTTAGATTCTGGATATAGATATATATCAAGTAACAAAACTGACATGATTTTAGACCAAATATATTTTATAGTCTTGTAAGAAAAAACTGAAAATTTTATCTTATCCAACTATATCTACATATACACAATGTGAATATACATATAAATTTTGATACATACTTTGAAGGAAAACAAACAACTTCAAAAGGAAAATGAGTAGCATAAATAGGACAGCTTTTAGAAGTTCTTTAAAAGATAATGTCATTTGAAAGTAACATTTGAACAGAAACTCATGCAAAGAGGAATGAGTCCATTGAAGTGCTAGAGGGGTTAAGGGGGTTGTGGAGAACAGTATCAATTTCCTGAAACCATACAGATCTTAATTTGTTTGAAGAATTTAGAGTGGTAATTAGACTGTATAAGAGTGAACTGATAGAAGAAAGATGGGAGTCAATGTTGGAGAGAACAGTATGGGAGAATACTGTTGAATCTTGTAAGGTGTGACGAGGCTTTGGATTTTATGTTATCCATAACTGTAATATTTCATGGTTTTATTGAATGGCATATCCAATTTAGCTTTAAAATATGTCACTTTGGGGTTTTTTTTATGCTTTAATGTCCTTTATTGTGGTAAAATTTACAAATTATAAAACATACTATTTTCACAATATTTGACTATACACTTCCTGCAGAAGGAAATGCCAACCCTGAGGCTGGGGAGTGGAAGGATAGAGAATAGTGATCCCTATTAAACTTAGTGTTTAATAGGGACAGTTCAGTTTAAGAATGTGAAAAATTGGGGAGATGGAATATGGCTACAGTTGTACAATAATGTGAATGAACTTAGTGCTACTGAATTGTTTAGGCAATGCCAAAGAATGTTCAAACTACCACACAATTGCATTTATCTCATAGTCTAGTATAGAAATGCTCAAAATTCTCCAAGTCAGGCTTCAACAATATGTGAATCATGAACTTCCACATGTTAAAGCTGGTTTTAGAAAAGGCAGAGGAACCAGAGATCAAATTGGATGATCATTGTTAGATCATCGAAAAAGCACTTTGGTTTTGTTATGGAAAATATGTTAGAATGGAACAAAAGTAGGATCGAAGAGAGTGGGGAGAATATTATTGTATTAATTCAGTAGAGAGATATTGGAGATTTATACCAAGAGAAACACTAAAGAGAAAAAGGAAGGGAAAACAACAACAAAGAAAAAGATTTGAGGATATATTTTGAAGAAAGATTGGCATATGGTAATAATGAAGGACTAGAAGAAAAATTGAAATAAACTTTGAAATTTTTTTGCCAAAGCACGGAGAAACAAAAGGATTAAACTTTCAGGATGGGAAAATTGAAAATTTACCTGTGAGCTTTAATAAATATAATAAATATTCAAAGATTGGAAAGTTATAATATTATAAGAACTCTTGCAGAGCCTAGGAAGAAAAGAACTCTGTTTTTAACAAGTTAGGTTATTTAAATACATCCAGGTAGGATTGTTAAGAGGCATTTGTATGTATAATTCTAAAACTCAGAAAAGAGTTCTGGTTTGGACATATAAATTCAAGAATTGTTGACATCAGTAGGGATGGAATTTACATTCTTAGGAATAACTCTAAGCATCTAAGAAGACAGTGTTATATGACAAGGACCGCTGATAAAGACCAACTAGAGAGATAAGGAGAAAATTAAGAGACACTGATAACATGGAATCTGAGAGACAAACTTTTCTTAAGAGGAACTGGTTACCTGCATCAGGAACTCAATAAAGAGGAAAGGCAAGATGTACCTAATGGATTTGGCAGTGTGGAGTCAGTAAGCATTGTGGCAAAATATTGGTTGAAAGGTCTGAGCCAAAACCAGATTGAAATGGGTTGAAAAGTGAATAGGATGTGAAGAACAAAAGACAGATTGTGCCATTAAATGTGACTGGAAAAGAGCAGAGAAATAGACCTCTAGCTGGCTGGAAATATATGACCAAGGAAATGTGTGCTGTTATGTGCTTAGTCCCTCAGTTGTCCAACTGTTTGTGACCCCATGGATTGTGGTCCGCCTGGCACCTCTGTCCATGGGGATTCACCAGGCAAGAATACTGGAGTAGATAGCCCGTTCCCTTCTCCAGAGGATCTTCCCAACCCAGGGATTGAACCCAGGTCTCCCACATTGCAGGAGGATTCTTTACCATCTAAGCCACTGGGAGAGCTCAAGAATACTGGAATGGGTAGCCTATCCCTTCTCCAAGGGATCTTCCCAACCCAGGAATCAAATGAGGGTCTCCTGCATTGCAAGTGGATTCTCTACCAGCTGAGCTACTAGGGAAGCCTGAAGGAAATGTGTATGCTTGTTTTTAAGAATGGAGATACTAAAGTATTCTTAAATTCAGAAAGCACTGTTCAAGTAAATAATAAAAGCATAAAGATGTAAGAAATAAAGAAAACATAAAGAAGTAAAGCCTGAGAATGTAAGAGGAGATGGGATTCATTGCATGTGTGACGATGGGAAGGTTATTACAGGTAGCGACAAAGATACATAGAATTTTATGAGATCAACATTGAAGTGGAGGAAAGACCTTGGTAGAATGTCAGTGTTGGGTGGGACTAGCTCTCTCTCCCTTCTGGAAGATGGTTCTCTTAATGGCCTTAATGAGCTCCTTGTTACGAAGACTGTAGATAATTGGGTTGACTAGTGGTGTTAGTACAGAGTAGACTACAGCAAGCGTCCGATCAAGGGTCAATGAATAGCTCTCCTTTAGCCGCACATACATGAAGATGATGCTCCCAAAGAAGATGAGGACCACAATAAGATGGGAAGCACATGTAGAGAAGGCCTTCTTTCTTCCTGCGATCGTTTTTATCTGCAGTATAGTCCCCATGATTCTTCCATAAGACACCATAATAAAGAGGAAGGTGATAAGGATGATGAAGGCATTGATGGCAAAGTCCACCAGGACATTAGTGGATGTGTCCTTGCAGGCCAGGCTCAGAAGAGGTGGAAAGTCACAGAAGATGTGTTGAATTTCATTGTAGCTGCAAAAAGGGAGCTGGGAGACCAGGATGACTTCAGATATGGGACATAGAAAGCCACAGGTCCAACAACCAGCAGCCATCTTGGCACAGAGCATGGGGGTCATAACTGCAGGATAGTGGAGGGGCCGGCAAATGGCCAGGTATCGGTCATAGGCCATTGCTGTAAGAAGGTAGCATTCAGAGGCCCCTAGGGAGTGGAAGAAGTAGGTCTGAAGGAGGCATCCTGAAAAAGAAATGGTCTTCTTATCACTGAGAAGATTAGCTAGCATCTTGGGGATGGTGGTGGCTGTATACCACAGCTCCAAGAAGGAAAGAATACTGACAAAGTGGCACATGGGTGTGTGTAGGGCCGCATCCAGTCGTACGACTAGGAAGATGAGCATGTTGCCACAGATAGTGAACAGGTATGCCAACAGCAGCAGGACAAAAAGCCAGCCCCTGATACGTCCCACCCTGGGGAAACCAAGGAGCACAAATTCAGCCGGGCTTGAATGGTTGTGTGGCTCCATGAGAGGCTGAGGTGAGGAAGGAAAGAAGAAACTGACTGAAGTGATTGCAAAATTCAACTCAAAATTTCTCTTTACTGTTTAGTCTTTTTTTTTAATTTAAAGGCAGAACTTTCATCACTACCACTGCTATTGCTATTTATACCACCCTAAAAATAATAATAGCTAACTCTCATTAGCACTCACTGTGCACTGAGCATCTTACAAGTGCTTTGCGTTCAATATTTTACTTAATTTTCACACATCCAATCAGATAAGTACCATTGCTATACATGTTTTACCAATGGTAAAATTTAAGAAGAGAAAATAGTGAGATTATGAAGAATTTCTATTTCATATAAATACCAGGGACGGGGGAGCCTGGTGGGCTGCCGTCTATGGGGTCGCACAGAGTCGGACACGACTGAAGTGACTTAGCAGCAGCAGCATAGATACCATGGTACAGAAACAGAATTTCACCTTATGCACGCTAATTCCATGCTATTTACCTCTATGCTATGTGACCTTCCCCAAGCATTCTATTCCCCTAACCCAGTTCACAGTTTTTCCTTAGTCAGGTCTCCAAAGTTTTGAGACAGGAGGTAGATGCACTCTCCCCTCCCCTACCCTCCGCAGGGTAAAGTAACTAGAGATTCATTCCCTGTGGACTGAGACTCCAAGATGAGACTAGCAGAACAATTAAGAGAGGAGGCTGGCCCCTGCCCAGACCACATATTTCTCATTCTCAAAGTCAGGAGACCTCCCGAACCGCTCATGAAATCCACCTTGGCTAAGAGATGTGTGTGCACACATGGGACAATCCTGAAATACACCAAATACGAACAGTGAACCAGGAAAATCAAAATGGTTGGAAAAAATGTCCCATAAAACTAATTCAAACTGCCACGAGAGTGTGACTCAGGGACTCTCTGAGTCTGCCCTTGTGTCTATCGACACATATTGTACTCTTTTCTTCCTAGTAAATACTTTACGTGTTTCACTACTTTCCATCTTTGTGGGAATTCTTTTCTGCAGAGCTGAAGGGCCTTTGTCACTGATCACTGGTCTAATGGCTAGGATTTGGTGTTTTCACTGCCATGACCCAGGCTCAACCTCTGGCCAGGAACCTAAGCCCTGCTTCAAGCTGTTGCAGGCTGAGGCCACTGGAGATCAGGGTGAATTTTGTCCATGAGAGTCATGCAGTGACAAGCCTTTTCTAATTGTTCAGCTCACCTCTCTAAAACTTTATTGGATACAGAGGTATCCGGCATAAGGAATACAGAACGAAACAAGCTATAATCCCTGTGTCCAGAAAGCTTGCATCCTCCTGGGGAAGCAGACAAAGCAGTCATCTTGATACAGCCTGTGAAGTACAGAACACTACAGAGTGCTAAGGCAAGGGCCCATTTCTCAGACCAGGAAGACTGAGAAAGGCTTCTCAGAGGAGAAAGCCTTTGAATAGAATTTTCCAGGAAGAGTAGGAGTTACCTGGAAGAGGAAAAAAACATTTCAGACAAAAAGCACACATGCAGATGGTGAACTGGAAGCAGCCTGATTTAGGGAAATACATGCTTGCCTGTGTGATAAGGCAACTGGGAAAGCTCACCCAATGATTTAGGATCTTACTCCAAAAGGTGGGGGGAGCCATTGAAGAATATTAGGTCAGTAAATGACATGATCATATGAAGATTTTGAAAACGTCACTGATATTTAACTACTTTAACCAAGCTCAGAGATAAAGGTGTGAATTTGCCTGTGGGTATCACTGACGGAAAGATGAGTGGAGTGTTAACACATCTGGTGAGGGAATGAAGGCCAAAAAGTAAACATGATAAAGTGGCAGTTAGTATGAATCCTACATTTTCAGAAAAACAGAAATAGGTGAGAAATATATAGCTGGCTTACATAGGAACAAATATCAGACATTCTTATTCTCAAGACCAAAGTGAAACAGATTCAAAAAGAAAAAGAAGGGAAAAGAAAAGAAACCATAATAACTAAAAACAAACAAAAAACCCACAAGCAATGTGACTTTAAATGCATAAAAATGATAACCAGTATCAGTCACATCACATTTGCAGAGGGCTGTCCAATGGCACCCCAGTCCAGTACTCTTGCCTAGAAAATCCCATGAATGGAGGAGCCTGGTAGGCTGCAGTCCATGAGGTCGCTAAGAGTCAGACACGACTGAGCGACTTCACTTTCATGCATTAGAGAAGGAAATGGCAACCCACTCCAGTGTTCTTGCCTGGAGAATCCCAGGGACGGGGGAGCCTGGTAGGAGGCCATCTATGGGGTCACACAGAATAGGACACGACTGAAGCGACTTAGCAATAGCAGCAGCAGTCCATATTTTAGCCACCAAACTGACAAACTGCAGTCTCTTCCTATTTTTGTAGTCCTAATATTTGTCATAACTTATTAAATGTATTCAGTAAAAGCTAATTGCTTAATCAAACAAATTAATGTGGAAATTATTTAAAAATTAGTAGACTCCCCTCCCAATAGTTTCCCTTCAACTCATACCTCATACCTAAATCAAAACAGTGTTCCAAAACCCAAAATACCCTGCAGAGGAAATCAAATTCCAGGCTTGATATTTGTAAATCCTGACTCAAAGTAATTAGTGTTTAAGACATTCTTCTTGAATCTATTCTAATTCTAAAGGTTATTGTATATTAACCTCT
>NW_011494812.1:1084626-1089849 GCF_000754665.1 Bison bison bison
TGATATTTGTAAATCCTATATTGACTCAAAGTAATTAGTGTTTAAGACATTCTTCTTGAATCTATTCTAATTCTAAAGGTTATTGTATATTAACCTCTCTAATTGCAAGAGACAAACATGCTAAAACAGAAATCCTTGCTTGATTAAACCTGGCACCTTTGCTCCTCTGCACCATTTGCTTCTGGTTTACCTCTCAGCCCATTTTTCCCATCTGGTAACTTGCTTCTCATCCTTCAAAATGAGGTCAAATGTCAACTCATTAGTGACACCTTTTCTGAATCCCCCAGAAAATGTTTATTCCTTCTTCAAAGTCCGCATAATGTTGACAGAGTCCACTTAACATATTGCATTACTTTTATAACATCTGTATTCCTCATAAATTGTAAGATCTTTGAGAGTAAATGTGATACCTTATTAACTATTGTATATCTCCCACCAGTGCCTAGAACAATGAGGATAGAAGTTGTAAACTCGATGTTTCTTGATTATACTTGAACTTTTTGTAGATAAATTTGTTCTTCTATTGCATTTGAACACATCCTTCTTGTTCTTTTGGTGTCTTACGTTTAAAATCCCTACTAAACTTAGCAGCTCAAGTTTTGTCTTGCCTCCTTTCCCCTAACTCTGTCGAAAACCATCATTACTCTGACCCACCCAGAAAAATTAAATCCAAGAAATATTTTGATCACTTTTTGTGTATAGGTAAGGATTATTGAGGGGCTTCTCTGGTGGCTCAGGTGGTAAAGAACCTGCCTGCCAGTGCAGAAGATCCAAGAAACATAGGTTCAGTCACCTGGAGACTCCCATGGATTCTCTAGGGAAGAATTGTAGGAGGGTTGGGAGTTTGAGTTTTAATCTACCTGCCAGAAGACAGACGTGGTTTCTATCCAAGTGCCCTCCGAGGAACCTAGCCTAAGCCTGATTCTCGTCTGTATCTGGGGCTGTATCCCCCTTGCCTGTGTCCCTTGTGGCCTGAGACAGTCTATCAGGTTGCAAAGTGTCAGACATGGCTGAGTGAGTACGTTATTGATGATATTGATGAGTGAGGGTTATTGATGATATTTTATCTTTCTACAAATAAGCTTTGTTTCAACAAAGCTAGCTGTATGTGTAGGTTGAGTAAGTTCTTACAAACATGGAATAATTTTAGTAGCACTCTGAAGACCTCTAGATCTTAACACTGGTTCATCATCAAGTGTCTTTAACATCCCCAGTGAGAGAGCTGTGTACAGCCCTCTCCAGGGGAAACCTTTTCAAATACAGCTAGCTGCTCCTGACATGATACAATATCTCATTAGACCTTCTTAGTTACAGAAAATGAACGATTTTCTCAGAAACCTCTACTCTCTCCCATCCTTGCCAGAATGTAGCCAGTCTACAGCAGTGGACAGGGAAACTTCTTGTCTCTCAAAATAGCCATTAGCCAATCTCTTGGCTGTAGAATGAAATTAAGTATCAAACAGGACAGTGGACAAGGTAACCTGTAAAGTTTCCTCTAAATTAGAAACTCTATGATTCTCAGAATTGGACATCCCAAGTCCCCACCATTTAAGTCATCTTTCTGCCAACCCAACTCTCTAACTTCAAAATACTATGTTTTCAAACTCTTTATTAGAGGTTCCCCCTTTCAGATCCTCAGATCACCTACCAGCCGCTGAACATCATTTGGTATCTGCCTTTGTCTCGCTTTGCTCAGGTATATGTGGGAGATAGAGACTGTACCTAGAAGCCTTTTCTTCTCTTTAAGAAATTCCATCCCCATGGGGCAGAGTCCCCAGAGCTAACCTTGACTGTCTCAGGCCATGAGGGACACAGGCAAGGGGGACACCTTCAGCCTCAGATGCAGATAAAAATCAGGCTTAGGTGAGGTTCCTGGGAGAGCATTTAGATAGAGGCCACATCTATCTTTTACCAGGTGGACTCAAAGAAGCCTTTCCCCAAATGCTTGCCATCTTTTCACTGGTTCTTCAACCCCTATTCCTCTCCCCATCTCTAGTGACTTCTCAACAGACTCTTGGACTCTGGATCTGCAGAAATGACCCCCAACCCTACAATTTTTCCCATAATCACACATTCATATTTCCTGTCTTGCCTCACAAGTCCAAAGAGACTTTGTATATCCCCTCATCTTTTGAAATAATGACTTTTCCTAATTATTTGCCCAATCCAGCCAGACATTGTTCTTTCTTTAAGAAAACTTTCTGATAGGAGTTGCTTGTTCTGGAAAAAAAAAAAAAAGGCTTAGAGCCTCAGAAACCTAAATTTCAGTCTGGCTCTCATAAAATACCCATTTACTGATCCTTTGCTAAGTAATGTTGTTCTAAGTAGAATGCATGTATCAGCTGATATGATAGTTGCAATTTCTTTATGAGGTTGCCACTGCTGCTGCTAAGTCGCGTCAGTCGTGTCGACTCTGTGCGACCCCATAGACGGCACCCCACCAGGCTCTCCCATCCCTGGGATTCTCCAGGCAAGAACACTGGAGTGGGTTGCCATTTCCTTCTCCAATGCATGAAAGTGAAAAGTGAAAGTGAAGTCGCTCAGTCGTGTCTGACTCTTAGTGACCTCATGGACTGCAGCCTTCCAGGCTCCTCCATCCATGGGATTTTCCAGGCAAGAGTACTGGAGTGGGGTTGCCACTGCCTTCTCTGCTATGAGGTTGGTACAACTGTTATTCTCATGTTAAACTTTCTAGAGCACAGAGAGTTTAAAAATATATCCAAGATCACACAGCTAGTATGAATCCTTTTCAGGATTCTGAAGCAAAGTATTCTGACCCCAGAACCTGTTATCATTTCTAAGCTCACTGCCTTCAGTGACTGATGGAATAACAAAGGGCACATAGCCACCTGGCCACCACTCATTATCTATGTGCCCTGAAGCAGTCATTCATCTCTGTGAATCCATATTGTCTCATGTGTAAATCTGTGTTTACATTCATGAGGGTTATGTGAAAATTAATAGGAAAAGTAACTATATTGGTTCTAAAATGTGTCTGCACATATTCTTATTTCACTTAGTAGGTGTACAGTAGATGTTTGTTCATTAAATTCCTCCAAATAACTCTGTGAAGCTAAATTACACTCATAACCTTATTTTCTTCACCATTAAAATGTGTATATTTAGGTTGCTTTTAGAATTAGAGAATATAGCAGTGCCTTCCATGCAATGGACAGGAACACACCTTAGAGTTTAACAAAATTTGGTTTATTGCAATGAGAGAGATTGCACATCATATGGACTGTGGAGCATTTCAGTAAGGGGTTGTTAGAAAAGAATTTATTGTAGGGTATGGCTTCACGTTCGGTGATTCAGGGGAAGGTCCAAAAAAGCAGGAATTGGTCTGAACTGGATCCTGTCAGTTACTGGAGATAATTCTGTAACTGAGTATCTTAATGAATTTTATTTAGAAGGTAAACTAAACTTGTAGTTGATAAGCAATAGTCGGTGCTAGTGACACAACAGCCTCACCTCTTGAAAAGAGCAACAAGGCCACCAAGATTTCACACAAAAATAAAAATCACTTAAATCTGTTTGTTTTTCAAATCACACTTCCCTCTGCTTGGGACAGTCCTAGAAAATAATTCTGCTACTGTATCCCTCTACCCTGACCCCTTTCACCAAGGTAATACCACCTCATTCTTACAGTAGCATCTCTTCCTCAAAGAGGTCTAATCTGAACACACTATGTAAATACCCTATCAATATATATGCCCGATCTTCCAATGCTTTTTCTGTCCATTGCATCCTAGCCATTCCTTTCACAGAACAAATTTTAAGTACTTATTCATATGTTTATTTATTTATCAATATATGATAAAGTTGGTGAAGAGAAAGCCCAGCTGTACTTAATACATCATTCAGTGCCAAGTATTTTTTCTTGCACAAAGTAGATATTCAAGAACTATATGCTGAATGAATAAATTAAGAAAAGGCTTTTCTGATACCCTCCATCACATGCATAAACCTACACAATATTTATAACCAAGATAGGCCAGATTCTCCTATTAGATGTTTGCAGAGAACTATGCATTTCTACATTCCTCCCATTTCTAATAACTTATTATCTATTTCCAAACTGAATGTAAGCTTCATGAAAGTAGAGATTCTGTTTTGCTCTGTATTTGTCTATTCAATGCTATTTTTTGGGTTTTGGCAGGCCATGCCATTCAGCTTGTGGATCTCAGTTCCCTGACAAGGGATTGAATGCAGGCCAGGCAGTGAAAGATAGGAATCCTAATCACTAGGTCACCAGGAAACTCTCATTCAGTGCTACACTTTTTATTGCCTAATACAGTGTCTGGGTTAGAAAAAACATTTAGTATAATTTTAAAACTGGATATAAACATTTATTCCTGTCAATATTTGTTTGGAAAGTTTTATTGTGGTTATGGTACTTTTTTTGTTTGTTTTGAAAACCAAGCACAAGACCCTTTCTTAACTACACTAAAGTTTGTCTTATGAGATTCAATCTATTTTCCAAGAGCTTTCAGATACTTTTAGATTCTGATTCTGCCAGCTGCCCTTTTGTGTATTCCTCCCAACTTTACCCACAGATCTGACAAGTATATAATTTAGATTCTCTGATAGCTCAGTGGGTAAAGAATTCACCTGCAATGCAGGAGACACAGGAGACACAGGTTCGATCCCTTGGTCAGAAAGATCACCTGGAGGAGGAGATGGAAACCCACTCCAGTATTCTTGCCTGGAGAATTCCATGGACAGAATAGCCTGGCAGGCTATAGTCCATGGGATCAGAAAGTCAAACGCGATTAAGTGCACCAGGTTATTAGTGAAACTTTTGAGTGCCACTGCTGATTGAGTAGAGACCGCTGTGACAGACCCCAGATCCTTTTTATGAAAGTCATTTTGAAATAAACTTTTCTTAGGAAAAGAAGAAAGAGAGAAGAGTGAAAACCTGGCTTGAAACTCAGGATTCAAAAAACTAAAATCACGGCATCCACTCCCATCACTTTATGGCAAATAGATGGGGAAACAGTGGAAACAGTGACAGACTTTATTTTCTTGTGCTCCAAAATCACTGCAGATGGTGATTGCAGCCATGAAATTAAAAGACACTTGCTCCTTGGAAGGAAAGTTATGACCAATCTAGATAGCATATTCAAAAGCAGAGACATTACTTTGCCAACAAAGGTCTATCTAGTCAAAGCTATGGTTTTTCCAGTAGTCATGTATGGATGTGAGAGCTGGACCATAAAGAAG
>NW_011494812.1:1089949-1098505 GCF_000754665.1 Bison bison bison
TTGGAGAAGACTCTTGAGAGTCCCTTGGACTGCAAGGAGATCAAACCAGTCAATCCTAAAGGAAATCAGCCCTGAATATTCATTGGAAGGGCTGATACTGAATCTGAAGCTCCAATTCTTTGGCCACCTGATGAGAACTGACTCACTGGAAAAGATCCTGATGCTGGGAAAGATTGAAGGCAGGGGGAGAAGGGGATGACAGAGGATGAGTGTTGAGGTCCTTTAATGGACTGGAACCTGGTGGTCCGGAGTCGACCGATAAGAAAGTAAAGGAGAGAGAAAGAGGCTGATATTCCTTGGTTTACACAGAAAGCCAATAAAGCCCCTGGCACAGGACTTGCTTTGTTCATGAAGGCCTCAGGTGCCCTCTCGAGGGGGTGACTGTGCAGAGAACCTTCTCAAGAGGGTCTTAGAAGCCCGGGCAGGAAAATGAACCCCCAGGGCCTCTTCACTCCAGGGGATAAGCCTGAAAAAGAGAAAGAAAGAGAGACAAAGAGAGCAAGACACGGGGACCAAAGCTATAATGGACCAGAGGTGTTTTATTCAACATTGTGTATTTATACCGTCTTATAAGGCAGCTATTTTCAGCAGAGATAAAATCAAAACTTACAAGTCATCAAGGAAACATGAGGTCATTCATATGAAAAAGAGAAGGTTATAAATAATCACCTTTACCATATGGTTCATAAAAAGGAAGAGGGTCGTAATAGTTGCTTATCACTGTATGTAAATGCATGCATACTTCAGCCCCCGGGAGTAGCTTGCTGCTCCACTTAATTCCTGAATATTCAGGAAATTAATAAGGAACAGAGAATTCCTGACAGATCCAAAACAGCACACAGGAAGCCTCCTGTTAAATGTTTCCTGACAGATGAGATGGCTGAATGGCATCACCGACTCAATGGACCTGAGTTTGAGCAAGCTCCAGGAGATGGTGAAGGACAGGGAAGCCTGGTGTGATGCAGCTCACGCGGTAACAAAGAGTCAGTGACTGAACAACAGCAACGACAAGGAAAAGTTATTTTTCTGGCTATAAGCTGTCCTAACAATACTCTCATCCAATGCACATTTTTCCTTTTCTCCCCAGGTATATCCAGGGCATATTCATATGACTGGAATCATGCAGGCAGGGAGAAATAGAAGATAAGAAGCCCAGGTAATAACTGAGTAGGGCCAAAAGAATGTTTTGTGTAAAACATCAAAAAATGGTATCACAGGATCTGAATCAGCAGTGAGGAGATGCCTAATTAAAAACCAACTTGAAAATGGTAAATGACCACTTATTAGTTTGTCCTGAGAATACAATTTGCCCTAAGATTATAATTTACTCAACTCTATGTTTACCAGTCTATACATTATTAGATAATATATAAATACTGG
This sequence comes from Bison bison bison, assembly GCF_000754665.1. NCBI lineage: Eukaryota > Metazoa > Chordata > Mammalia > Artiodactyla > Bovidae > Bison > Bison bison. The sequence continues at coordinate 1,091,330 of NW_011494812.1, forward strand.
AGCTTCCCAGGTAGTACTATTGGTAAAGAATATACCTGCCAATGCAGGAAATGCAAGAGACATGGATCAGGAAGATATCTTGGGGAGGAAATGGCAATCCACTCCAGTACTCTTGCCAGGAGAATCCCATGGACAGAGGAACATGGCAGACTACAGTTCATAGGGTCACAAAGAGCCACACACAAGTCAGACAAGAGTCGTGTCTGACTCTTTGTGACTGTTGGCATGGATGGGCAAAATTTTTATTAGAACCAGAGAGGAAATATTTTATGCTTTTCAAATCCTATGTCTCTGTCACAACCCTTCAGCCCTGTGGCTGCAGCACAAAAGTAGCCATTGACAATATATAAATTAATGGATGTGGCTGTGTTCCACAAAGTTTGTTTTCAAAAACAGTCTATGTACCCGATTTGGTCCATGGACCATCATTGTATCCAAGGCTATTACTTAGGAATCTTTTTAAATACACACACACACACACACACACACACACACACACACGATATGCACTATTTTGAAGTGACTTTTCTCTGACTTTAGTGTTTCGAGACTATTTTCATCTGTCATTATGCCTAAAAAACTTTCCCTACCCAGAAAGTATTGACTCAGCAAAACTGTCTCAAGTGAATGTAGAGCCAATAGACATTCTTCCACAAATTTTTTGTTACTTAGACTTAGATGAAACTGACAAATGCAGAATTTTAGAGAGCCATACCTTGTACCTCAGAACTGGAAGGCAGTGCCCTTTATGTAATTTATTGATGGCAGAGATAACACCAGTAAACCCTGGTCGGAGCAGTGATCACAGTGGAATGTCATTTAAGTCCCTTTGAGGAAGAAAAAACTGGCATGTTAAGGTGATGAGGGTTTCCACCAGGCATCGAGTGAGTCAGAAGGAAATAAACCATTAGGAGGAAAGGAAGGAAATAAGCTATAATTGAAAGGAATCTACAAAATCATCACTTGGACTTCAATGTTTGTTCAGAAACTCTTTTCTAAATATCTTGATTATTGTTAATAGGAGAAGCATAGGAATATGATTATATAATTCCCCCAGAAACTAGACAATTGTGCATATTAATCAAAATGAGGCAAAGTTGCTCAATACGAATGATGTTGACTCTGCATGGGGGTTTACTCTGCTTGGCAGAGACCACATCTGTTTTGATTTTATGAATTTAGGGAAAGAAATTGGACTGTATTGCTGTTAATTTCCATTATGAGCATAAAACATAAACTTTCATTTTTTGTCATGCTGGCTCAGCTAGTAAAGAATCTGCCTGCAATGCGGGAGATCTGAGTTTGATCCCTGAGTTGGGAAGATCCCCTGGAGAAGGAAAAGGTTACCCACTCCAGTATTCTGGCCTAGAGAATTCAATGGACTGTAGTCCATGGGATTGCAAAGAGTCAGACACAACTGAGCGCCTTTCACTTCATAAAATATTATTTGGCAGATTTTAGGATGTCATAAACTTGTCCAGTATGAAAGATTAAGAGTGGTCATAATTTGTTTTTGTAGTTAGTCATTTCAGATATATCTGATTTCCCCCAACACAAAATGAGTCTAACTTTTGTTTCTTCAAAAGGAGCCATTATAAAAATTCAGAACAGCTTTCAATTTCTAAAGCAATAATCACATTAATTTTCTTCCTTCTGTTTCAGCTTGTAGGAATCTAAAACATTTAATTCTTTTGGCAACTTTTAAGCTGAGCATTATGTGGAACATTTTATAAACTGTGGCAGGCATCCTTATAACCTCCTGTTCAGGGTTTCAATCTCTGAATATTTTTCACCTTCTCATATGGATAATACATTCCCACATGGCCCTTTATAGTTCTGCTTCTAAAAGGCCATTAGAGAAAAGCATCAGGTTCAAATAATTCTTTAATATAAATCAAAACAAATTATAATTTTTTCTAATATCATCACCTTCATAGGCCTCTGAGTATAACTAAATTATCTTGTAAATCTGACTCCCTGGATACCTGGTGGAAATCCCGATCACACTGATATGCCACTTCTTCTGTTTAATTCTTCTTGAATGGCATGATCATGCTGTCCTTGGGAAAGATTATCAAATTCCATGGACACCACTTTTGGAATTTTGTTTGAGATTTTGTTTTATTAATAAGTCAATTCAGAGCAAGAAATATTTTTCTAATATTGATGTCCCATCCATGAATGTGTTCTATATCATCATTTATATAAAAATTCTATGTAAGTATAGATGTAAGTTTATAGGGATTTTCAAAGAATATCTCTTAAGTATTTTATATGTATTTTATTTTTATTACAAATTATATCTTTAATTATATTTATGATTGTTGATATTATACAATAATACAATGTTGCTTTTTTTCATTGAGAGGTATCTAGCAAGCTCGCCAACCGTATTAATGCTGACAATTTATCCATGGTTATCTATAAATGCTTCTTCATACTGTTCATGGGGTTCTCAAGGCAAGAATACTGAAGTGGTTTGCCATTCCCTTCTCCAGTGGACCACATTCTGTCAGACCTCTCCACCATGAACCACCTGTCTTGGGTTGCCCCACAGGGCATGGCTTAGTTTCACTGAGTTAGACAAGGCTGTGGTCTGTGTGATTAGATTGACTAGTTTTCTGTGCTTATGGTTTCAGTGTGTCTGCCCTCGGATGCCCTCTCACAACACCTACCGTCTTACTTGGGTTTCTCTTACCTTGGACGTGGGGTATCTCTTCAGGGCTGCTCCAGCAAAGCGCAGCTGCTGCTCCTTACCTTGAATGAGGGGTATCTCCTAACCACCGCCCCTCCTGACCTTGAACGTGGAGTAGCTCCTCTCGGGCCCTCCTGTGCCCACGCAGCCACCACTCCTTGGACGTGGGGTTGCTCCTCTCGGCGCGGCCCCTGATCTCGGGTGGAGGGTAGCTCCTACCAGCTGTTGCCCCTGGCCTCGAGCGTGGGGTAGCTCTTCTTTGCTGCCACCCCTGACTTTGGACGTCGGGTAGCTACTCTTGGCTGCCGCCCCTGACCTTGGGTGAGGGGTAGCTCCTCTCCACCATGCTTCTGCTCAGTCCGTCACAGCTGATGCACTTCTTTACCACTAGTACCACCAGGGAAGCCTGATGGTTAACTATGTGCTTAGATGGTACCTATATCTATAAATGTGTAAGTGCTCAATTGTGTCCTACTCTTTGTGATCCCATGGACTGTAGCCAGCCAGACTCCTCTGTCCATGGGGATTCTCCAGGCAAGAATACTGGAGTGGGTTGCCATGCCCTCCTCCAGGGGATCTTCCCAAGCCAGGGATCAAACCCAGGTTGCCCACATTGCAGGAGGATTCTTTACTAGCTGAGCTACCAGGGAAGCCCATGGTTATCTATGCTTCAGTGTAAATATCATCTAAAAATAATTCAAGTTTTATCCAGTGCTTATACTTTTAATTTCTTATTCTTTCTGCTTATTTGCTGTAGTAGCCAGGACTACCTATAAAAGGTAGATTTGAAGTTACATGCAGAGTACATCATGAGAAACGCTGGGCTGAAGGAAGCACAAGCTGGAATCAAGATTGCCGGGAGAAATATCAACAACCTCAGATATGCAGATGACACCACCCTTATGGCAGAAAGTGAAGAGGAACTAAAAAGCCTCTTGATGAAAGTGAAAGAGGACAGTGAGAAAGTTGGCTTTAAAGTTCAACATTCAGAAAATGAAGATCATGGCATCCGGTCCCATCACATGGCAAACATATGGGGAAACAGTGGAAACAGTGGCTGACTTTATTTTTGGGGGCTCCAAAATCACTGCAGATGGTGATTGCAGCCATGAAATTAAAAGATGCTTACTCCTTGGAAGGAAAGTTATGACCATCCTAGACAGTATATTAAAAAGCAGAGATGTTACTTTGGCAACAAAGGTCTGTCTAGTCAAGGCTATGGTTTTTCCAGTGGTCATGTATGGATGTGAGATTTGGACTATAAAGGAAGAATCTATGCTTTTGAACTATGTATGGTGTTGGAGAAGATTCTTGAGAATCCCTTGGACTGCAAGGAGATCCAACCAGTCCATCCTAAAGGAGATCAGTCCTGGGTGTTCATTGGTAGGACTGATGTTGAAGCTGAAACTCCAATATTTTGGCCACCTGATGCGAAGAGCTGATTCATTTGAAAAAACCCTGATGCTGGGAAAGATTGAAGGCAGGAGTAGAAGGGGACCACAGAGGATGAAAATTGTTGGATGGCATCACTGACTCAATGGACATGGGTTTGGGTGGACTCCGGGAGTTGGTGATGGACAGGGAGACCTGACGTGCTGCGGTTCATGGGGTCGCAAAGAGTCGGACATGACTGAGCAACTGAACTGAACTGAACTGAGAAGTTGTATTACTTATTAATTTTGTTTTGTCCTTGATCTTAAAAGAAATGTTTTCATACATTACTATTAGTTCTGCTGTATGATTTTTAAAAGTGCCCTTTATAATAAGGAAGCTATTTTCATTTGTAATTTTATTATTGTGTCTTATTTTAAATTATGAATCATTAATGGTGTTTATTCTTGATCAAGAGATAATCATCATGGGTTTTATTTTTTAAACAGTTAATATTATCAATTATATTATGCACTTTTCAAATGTTAGATTAATCTTTCATTTCTGAGATTCAGTCATTACTTGATAATTATTGAAATGTGGCTTAGGACTTTTCAGATGGCGAATTTTGCATTGATGTTAATGAGTGAGACTGGCCTCTGATTCTTTTCTTCATGTAGTGGTTTTATTTATTTCAGTATTAGCATCCACCAAGATTTCTAAAATGTGTTAAGTTGTACTTCCAGTGTATCTGCTTTCTGAATAAGTTCTATAAAAAAAAAGAAATTACCTTTCTCTTCAGTATTTGGAGGAATTTGCCTATTAAGCCATCTTGGCCCGTAATATTTTAACTTCTAATTCAATATTACTAAGATTTCCTACTGCTTCTGAAGTTGTGTGTGCTCAGTCACTTTAGTCCTGTCTGACTTTTTGTGACCCTATGGACTGTAGCCTGCCAGGCTTCTCTGTCCATGGAATTCTCCAGGCTAGAATACTGGAGTGGGTTGACATGCCCTTCTCCAGGGGATCTTCCAGACCCAGGGATCACCCACATCTACTGTGTCTCCTGCATCTCCTGCATTGCGTGCAGATTCTTTTACCACTGAGCCCAAGGAAGCCCTTCTGAAGTTGATACTAGTAATTTGAATTTTCAGAAAATGAATCTAGCTAATTAAAATTTTAATTGTTGACTGTATGTTGTTAATGTGCTGTGCTCAGTTGCTTCAGTCGTGTCTGACTGTGAGCTCCATGGACTGTACCTGCCAGGATCCTCTGTACATGGGATTCTCTAAGCAAGAATACTAAAGTGGATTGCCGTGCACTCTTTCAGTGGAACTTCTCAACCCAGGGATAGAACCTACATCTCTTGCATCTTCTGCATTGGCAGGTGGCTTCTTTACCACTAACACCATCATCTTATTATCACTTTAAATTTTGTAGTTTAAACCTGTATTTGTATCAAATTTTTATTTTTAATATTTCTTATTTTTACTCCTTTCCACTTTTATTCTTTGTTAGTCTGTCAAGGGTTTACTTTTGTTTTAGAACCAACTCTTTGATTTATATATCTCCTTTGCTATATACTAATTTTTATTGTTGATTTCTGTTCCATATTTATATTTTTCTCCCTTCTACTTTCTTTGTTTTCTCTTCCTAATATTATTTCTCCAAGTGCCTAAAATTTGGATGCTTGCTTCACTAATCAATTTTGCACAATTTTTTTATGATGTAAACATTTAAAGCTATGAATTTCTCTCTAAGAAATAATTTAGCTTTATCCCATTAATTTCAAAGTTATAATTTTTATTATTGTTTAAGGCTAAATGTTTTCTACTTTCCCTTATAGTATACTCTTAGATTTATAAATTGTTTAGAAGTGTTTTTTAATATCAAACAAAAGGATATTTTAAATTTGTCATTTATTTATTACTAATTTGATTACATCATGATTTAGAAACTAATCAACATAATATTAATTCTCTTAACTGTGTCAAGGCTTATTTTCACTTATTTTTTGGTTTTATTGACATACAACTGACAAGTAGAAACTGTATATTTTAAGGTATACAGCTTGATGTTTTGCTATAGGTATCCACTGTGAAATGATCACCATAATCAAACTAATTAAAATATCCATTACCTTACACACTAATGATTTTTCTTTCTTTCTTCCTTCCCTCCTTTCCTCCCTTCCTTTCTCTTTTTTTAAATAGAACTCTTAAGAACTACCCTGCCCTTTTAGTAAATTTCAAGCATACACTACAGTATCATTGATGGTTGCCATGCTGTATGCTCAATCTCCAGAACAAAAAATATACATTTTCAGTGGGCTTTATATTATAGCTTAACATTTGTTTAATTTGACTTGCACTTGAAGTCCATCTGTATTCTATCTATGTTCCTTCACCATATCTGCCTGGTAAATATTTACTCAGGAGAGGGTTTTCAAACATTTTACTATGATAGTGCGTGTGTTAGCTTTCCTGACAGTTTCCCCTTCTGATTGCCACAAACGCTGAAAGCCACAGCCCTCCTCCATGGCAGAGAGCAGAACAGACAAACCGGGCAAGTTGGTTCCCAAGAAGAGGAAGAGATGACTGGGCTACACGCGCCTAATTCCTCTATTAGTCTCACCGATCAGATTAGATAAATGGCTCTCAGACTTGAATTTGTTTCACATTGCCTTGAGGCTTGCTAAAATACAAATTGTTACATCCCAGACTCAAAGTTTCTAAAAGTTCTCTGATGCACATTCTCATTAAAATTAAAACTCCAAATCTATGATTAAGGTTTTACCTGAGAAGATTCCAGGTGATGTGTCGAGCTTCATTTCTCTCACAATTAATAATTCTGCGTTTGGGGAAGCTTAAAAAAGCTTACTGCCTTGTTCACTGAATCAAAGAACTAAAGGAATTGCCTATAATTTCTTATTTTTAGAACTTTATGACTGTAGGGAAAAAAATACCTCTCCAAAACTAACTCTGCTAGCTCATATAAATCATGCGTGGAAAGATTTCCTCTAGTTAGCCTACATTTAAATGATAAGTCATACATAGTCTGATTTTTAGTTTCATACAGAATATGAAAAATCCATAGCTGAAAGGAATGAT
>NW_011494812.1:1098605-1098779 GCF_000754665.1 Bison bison bison
AGAGTAGCTGTGAGGCTTGCTGGCACAAGTGCAGCTGAGAAGCCAGCTGCCCAGGTGGCCCCCGCTAGCCATAACTGTACCTGTCTGCTCATAAGAGCATGGTAGTGCAGTGGGCGACAGATGGCAAGGTAGCGGTCCAATGCCATGACACCCAACAGGTAGCACTCAGTCATG